>NC_139951.1:39223226-39493226 GCF_963454915.1 Gymnoscopelus microlampas
AACAAGTCCTCCCACATGGGGCTATATTATTCCGAGGCATAAATGTGTGGATGAACGTACTGTACGCCAATGCAAGCCTAGCTAGTTGTGAGTGTGTGAGTGTGTGTGTGTGTGTGTGTGTGTGTGTGTGTGTGTGTGTGTGTGTGTGTGCTTGTATTACGGTACTAACGAGGGGCAAATGTCCCCACAAGTATAGTAGAATTTGAGAAAACAGACATTGTGAGGGACCATTAATAGCCGGTCTTCACAAGGAGCGGCAATGGAGAGGAGAAGGCAGCATCCGTGTGAGCTCCATCAGGTGTACATATGTAGATAACTTTTCCCACGTGCCCCCCCCCCCCCCAAACACATTTCACCCACTTTTTCACTTCTGTAAACCTGTGATGAGACAATAATGAAGCTGATTGTGATTCTGAGTTATGCCTGATTTGTTCTTAGTTCCGTGACAGCGGAACACAAACGGAAAACAGCCAATCTACGAACTCACAGAGCTTGTAGATCAGCTATTTTCAGGCCTTAAGGCAGTGATTCTCAACCATTTTAATTTCAAGGACGCCAGTTTAACATGCATTAGGCTACAGACCCCCCATTTAATGGTATTTCTATGATAGAAATACCATTAAATGGGGGTTCTATCTAAATTCTATCTCTGGGACCCCAATTTATATTATAAAATCAATGTTAATTCAACTCTGAGAGTGTACAAATGGAACCAAATGGACCCGTTAGGGTCCATTTGGTTCCATTTGTACACTCTCAGAGTTACAGACCCAAAGGGGTCCATTTGGTTCCTATCCATCATTTAGCTGGGGACCCCCTGGAACTCCCTCAAGGACCACTGGTGGTCCCCGGACCACTGGTTGAGAACCACTGCCTTAAGGTCATTACACACCGGCGATTATGCGAATACACGCAAAATTCGGACTCGTTCCGAATAATTTAAATACGCTTTTTCCGCTTCGCTTTTTCGCTCCATGGAAGCTTGCATTGACTTTATAAGGTTTTAAAAAAAAACGTATTATTCGCATGAAAAAAAACGCCCCCCGTTGTGTAAGGAGCTTTATAGGGTTAAAAATTGCGAAACGAATTGCAAGTACGGCATTCATAAAATGGGCAGACAGTCAGTGTGGTGTTTGCAGCTCAGATGCCAGGAATTATTGCAGGTGTTTTTTTCAGGGACTGGAGTTGGCCAAGCACGTCTCGATCGTATACCCTCCCCGGGGGTCCGGTCCAACCTTCACCCATCGACCCACCTCTCCCCTCCCCCCCCACACACACACACCTGGACCCCCATGGGTGCTCGGTTCTCCTTTGCCCCCTCCTCGTGGGTTTGTGTGACTTTCCTTGTCACTTCAGCCAGAACCCCCCGCCCCATGCCCAGTGGTGGAAAGTAACTAAGTACATTTACTTAAGTACTGTCCTTAAGTACAGTTTTGAGTTGTTTGTACTTTACTTGAGTATTTCCAATTTCCAATACTTTTACTTCTACTCCACTACATCTCAGAGGCAAATATTGTACTTTTACTCCACTACAATTATTTGAAACCTTTAGTTACTAGTTACTTTGCAGACATACATTATTACATTATAAAACATACATTAACCACTTTAGCCCTATTTTATACCTAGGCTATTTTCAAACATTTTAGTACTTTTACTTTTGGTACTTTAAGTACATTTTGATACCATTTTTGGTATATTTTTAATACTTTTGTGCTTTTACTCAAGTAATTTTTTTTATTCCTTCAGCCAGAACCCCCCGCCCCATGCCCCCCCCCCTATGTGCACCAGGGCTCCATTGGACCGAGAATGATGAACAAACCAAGCACGACCCCCGAACAACAACAACAGCTGCACAACGAACGGCACACGATCCAGGGTGTCAAGTTGAACTCTGAGAGCGGTACAGATGGACCCGTAGAGGGGGGGGGGGGGGGCAACTTGCACAGCCAACTGGCTTGGCTCGTGATGTCTCCCCCGGTGCATATACTGTACGTACGCACACACACACACACACACACACACACACACACACACACACACACTTCTGCCCTACAGTATATATACTCCGGCTATTTGAAAATAGCAGATCTACAAGCTACGCGTTGTGAGCTTGTAGATCTGCTATTTTCAAAAGATTTTATGCATTTTGAAAACGTGACATGGAAGATTTCTTTACTTTTGGTACTTTAAGTACATCTTGATGCCAATACTTTTGCACTTTTACTCAAGTGAATTCTGAATACCGGACTTGTAGTTGTAACAGAGTATTTTTCTGCATTGCAGTATTGATATTTTTACTTAAGTAAAAACATGTAGTACTTTTTCCACCACTGCACACACACACACACACACACACACACACACACACACACACACACACACACACACACACACACACACACAACAAATGTATGCACATGCACACCACAGCCGCGCCTAAACGCATACCCGACGGGTTGTGTACGTGTTGCTGACACCGGGCGCTCCGTCGCTTCAAAGCCAGTTATACAATTTGGGAGAAAAGAACAACAAATAGCCAAATCAAGCCAGCTGTCCATAAGATCCCATCCTATTCTATCTGTCCTCCTCCACACACACACACACACACACACACACACACACACACACACACACACACACACACACACACACACACACACACACACACACACACACACACACACACACACACACACACACACACACACACACACACACACGTTTGTATTCCTATACTTGTGAGGACATCGACGCTTTAAGACACCCATTTTATGAATGTCATTGAAAAATCCATATATTTTGCCAGTTTTAACCGTAAGCCTAAAGCCGAAAAACAGTAGATCTACAAGCCCACAACGCGTCGCGCTGCGACGCGTTGTGAGCTTATAGATCGGCTGTTTTTCGGCGCATGACACTGGCGCGCAACTAAGTATAAATCATGTTTAACTCTAATTCCAATCCCTAACCCTAACCCTCTAAATGTCTAATCCTGACCTGAATGTTTTTCTAATTATAAACGTATCTCTAAGCTTTTTTTTTTTTTTACTATAAAACAACCATTTGTCTTGTGAGGAGGACCAGGAAAACGGTCCTCACAATGAATATTTCTTCAAATTCTACTATACTTGGTCCTCGCAAGTATAGTAGAATTTAATGACACACACACACACACACACACACACACACACACACACACACACACACACACACACACACACACACACACACACACACACACACACACACACACACACACACACACACACACACACACACACACACACACACACACACACACACACACACACATATGGTACTGTTTTCCAGAATAGCACCAACGAGGATTGCATAAAAACAGATGTTGGCCTGTCAGCTCGAATGCCGGCTGCGCGTTTAGAGGGTCGGGCGGTAACGAAAGCCGACATGTTCGGGATCCTGGAGCGATGCAGCGATGTTAACCCATTGAGACCTGAAGCCGATTCTACATGTCTTCTATAAATCCCAACGGTATTCTGAAAAACGTATGTTTCTATATCAGTGGTTCTCAATCTTTTTCATGTCAAGGACCCCCAAAATGATTGGCCGCGGACCCCCATCAAAATGTTGTGTTCCAGGGACCCCCCCAGAAGCAAAGATTTGAGTTAAAAATGTTCGCTTTAAAAATATATATATTCAAAGATTTGCACAAATTTTCACGATTCTTCAAAAATAGCAGATATACAAGCTCATAGCGCGGCACTCGGTGCCGCGCTATGAGCTTGTATATCTGCTATTTTTGAATAGCCCAAAGTGTAAAATAATGCTTTTTAGCTCAAATCTAAAAATGACACAGTTCCAGGTCTTAATGGGTTAATATCTATGAATCTTTTTCCACTATAGGGCGTGGGAGACAGTTTATCCAACGTAATCGATTTAAATCGATCATAAAAAAAAAATGGTGCTTTCAGTCCGTGGTGTAAAGTAACTTAAGTTCATTTACTCAAGTACTGTACTTAAGTACAATTTTGAGGTACTTTTACTTCACTGGAGTGTTTCCAATTGTCTATACTTTTACTTCTACTCCACTACATCTCAGAGGCACATATTGTACTTTTACTCCACTACAATTATTTGAAACCTTTAGTTACTTTGCAGATATACATTATTACATTATAAAACATAAATTAACCACTGTAGCCCTATTTTATACATAGGCTATTTGAAAATAGCCGATCTACAAGCTCACAACGCATCGCATCGCGACGCGTTGTGAGCTTGTAGATCTGCTATTTTCAAACATTTTAGTACTTTTACTTTTGTTACTTTAAGTACATTTTGATACCATTTTTGGTATATTTTTTATACTTTTGTGCTTTTACTCAAGTACATTTTTTATTCCGGACTTTTACTTGTAACAGAGTACTTCTACATTGCAGTATTGATACCTTTACTTAAGTAAAACACTTGAGTACATTTTTACACCACTGGCTTTCAGTAGGAAGGGGCCAAAAACGCTCGAAGGGCGCTTTTTTCCCCCCCTAGTTACATTAACATTACACTGGTGGGTGTAAAACATGGATGATGAAGTCTTCAGCGTCATGCCAGCCATGCTGAACAGAACACCCCAAAGGTTGTTGCATCATCTGTGCCACATCAGCGACGTGGTGACAGCAGGTAAAAAAAAAAAACAACACCAGGTGTTCACTGCTTCCTGTCTGAAACGCTGCCGATTCCCACAAAACATCACCGTATGTATGTAGGTCACAACGCAGTCAGCCATTTCTTCAGAACGTTAACGCATTGAGACCTGCAGGTTCCGATTCTACAAATGCCTTCTAAATCCTAACAGTTTTTTGAGAAAAAAAAACATATGTTACTATGTCAGTGATTCTCAAACTTTTTCATGTCAAGGACCCCCAAAATTATATGTATTTGGCCGCGGACCCCCATCTCAAAATGTTTTGTTCCAGGGACCCCCCTAGAAGCAAAGATTTGAGTTACAATTGTTTGCTTTGAAAATATTCACCTGTTTCCTAGGCTGTGTGTTTTCCACTTCCTGTCGATTTGATCCAATGAAATCCATTGAAACTGGTCAGGTGACCAATGATATCCAATGAAATCGACAGGAAGCGGAAAACACACAGCCAAGAAAAGAGGTGAATATATTTTCAAAGATTTGCACGCATTTTCACGATTTTTCAAAAAATAGCAGATCTACGAGCTCGTAGCGCGGCACTCGGTGCCGCGCTACGAGCTTGTAGATCTGCTATTTTTGAATATCCCAAAGTGTAAAATAATGCTTTTTTTTTTTAGCTCAAATCCAAAAAAATGACACAGATGCGTCCCCCGGTCTTAAAGGGTTAACATTGCCTTTGAGTCTCTGATCATCAGAGATTCTGACTAGCGGTGCGGTGCGCTCGGCGGCGGTGACAATACGCCAGTGACATCTCTGTGCATGTGTAAAGAGAATGATCTCATTCTCTGATGTGTGTGTGTTGCGCTATTGTGTCATCCCCCCCCCCCCCCCACACACACACACACACACACACACACACACACACACACACACAGCTCGCTCGGTGGTTCGTACGAGGTGAACGCAGAGGGAGAAGTCACTGAGCAAATGTGTGAAGTGTGACGGTGAAAGGAAGCAGAGCAGACAGTGGTGTAAAAGTAACTAAATACATTTACTTAAGTACTATACTTAAGTACTATTTTGAGGTATTTGTACTTTACTTAGAGTATTTCCGATTTCCAATACTTTTACTTTCTACTCCGCTACATCTCGGAGGCGAATATCGTACTTTTACTCCACTACACTTATTTGAAAACTTTAGTTACTAGTTACTTTTTCTTTTTGTGATTATGATTACAAAACATACATTAACCACTTCAGCCCTATATATATATATTTCGGACATTTGAAAATAGCCGATCTACAAGCTTCACAGTAGATTATAATCCCACCACTGTGATGAGCAGCTGTCGGGGTCTGCTGTTCAACAGGCTGGTCCATTTCCTTAGCAACCGCTGTTGTTGATTCGCTCCCCTCAACCAGCGGTGGAAGAAGTACTCAGCAATATCGCAATGTAGAAAATACTCACAAGTAAGTCCTGTATTAACCCATTAAGACCTGAAACTGTGTCATTTTTAGATTTGAGCTAAAAAGCATTATTTTACACTTTAGGCTATTCAAAAATAGCAGATCTACAAGCTCATAGCGCGGCACCGAGTGCCGTGCTATGAGCTTGTAGATCTGCTATTTTTGAAAAATCGTGAAAACGTGTGCAAATCTTTGAATATATATATTTTTAAAGCGAACATTTTTAACTCAAATCTTTGCTTCTGGGGGTCCCTGGAACAACATATTTTGATGGGGTCGGCGGCCAAATACATATAATTTTGGGGGTCCTTGACATGAAAAAGATTGAGCACCACTGATATAGAAACATGCGTTTTTCAGAAAACTGTTGGGATTTAGGAGGGTTACATGTCGCCTTTCCGACGTTAACGAACCCTATACCTAACCTTAACCGCACGCGGAAGCCACTAGTCGGAGTGGCGAGATGTCGGAATGGAAGGCGGTTACCATTTAGGAGACATGTAGAATAGGCTTCAGGTCTCAATGGGTTAAAAATGTTACATGAGTAAAACTACATGTGTATTGGCATCAAAAGGGAAAGGAAAGGACTCATTTGAATAGTCCATTTAAAAAAAAAAGCTTTCACAATTTGTCAAACTTGTAAAAAGTATAACGTTTTGAAAAACGGAAACGACTCAAATGAAGTAAAACAAAGCACCTCAAAATAGCACCGCAGTAACAGTGCTGGCGTAAAGTGTACTTATAGTTATTGTACTTTCCCACCACGAACCCCCTCGTCCACACACAGCACTCTCACTCTCCTCATCGGAGCCACATCTCAGCACCATCACCTCCACCACCACCACCACCCGCCTATAGCTCTGTTTTAGCCATCCAAATTCCATGAACTCAGCCCCCTTCTTCAGTTACCAGATGATGAGACCAATGCGAACCCCCCCCCCCCACCCCCCCTCCTTCCCATAGCTCTCGTTTTTTATTTACACCAAGATACTGTACATGTGCGGGGCTGAGAGGAGGATCCAGCTGTTCTTTATGAGAGGAGAGGCAGAAAGGCAGAAATAATTGCGCCGCGCTCCAACGGTCTACGGAACAGAGAGAGAGAGAGAGAGGAAGTGAACGGCTGTGGAAAAGACAGGAGGAGGGTTACCCATGACGTCCTCCTCCACAGCTATAATAGCGGATGCCATTCAACAGCTGGACGCCCCGGAGCGATGCTAGCTAGGGCACGGGGTTCTTTTGCGTGCGTGTGTGTGTGCGTGTGTGTGTGTGTGTGTGTGTGTGTGTGTGTGTGTGTGTGTGTGTGTGTGTGTGTGTGTGTGTGTGTGTGTGTGTGTGCGCGCGCGTGCGTGTGAGTGTGCGCACGTGCGTGCAGGGACGTGCACAGATAGACTCTAGGTGGTGCTAGAGCACCTGCCCTTTGCCCTCTTGACCAGAAGTGCCCTTTTGAAAAAAAAAATGTTGACAGCAGGGGTCTTCAACAGGGGGTCCGGGACCCCTAGGGGGTCCTCAGGGTTACTACAGGGGGTCCGCCAAATCTTCATGTGATATGATTTTTCTTTTAACCATAACCACTCGAAACCTAGCATCCCTTTTCTGAGGAGAACTTTAGCCAGAAATAGCAGATCTACGTACAAGCCCAAGTACAAGCTCTGCTATTTCTGGCAAAGAGGTATAGGTGTAGAGGGAAAAAAGAGCAGACTAAGTAAACAAAAAAAAGTGTAATTTACTTGAGCACCTGCCCCTCAAAATGTCTGTGCACGCCACTGCGCGCTTGTGTGTGTGTGTGTGTGTGTGTGTGCGTGCGTGTGAGTGTGCGCGCGTGTGGCTGGGTGCGTCTGCGGACTCACTCCAGACAGCCGCAATTCCCTGTGGGAGTCTAGATCGCTGTTTCCCAAACAGTGGGTCGCGGACCAGCTATAGTAGACATTAAGAAAAAGATTGCGATCTACGTTTTGGGCACCACTGCCGTATAGTGGTCTAGTCTGAGACAGTGTGCCCTGGGTCGGCGCCTCACGCTGCTTTGTCCTTTATCTGTGCTGCCATCTTGTCACTGTGTTAGAGCCGGGGGGACGGAGAGGGGATCAGACCGCCCTATAATTGAGTTGGAACTGAACCCTTATCTTACCAGACCACCTACCAAGACCCATCGAAGTCCTAGCCTAGCCTGCTGCCCTATAGCCTGAGTGGTGCAGGGACTGCTGGTATATACTGCCGGCCACCGACTATATTAACCCATTAAGACCGGGAACGCATCTGTGTCATTTTACAGATTTCTTTGGCTAGTAAAAAAGTAGCAGATATACAAGCTGGTAGCGCGGCTATGAGCTTGTATATCTGCTATTTCTTGAAGAAAGAAATCGTGTGCAAATCTTTGAATGTATATATTGATTTTTAACTCAAATCTTTGTTTCTGGGGGTCCCTGGTACAATATATTTTGAGATGGGGATCCACGGACAAATACGTATCATTGGGTGGTCCTTGACATGAAAGAAGTTTGAGAACCACATAGCAACATAACTTAAAAAAAAAAAAAACTCCGTTAGGATTTAGAAGACATTTGTAGAATCCCCCAGAAGCAAAGATTTGAGTTAAAAATGTTAAACAAATGTACATTCAAAGATTAGCGCAAATGTTCACGATTTAAAAATAAATAAATAGCAGATCTACAAGCTCATAGCGCGGCACTTGGTGCCGCGCTATGAGCTTGTATATCTGCTATTTTTGAATAGCCCCAAAGAAATCTTGAAATGACACAGAAGCGTTCCCGGTCTGAATGGATTAAATAAAAAGGAGGTGAGAGTTTGGGACACAGGAGAACAAACGGAAACGAAAGCGGAAAACAGAGCTCGAAGCGGAATGGACCGGACCGGAGCGGAATAATAATCCAAACGGAGCAACATGGGGAAACCAGGCCACAGCAACAGAAACAAAGAGCTGCTTCAGAAGAACCCAACAACGCGGTTGTGTGTGACGCACGTCACTCAGCCCCGCTGGGCTGGCAGGGCCCGGGAGAGGATGAGAACCAGCCCCCCCAGAGGTCAGAGAGTGACCCCGGCGGTGTGAGGGGGGGTTGGGGGGGAGTGAGGGGGGGGACTTTCCCTTTCGAGGTGGTGATCTAGAGCATTGGTTCTCAAAGTGGGGTCCAGGGACCCCCAGGGGTACTTGAGGGGATACCAGGGGGTCCCCAGCTAAATGATTTATAGGAACCAAATGGACCCTTATGGGTCTGTAACCCATAAGGGTGTACAAATGGAACCCATAAGGGTGGAACCCATAAGGGTGTACAAATGGAACCAAATGGACCCTAACGGGTCCATTTGGTTCCATTTGTACACTCTCAGAGTTAAATTAACATTGATTTTACAATATGAATTGGGGTCCCAGAGATAGAAATGCCATTAAATGGGGGTCCATAGCCCTAATGCACGTCAAACTGGGGGTCCTTGAAATTAAAATGGTCGAGAATCACTGCTAGAGCCGTAAAAATCTTCTCTTATGGGGGTCCCTGGCATAACTTTTCAAATGGGGGTCCGCGGGCTAATAAGTGTCAATTTGGGGGTCCTTGACATGAAAAAGTTTGAGAACCACTGATCTAGAGACCAGTGTTTCCTAAAAGATTTGTTGGCCATTGGGACCATAAATCCATACATTTAAACAAATCTAAATAGCAGAACTACAACTGTTGTGAACGTGTACATGAGCTATTTTTGCTATTATTGATTTTTTTTTGAAAAATACTTACATTATTTGAAATAGTTTTGAACGTATGTGAAAATCTGGGGAACTTTTTTGCTTAAAATGACATTCCTAGCCTGGCATGGCCAGACAAATATCACTGCGTAGATATTAGTCTGGAATCTCTGTGTGGAACCTGCATTTCTAACGTACTTTTTGGTCTAAAAAGTCATCTTCCGGGTGAAGTACATACACAACAGAAGTCCCGCCCTATAGACACACTTTTCTCCTCGGAGATGAAAAAATTCTGGGAACGAGCCTATACAACGGATAGTTCTGACCAAGCAATCTGATTGGCCAACTAGACATTTAGAATGTGATCAAATCGGCACCTATAGCCCTACCCTAAGGCGAAAAGGGCCTTTCTGTGTGGAGTTTGCATGTTCTCCCCGTGTCCCCTAGGGCAGTGGTTCTCAAACTTTTTCATGTCAAGGACCCCCAAATTGACACTTATTAGCCCGCGGACCCCCATTTGAAAAGATAAGCCAGGGACCCCCATAAGAGAACATTGTTACGACTCTAGCAGTGATTCTCAATCATTGTAATTTAAGGACCCCCCCAGTTTGAAATGCATTAGGCTACGGACCCCCATTTAATGTCATATCTATCTCTGGGACCCCGATTCATATTGTAAAATCAATGTTAATTTAACTCTGAGAGTGTACAAATGGAACCAAATGGACCCTAACAGGTCCATTTGGTTCCATTTGTACACGCTCAGACCCAGTTACAGACCCATAAGGGTCCATTTGGTTCCTATAAATCATTTAGCTGGGGACCCCCTGGTATCCCCTCAATTACCCCTGGGGGTCCCCGGACCCCACTTTGAGAACCAATGCCCTAGGGTATAGGTACCGGTGAGGTGCAGGTGATGATAAGAAGTGGCCCTGCTCACTCCTCATGCATTGAAGGAAGCATGAGCTCAGTTCGAGGCTCTCCCCAGGCTGGCAGAGGGAGAGTAGCGCCCAGGATTACAGCTTAGGCAATTGGGCACTGGGTGAAAAAATTACTTGAGTAATTCACTTTGGAAAAGGCCAAAACCTCTGTTTCTATGTCGCTAGGCTACAAAGGCTACTCACCGGAGTAATAAACTACGTTTAATTCCAGGTATTAGTCAGACCACCACATGTATTTCCAGGGAAATGGAGATAAACCCTATAGCGAAAACATTCTTATTTTAAGAGTGAATTGCGAATTCAACAAAATGAGAGACATAATGAAAATGTTTTCATATTGTGGTCGTTTTCATCGTACATCTTTCATGTTGTAACTGCTGTATAATAGCATTATTACACTCGAGGGTGTGCTTCTAGCGATGCTCTTACGGAACTTGGCACAATGGCCTTCGTTCCCTGACCGCATGCGTCACCGACGTGCCAATAATGACGGTTAAACGCACCCCCTCGAGTGTGATATCGCTTAATTTATTTATTGTGGGAGTTGTTGGAAACTAGTACCTTGTCAACCTCGAAGATATATTTTTATTTGGTATATTGGTTTTATGAGATGAAATGCTTTTTTCCTCCCCGTTTTTTATCGTAGCAGTGGAGAGACACGCTAGAAAAGTTAAGAGAGCGAGGAGATGACATGCAGCACGGCCAGGTTCATACCGGTGACATCACGATTAGTTCTTTACACATACATGCAATGGTGGAAAAAGTACTACATTTTTTTTACTTAAGTAAAAGTATCAATACTGCAATGTAGAAATAGTATGTCCCATTTCACAAGTTTTCAAATGTATAAAATGTATACACATCTTTTTGAAAATAACAGATCTACAAACTCACATTGTGAGCTTGTAGATCTATTTTCTATGCTTAAAGTTTTTTCAAGTTTATACAGTATATGGAGATACAAGGTTCCTGCCCGGCAGAAATGGCATGCTGTATCACCTGAATCAATAATGTGGCAACAGCATCTCAGCCAAAGCAAGAAATAATTATTCTAATGAAATGTACAGTATGCATGAAGAACACATTCTTCCTCTGGACATTTAAACATTGGTCAGAAAGGTGAGATTTGATGTCTTGTTTTGCATATCTGAAATATTCAGCAGAGCTGCACACGCACTGCTTTACTGAATAGTTTAACCCTGCGTTACTGCAGTTTGCATGCTGCGTGCACTTTAAGAAACATATTTCATATTTACATATTTTGACTGAACGGGCAGTAAGGAAAAACTAGAGTTAACCACTTTCAACCTGCCGTCCCAATTATTGGCATGTCATTATAAGCAAGAATTTAAGAATAAATTAAAACAATGAAAGGTACAGCTGATCTTAAAGCTCACAAAGTGTTACGACATCTTACATCTTGTTGCAACAAGATGTGAGCTCATACAGATCACAACGCGATGGGCAATTATATATTTTTTGCCTCTTTCTCATATTATTTAACAATTTGGCCAATGTTAGACCAGTATTTATAGTATAGTTTATTGACTAATTTTGATGCAGTAATGGTCTTTTTTTTAAAGGGTCTTAAAAGTCCTTCAATTGTCACTTTACTGTTATCTGGGGAACCCCCCAAAATCCGACCCACAGGTTGAGAACCACTGGCTTACATTACCTGTACATGACTCAATGCTGCTGACTGCTCAATGCTAGTTTTGAGTGTATTCTCAGGCCAAGGACTAACTCCCCCCCCCCCCCGTCAAATCAGACTCAGCTTCTTCTATGCAACGGTAGAGTCTGATCTCCTCTATGGCAGTGAATGCTGGACCCTGAAGCCAACCCTAAAGAAGTCTCTAGATGGGTGCTACACCAGAATGTTGCGTGCAGTACTTAACATCAGCAAGAGTGCACATGTTACCAACAAGATCCTGTATGGGGGAATGCCAAGTGTGAGTGAGAAAATAGCAGCCAGGAGAATGACACTAGCAGGAGACACGCACGGTCATCGGTCACAAGGACGTCCCACAATGACATACATGTGGATGTATACTCAAGAATGATACGGGAGCGCAAAGTACCAATGAACTGGCCAGATGTATGGAGAACCGGGAATGACTGGAAGCAACGATGGAGGGCTCGTCTGAGGACGACCTAGAGAGAGACTATACGTGACTCTCAACGAAGCAGGCCGCCACCATCTGAATATCCCATGAATGAAAATCGTCCCTGCACTCTCTCTTTAACACGCCCATGGGTCAGAGTAGTGAGAGCCTCTGTCCTTATAGTTATAAGAATGGGCCCCGACTGTCTGGTCCATGTGGTTCAGATCACACACACAGAAACACAGGGGACACGGCACCACGGCCACAGCCAGTAACTGTCACAGCCTCTCAGCCATAGAGCACTGATCAGGCCCATTAAAGCACAATGCTACATAGCCGCGCCGCGCCGCGCACCAGGATCTGCCAGAACACTTTTCCAAGGACGAGTCGTCCCGCCAGAAGACTTTCCCAAGGTCTTCAAGAAAAGGAAATGAGAAAAGTTGCACAAACACCGCGATCCGAGATCGGGACTCTTTTTTTATTCGACACATCTGTTATCACATTTTTTATTATTTGCTGCTCGCGAGGAATCTGATACCCCCCGAAACCAATCTGAATGAAAGCACAAAGTACAAAAGCCAGACCGGAGAAACATGCTCCAACATGCTCTGCCATGTATTGTAGGACAGTGGTTCTCAATCAAAGGGGGGTCCGGGGACCCTCAGGGGTCCTTGAAGGGGGTTCCAGGGGGTCCATCAACAAAACGTGTTACTATAGTATCACAATCAGTTTAATCACTTTAACCTTATTCGTACTTTGGCTATTCAAAAATAGCTCATCTGCAAGCTCACAAGATCTGCTATTTTGAAACATTTTGAAAAACTAGTAAACGGAACAAAATATTTTCAGATGGGGGTCCGTGGCCAAATACATATTAATTTGGGGGGTCCTGAGCATTGTTGATTTCGTCGACTAAAACTATGACAAAAAATGTTTGTCGACTACCTTTTTTCACTGACGAAAACTAAATAAAAATAAAAACTAAGCTATGACTCAAACTAAGACTAAATATATTGACAATTTCGTCAACAAATAAATGCTAGACTAAACTGTTAGGTAGGGACTAGTGGAAAGGAGATCCAGTAGAACTAAAAGACAAGTCATTTTATGCTTGGTTGCACTCGGGTGTTGCGTTTTAAAAATAGCAGATCTACAAGCGCACAACGTGTCGTGCTGCAAAGCGTTGTGAGCTTGTAAGATCGACTATTTTCAGCATGCAACCAAGTGTAACATCAGCCATTACGACGTAATCAAGGCACCGCCAAAATACATTTTAGTCGACTAAATCAACTGTAGATTTAGTCGACTATAATCTTATGATATTTACTCAATAGTAGTCAACAGTAAAACATTTCAGAAGACTAAAATATGACTAAAACTAAATGGAATTTGATTCAAAAGACTATGACTAAAACTGAATCAAAATTTGCTGTCAAAATCAACACTATAGTCCTGAGAACCAGCTGGTGTATAGCATTGGTTCTCAAAGTGGGGTCCGGGGACCCCCAGGTCCCCAGGGGGTCCCCTGCTAAATGATGGATAGGAACCAAATGGACGCTTATGGGTCTGTAACTCTGAGAGTGTACAAATGGAACCAAATGGACCCTGACGGGTCCATTTGGTTCCATTTGTACACTCTCAGAGTTAAATTAGGGTCTGTAGCCCTAATGCATGTCAAACTGGGGGTCCTTGAAATTAAAATGGTTGAAAATCCCTGCTAGAGCCGTAAAAAATAATCTTCTCTTATGGGGGTCCCTCGCAAATATTTTCAAATGGGGGTCCGCGGGCTAATAAGTGTCAATTTGGGGGTCCTTGACATGAAAAAGTTTGAGAACCACTGGTGTATAGGAAGTGAAAAATCTGGAGTAAGGCCGGCCAGCCGTCTGACTACAGGTCTAAGACACGGCTCCAGTTGTCGCTATGCGGCGCATGCACCGGGGGTGATCACATTAAGTGATATGATCTGTTGTTGGTGCCCTGTTAGGTGCCTGCCAGTCTGGCCCGTAGACACCCACCGGCCAGAGGCTTTTTCTCCACTGATTTCCCCGCGGACTCAATTAAATAAAGGCAGGCAGAGAAGGCTTTAGAGCCTGCTCTTCCGCAGGGCACACTGGGTCACATATCCATTGCCTCCAGCCTAGCCCCTTAGTGTTCTCATCCACTTCCTGTACGACCCGACAACACGACGGTTTTATGGCACGGGGGGATAAGTATGAATGGATGAGTGTTTGTGGGTGACGACGACGAGGGTCCCTGGCCGCTCCGCTGCCCCCCCCCCCCTGCTCGCTGATTTACATTGGGGTCCTAAATATAGTGAAAATAGCGTATATAACACATCTACCAGCTCAAAACGCAACGCAACGTGATGTGTTGTGAGCTTGTAATTTCTCACAAACGCTGATAGCCGCAGGTGGTTAAGGTGCGTACCACATAGGCCTCTGATGCCTGGCAGCGAGTGCACCGTGTTCGATTCCCGAGCCTGGCGGACCTTTGCCACACCCCGACTACCTCTCTCCCTGTTTCCCGTCTCTCTTCACTGTGTACTATAAAAGGCAGAAAAAGATAAAAACAATATCTTTAAAACAATCGTAAAAGGCTGGAGAGGCTGTGCTGTACTCTGGAGCCCACTGCTGTATTTGAAAGCAGAGGCTGCTAGGGTAATCAGTGTGCACTTTGGCTGTGTGCGTGTGCGTGTGTGTGTGGGTGTGTGTTTGAAAATAGCCCCTGTTTATGTTTGGTTGCGCTCAGGTGTTGCGCTCTGAAAATAGCAGATCTACAAGCTCACAACGCGTCACGATGCGACATGTGTTGACGAGTGTTGTGAGCTCTTAGATCTGCTATTTTCAAACATTGGTACTTTTACTTTCAGTACTTTAAGTATATTTTGATGCCAATACTTTTGTACTTTTACTCAAGTAACATTTTGAACACAGGCCTTTTACTTGTCAACAGAGTATTTTTATATTGTGGCATTGCTACTTTTACTAAATATTTGAGTACTTATTCCACCACTGCTGTCTTGACTTTCCTCGCTTTGCTGTCCCATTGATGTCTCTTTGGTTCTCCCTGTCAGACAGTGGCGAGGGGATGCTATTCTTTGACATACATGCAAGTTTAATGTAAGGGATTTTTTTCGCGTCAGATCTCTAGATAAATATTTAAGCAGCCCTGAAAGCCATCTGTCGTGTGGCACAATGCAAGAGAGAACTTATCGCCTCCTGGAAATATCTGGATCTTGAACAGACATTTATACAGTATTTACACTCCATTTCATTTTGTCCTGAGCTCCACACTGGCTCTGTTTTTCCACCCTCCAGGTTGACGAACACCACTTAAGCCGTATAGTTTAAGCATTATTTTATTTTTTTGTCGTACGATGGTGTTGTGCTGTGAAAATTGCCCGATATGCAAGCTCACAATATGCCCCAATATACAGTAGGGGTGCCAGGTTGAAAGTGGTGAAAAGGAATCCCCTGAATAGCCCAATTCATCCAGGGCTTAACCCATTTAAACCGGGAACGCATCCGTGTAAATACTTTATCCATATTTTATACTTTGGCTATTCAAAATTAGCAGATATACAAGCTCATAGCGCGGCACTGAGTGCCACGCAAATGAGCTTGTATATCTGCTAATTTTGAAAAATATTGAAGATTTGTGCAAATATTTGAATATACTGTATATATTTTTCAAAGGGAACCTTTTTGACTCTTTGCTTCTGGGGGTCCCTGGAACAAAATACTTTGAGATGGGGGTCCGCAGCCAAATACATATCATTTTGGGGTTCCTTGACATGAAAAAGGTTTTAAGCACCACTGATATTAAAGCAACATACGTTTTTTTCAGAAAACTGTTATGATTTAGAAGACATTTGTAGAATCCCCCAGAAGCAAAGATTTGAGTTAAAAATGTTTGTTTAAAAAAATACACATTCAAAGATTTGCACACATTTTCAAAATGTTTCTAAAATAACCAAAGAAATCTAAAGTGACACAGATGTGTTCCCGGACTGAATGGGTTAAACAAACCCATGAAATAAGGATGTTTAGGAATTCTATATTCCACTCCCTGCGTTTCCTCAGTTAATTCCAGGTCAGGGCCGTGTTGTGCGCTCTGCCCCGGGCGGTGCTCCCATGGGCCCAGTCTCAAACCCTTCGCTAGTTGCACACTTTAAAAGGCCATGTGGCCACACACACACACACACACACACACACACACACACACACACACACACACACACACACACACACACACACACACACACTCTACTGAATCACCTGTGAGCTATTCATCAGCCCGTAGCTACAATTATTTGTTTATAGCGTTGACTAGCCATGTTTTTCCAGGCAGGCGACCAGGCTCCTTTCAAAGCAATTTGATTATGCAGAACGCCTCCTCCTCCTCTCGCAAGGCCAGGGCTCAAATGAGCTTTTATACAACAAGTCTGCGCTGATTACACACCGCTAGCCAAGGGCCCCATGTGCAACGAAATACTGTACCGTACTGTACTGGCCCCCAGAAGGTACAGTAGTACAGAGCGTGACTGTCCTACAGGGCCGCAATAACCCTTTAAGACCTGGAACGCATCTGTGTCATTTTTTTTATTTCTTTGGCTATTCAAAAAATAGCAGATCTACAAGCTCATAGCGCGAGTGCCGCACTATGAGCTTGTAGATCTGCTATTCTATTCTTAATCGTGAATATTTGTGCAAATCTTTGATATATATATATATATATATGTATATGTTTTAAAGAGAACATTTTTAACTCCGACCTGTGCTTCTGGGGGGTCCCTGGAACAACATATTTTGAGATGGGGGTCCGCGGCCAAATACATGTCATTTTGGGGGTCCTTGACATGGAAAAGTTGGAGTACCAATGATATAGCAACTAGCAGTTAGGATTTAGAAAACATTTTTAGATACGTATTTGGCGACGGACCCCCCCCCCCCCCCCCCATCTCAAAATGTTTTGTTCCAGGGACCCCCCCCCCAGAAGCAAAGATTTGAGTTACAAATGTTGGCTTTAAAAAATATATATATTTTCAAAGATTTGCAAACATTTTCAAGATTTTTCAAAAAATATCAGATCTACAAGCTCCTATATGCCGCGCTATAGGAGCTTGTACTGTATATCTGCTATTTTTGAATAGCCCAAATAAAAATGACAGAGATGCGTTCCAGGTCTTAATGGATTAAGTCACCGACGGGGGCCCTCGGTTTTGGAAGCGTTTGTTATGATTGATCTCTCACTTCTTTACCGCGCCGCGGTAATTTCTTCAGGGTCGTTTATATATGCAACCGACAAATAGTCCACCACGCCGATACCGCCGACCGCCGTCGAGGTCTCCTGGCACCGGAGAACGGAGGAGGAGGAGATAACGAGATCCAGTTCATCATTATAAACGCCCGGAGGAGGAAGTGAAAAAAAACGAACGAACGGCGAGGCTGTCTGTCTGAATGCCAGGCCAGCCAGCTGCACATCTGCATAGTGTTGCTGTCGTCGGGCAGAAAAACCTCATATCTACCGTCTTTCAGCTGCTTGTGTTTTGTCGGTAAACCTACAGTACAGTGTCACACAAAAGTAGCAGAAATAATTATAAGTATCGAACCAATTAACCCGTTGAGGCCTGAGGTTCCCGATTCTGCGGTTTTCTGAAAAAACGTATGTTTCTATGTCAGTGGTTTTCAAACTTTTTCATGTCAAGGACCCCCAAAATGATATGAATTTGGCCGTGGACCCCCATCTCAAAATATTTTGTTCCAGGGACCCCCCAGATGTAAAGATTTGAGTTAATGTTTGCTTTGAAAAAATATATATATTCAAAGATTTGCACACATTTTCACGATTTTTCAAAAATAGCAGATCTACAAGCTTGTGGCGCGGCACTCGGTGCCGCGCCACGAGCTTGTAGATCTGCTATTTTTGTATAGCCAAAAGTGCGAAATAATGCTTTTTTAGCTCAAATGAAAAAGTGACACGGATGCGTTCCAGGTTTTAAAGGGTTAAAACTATGAACAAGAGCTTTGTGACTAAATAATAACTACATTGGATCCACTGGAACACAGGTACTTTTTTTCACCCCATTTCCTAAAAGAAACCACTTTGGACATACAAGGTTTGCAGCCTAACAGCAAACCATAGAGCTCTTCCTGCCTCCATCGGCCCCAGCCGTGCCCTCTATCCAGCTATTACCTCTAAATGAGAACAGACCTGCATCTCTCATCCTTAGAGAGATTAGATCTCCTCCTCCAAACACACAGGCGCTACACTCACTCACAGGAACGCACACACACAGACACAGCATCTCCGACGGCCCAGGAAAGTGCGCACGCATGCGCGAACACACACACACACACACACACACACACACACACACACACACACACACACACACACAGTCCACACAATTCAAATAATTGTAGTGGAGTAAACGTACAATATTTGCCTCTGACATGTAGTGGAGTAGAAGTAAAAGTATTGGAAATTGGAAACACTCCAGTAAAGTAAAAATCACACCCAGTGTGAAGTGGGCGGTGTGGTCACAGTGGTCATCACAGTGGGTGATTCACTTAAAAAAAAACATAAATGTGTTTTTTTTTAAGTGCACAGTCCTATTTATAGGACTTCACATGTGTCATGTGTTTCACTAGCCAATCACGGTCCTGAATAGAGTCAACCAGTGTATAATGGTGGCCAATCACGGTGCACGGTTAGGGGGGTACAATGGTGGCCAATCACAGCGCAGGGTTGGGGGGGTGCAATGGGTGGGGGTCCAAACCTCACATATAGGGGCGGTTTCACCGCCCAAAAAGTAACAAAGAAATGTACAGTACTTAAGCCACTAAATCCTGACCTAAGTTTTCTGAAAAACCTCAAATATTTATTAAAAGATTACAACAAATGTATGTTGCTATATACTGTACATAGCAACAACAACCCCAAAAGGGGGTCCCGTCCCGAAAGGTATATTTACAAATAGGGGTTTTCCGCACAAAATGAGTTAAGTACATTAGTACTTTCCACCACTGTCAGACACAAATATTTGACTCTTAGTTTAACGGGGTTCTTCTCTCTCTCTTTTTTTCCCCTCTCCCTTCCGCTTCCTCTTGTTGACCCTTGTGGACGGGCTCCTTGACCAGGGGTTGCCCCTCAATCAGTGTTAACCCATTAAGACCGGGAACGAACGCATCTGTGTAACCACTTTAACCATTATTTTACACTTTGGCTATTCAAAAATAGCAGATCTACAAGCTCATAGCGCGGCACCGAGTGCCGCGCTATGAGCTTGTAGATCTGTTATTTTTGAAAAATAGTGAACTTTTGTGCAATTCTTTGAATATATATATATTTTTAAAGCGAACATTTGTTACTCAAATCTTTACTTCTCTGGGGGTCCCTGGAAAAAAAATCAGATGGGGGTCCGCGGCCAAATACATATACATATATATATATAAACATGAAAAAGTTTGAGAACCACTGATATTATAGAAACATACGTTTTTTTTTCCAGAAAACTCAAAGGATTTAGAAGACATTTGTAGAATCCCCAGAAGCAAAGATTTGAGTTAACTGTTCGCTTAAAGAAATGCATATATTCAAAGATTTGCACAAATGTTCACGATTTTCCAAAAAATAGCAGATCTACAAGCTCATAGTGCGGCACTCAGCCCCAAAGAAATCTTAAAAAATGACAAACGGATGCGTTCCCGGTCTCAATGGAATAAATATAATTCTACGTCTACACTGCTGATCCTCTTTTTTTATGGAGAGGTCTATAATCAGGGATGGTGTTAGCAGTGTTTTTGGTGGGCCGGGTCCAAGGCAAACACACAGATGTGTTTCCAGCATAAACAGCGCTATAGTCTGAAGCTCCCCCCCCCCCGGACCACCGGAGCTTGGCCCGCGGTATCCTCCTATCTAATATTTCTATCCCAGGACATCCCCCCTGTGTGTCTCCACTTAGTGTGTGTGCTACACCATGTTACAGCATGAAATTAACCACTTAAAATAAAACCCTATATACTTTACCGGGGGTCTCCCCCCCCAAGGGGTCAATGCTGAAAATAACCCGATCTATAATAGCTTACGGCGCACCACGACGCAAACGTGTTATGAGCTTGTAGATCTGTTATTTATATCGCCACATTTTCACCCCAAGAATGGGGATGCTTAGGGCATGGGTTCTCAAAGTGGGGTCCGGGGACCCCCAGGGGTACTTGAGGGGATACCAGGGGGTCCCCAGCTAAATGATTTATAGGAACCAAATGGACCCTTATGGGTCTGTAACTCTGAGAGTGTACAAATGGAACCAAATGGACCCTAACGGGTCCATTTGGTTCCATTTGTACACTCTCAGAGTTAAATTAACATTGATTTTACAATATGAATTGGGGCCCCAGAGATAGAAATGCCATTAAATGGGGGTCCGTAGCGTGTCAAACTGGGGGTCCTTGAAATTAAAATGGTTGAGAATCACTGCTAGAGCCGTAAACAATCTTCTCTTATGGGGGTCCCCTGGCATATCTTGTGAAATGGGGGTCCGCGGGCTAATAAATGTCACTTTGGGGGTCCTTGACATGAAAAAGTTTGAGAACCACTGGCTTAGGGTACATGAAGCTAAACGATATAGTACAATACGGTTTCATATGCACAGTCTAGGCTATCTCTCGTCCCAAAAGGTATGCGTGTCATATACCTCACACTTGCATGTTTGTAGTTATCATGACGTTTTTCAGTGGGCACGGCATGATTGGAGGCAAGACATTATATTGTGAGGCCTGGACCGCTGCATGGCGTAGCGACCCCCAGGCACCTATAGGCTCAATGCAGCCTGACAGCGTGTCGCAGGTTCGACTCCCGATCCTCCTGACGGCCTTTGCTGCATGTCACTGCCCTTCTCTCTCACCCTTTCCTGTCAGCCTTAACTGTCCTGTCAAATCAAGGCATGGAGGTGTACTTGTACATCAAGCCGCCACACGCTACAGAAACAGGAGATATAGGCTCCTGAGTCCTGACTTATGGGCCACACATTCTGGCATGGCATGGGAACCGTTAGTTCCCACGGCTACTTACTTACTTACTTACTATGCAGTGCGTGAAATGAACTGATCAAGCTAATAACTTGTCTACATAATTATCTTTTTAAATGTTATACATACCAGTAAGTACACCACAGACTGTACCATGCATACCTTCAGGGAACGTATCAATTATGCATAGAGATCAGCTCCATAACATGGAAGTCCCAACCGAGTGCAACCAACTCACTACACCAGTGGTTCTTTTTCATGTCAAGGACCCCCAAAATGATATGTATTTGGCTGTGGACCCCCATCTAAAAATATTTTGTTCCAGGGACCCCCAGAAGCAAAGATTAGAGTTACAAATGTTCGCTTTAAAAAATATATATTCAAAGATTTGCATACATTTTCAAGATTTTTCAAAAATAGCAGATCTACAAGCTCATAGCGCGGCACTCGGTGCCGCGCTATGAGCTTGTAGATCTGCTATTTTTGAATAGCCAAAGTATAAAAGGTCATAATTATTCTGATGCTATATTTACACATTTTGCTGGGTACCCCCTGGAACCCCCTCAAGTACCCCTGAGGGTCCCCGGACCCCACTTTGAGAACCAACTCACTACACAACCTGCTTGATGTGTAATCTGTGTGCTGGCCTTGAACATTTGAACCACTGGCTTCCCCCTACGCCTTCTCTTAATGAGTCATCTGGCCACGGGGCATACGAGCGCAGCTGTCAGCTCGGCCCATATAAACTCAATGGCAATAAAATTGCGTGCGGACGAATGTTTACATTTGATCGCAATCGGCTCTTCTTGAGTGATCGTTCGTTAAACTCAGCAAAAGCGTCACTCGTCGCGAGGCTAATGATATCCTGACGATCTGATAATAATGCACGCAGGAGGGGCGGTTTGCTGAGTTCATGCATTGTGTGGCCTAAACCCAAAAGGGCCCCATTGGACTGTATGGTGACGTTGGGGGGCTCTCTCTACTAGAATTCTTCAAATTCTGCCCGAACCCGACCCTACCGGCTCAAAACCTATGCTAATTATTCGGGCCAGGCTGACCCTACCGGCCCAAAACCTATGCTAATTAGTCGGGCCAGGCCGAGCCTCGGGTTCTGTAAAGAAAAAAAAAGACAAAGGGAAAAAAAATCTATTACCCCCCCCCCAAAAAAAATGTTCAACTGCCCCTAACGGCCTAACGGTAAGGCCGACGGAAATGACAGTGGATGTGTTGGACGCAGCTCAAAGTGAACTTTTACTAATTTGTCGCCGTTCGACCTTCCTAGCCCGTGTTATTAACACATTAAATGCCAAGAACGTAGTCCTACGGTCCATTAAATCCAACTGTTAAGTGCCGAGACCGTAGTGCTACGGTCCGGGTGCTTTTTCGTTTTTTTTTTTTTCTCCAATTTTCTACACGGACCGTTTTCAGTGTAACACCACCGGAACGGAACTATTTGCGATCCGGTTTTGCCGTTCCCGTCGGCCTCCATTCTAAAGCGCACACTAAAACCTCTTTTTCTCCCTTGTAGTTTTTTCTCCTCGGTCATCACTGTTTAACATAAACCGTTCTAACTACAACATGGATGCCCCGTTAGACACGTGGTCTGCACTGCTAGACACAGGGACATGTGCACGATGTTTACAA
Organism: Gymnoscopelus microlampas; assembly: GCF_963454915.1. Taxonomy (NCBI): domain Eukaryota; kingdom Metazoa; phylum Chordata; class Actinopteri; order Myctophiformes; family Myctophidae; genus Gymnoscopelus; species Gymnoscopelus microlampas. The sequence continues at coordinate 39,246,722 of NC_139951.1, forward strand.
ACAGTGCATCGCGCATTCTTAAGGATTTTAACGGGGTCTATGGCGACGTGAAAAAAACAAAAAACAACAATAAAACCTTGGCACTGGTGAGTACATTATGAGATTAACCTGTGGCAGTGGATGTGTTAAAGAAAAACGGGCGACTAAAATGGCCGTTATTAAAGAAAAAATGGCTCGTTGAATGAATTTCAAACAAGCCAGTACACAAGACAAGTTCTAGATGTAGTGCGTACAGTAGTTGGTTGATTCGTCGACTTGATTTAATTGACTGACTGTTCATGTTACTGTGTGTCAGGGCGCTATCCATGGTGCTGAATTCTGACACGCTCTCTCTTTTTGACCTTTCCATTCGCCACTCTCCGGACCGTTCCAACTCACCCTGTGGAGGGGGTCATGATGCAGCCCCCGCGGTCCACCGTCACTCTGCAGCCGCAACCCCTCTCTGGCGTGTCGTGGTTCATTCCAAAGTTGTGGCCCAGCTCGTGGGCCAGGGTGACCGCTGCACCCAGAGGGTTATCCGAGTGGTCCTGAAACATGCAAGGTAAAAAAAAAAGACAGAAAAAAAGACAGACAGAATGAATGAATGAATTATGCATTCTGTATATAAATCATCAGTGCTCCTCAAACTTTTCAATTTCAAGGACTCCCGGTTACTGTTGGTATGCATTACATGGACCCAAAAGGCAATTTGTACACTCTCTAAGGCAGTAGTTCTCAAACGTTTTCATGTCAAGGACCCCCAAATTGACACTTATTAGCCCGCGGACCCCCATTTGAAAAGATATGCCAGATATGACCCCATAAGAGAAGATTTATACGGCTCTAGCAGTGATTCTCAACCATTTTAATTTCAAGGACGCCCAGTTTTGACATGCATTAGGCTATGGACCCCCATTTAATGGCATTTCTATCTCCGGGACCCCAATTTATATCGTAAAATCAATGCTAATTTAACTCTGAGAGTGTGCAAATGGAACCAAATGGACCCGTTAGGGTCCATTTGGTTCCATTTGCACACTCTCTGAGTTACAGACCCATAAGGAGGGTCCATTTGGTTAACTATCCATCAATGACCTGGGGACCCCCTGGAACTCCCTCAAGTACCCCTGGGGGTCCCCGGACCCCACTTTGAGAACCAATGCTCTAAGGGTCCATTTGGTTCTTAGCTACCAATCGCTTAGCTGGGGACCCGCTGGAAACCCCCTCAAGGACACCAGGGGGTCGCCAGACTTCACTTTGAAAACCATATAAATGGTACGGTATAAATACACCCAAATATTATTATTATTATGACCTATTTGGTCCCATTTCTGGGCATGATTCTGAAAGCAGATCCACTTCACTTATGCTGCGTTCAGCCTGGAGGCTACACAAGATACAAAGATACAAACAAAGATACAAAGAAACAAAGATACGAAGCGATGCAACGTGTCTGTCAGCGAGTCACTGACGAGCAAGAAACATATAAAACCTGGGGTTAAAAACAACACAGAACTGTCTGAATAATTCGTTTTACAAGCAGGGAACTGTGTGAAGAGAGAAGGTGAGTGGTAATGGTTAAACAACACTTTAGTTCGTTGTGTAGCTTTTGTAGATGTAGTTGAAGCCGAAGCTCAACATTGGATTGTAGCTCCGTAGATCCATGGTTCTCAAAGTGGGGTCCAGGGACCCCCAGGGGTACTTGAGGGGGTTCCAGGGGGTACCCAGCTAAATGATGGACAGGAACCATATGGACCCTTATGGGTCTGTAACTCTGAGAGTGTACAAATGGAACCAAATGGACCCTAACGGGTCCATTTGGTTCCATTTGTACACTCTCAGAGTTAAATTAACACTGATTTTACAATATGAATTGGGGTCCCAGAGGTATAAATGCCATTACATAGGGGTCCGTAGCCTGATGCATGTCAAACTGGGGGTCCTTGAAATTAAAAAGGTTGAAAATCACTGCAAGAGAGCCGTAAAAATCTTCTATTATGGGGGTCCCTGGCTTATCTTTTCAAATGGGGGTCCGCGGGCTAATAAGTGTCTATTTGGGAGTCCTTGGCACGAAAAAGTTTGAGAACCACTGCCGTAGATTCTGTAGCGGCTACAAATGTCGGGCGTCGCTTTGCGTCTTCATGTCGCCTGGCTTCCATTGGAAATGAACGGTAGCCTCACTAGCCTGTAGCTCTGTAGCTGCCAGTGTGAACGCAGCATTACAGTTTAACTGTGCAAAACAAATGGCTAATTACACACATACTCCAGGAGAAAAGATAACCCAGTCACAGAGAGATTATCGCTTTCTCTGAGGGTGCACTGGAGAGAAATCACTCAAAATAACTACGTCTAATTGCATACTGCCGAAATTCAACAAACAATCTTCAATCCACCAGTCCCCCCCCCCCACCCCCCCACCCAGACGTTTGCCGCTCCCAAAATGAGGAATGAAACGGCACCGTGAGGACCGACATATTCAGCGAGCTCGTCGGACCTTGACAATGCCAGATGTGCGGTTTCATCATAGCACGCACGCACGCACGCACGCACGCACACACACACACACACACACACACACACACACACACACACACACACACACACACACACACACACACACACACACACACACACACACACACACACACACACACACACGCACACGCACACGCACACGCAAGCCTTGGATACATACACAATTAAAGAGCCCCCTGACCTACATGAAATCTAACTGAATTAACCTGTATCAAAAGTATCAAAAGGGGTAAACAAAGGTATAATAATGACCTAAATGTTATAGGGAGGTGACGTTCTGTCTGCTCAGTTGGTAGTCTGGGGAATGCTGGTCTGTGTAACACAGGACTGGGCCTCCTTGGAGTCCAAGAAGACCTTCTCCACGCCGTTGAAGGTGATGTGGAATCGGGCGGGATGGGAGATGCCATGCTGGACCCCGGGTCGACCTCTGAGTTGACTCCTCAGATCGTTGAAGGCAACGCAGGCTTTGGCCACCCGAGCAGGAAGTCGGGGAAGTCGTTCACCTTAATCCTCTGTTGTGTCTCGGCACGACGCAGTATCTCAACAGAGTCAGAGAAGTAGTGTAGGCGTGCTATGATGGTTCTAGGCGGCTGTCCTGACTGTGGTACTGGCTGGAGGGTCCTGTGCGATCGGTCCACCGTCGCAGCGTCTCCCAATTGGAATGCTTTCTGTAGTAGTTCTGCCATAAAGATAGGAGAGCTATTGTTGGGGCCCTCTGGGGCCCCACAATTCTCACGTTGTTCCTCCTAGACCCGGATTCAAGATCATCAAATTTGATTTGCAAGGAGTCCGTCACAGAACTCAGCCGTTTAATCCTGTCTTGATTGCATGAACGTCATTTCGAATCATCGCCATTTGGCTCTCTAAGACTGACCTCCGTTTTCATCATATCAACAAAGTCTGATCGAAGAGAAGAGAGTCGCTTGCGCCTGAAATCCTCCGTGCCAAGAGCCGCAGCCGCGGCCCACAAGCCGTCGTCTTTTTCACTCGAGGCTGAGGATGCAGCTGGTGAAGTAGGCCTCAGTGACGCAGTGAGTGTAGTCTGACGTCTGCTGCCCTTTTGGGCCATATTTTAGGTTGAGAAACAATCCAAGTAATTTAATTCAACTTATAAAGATAGTATGTCGCAGGAAACTCAACAGCGCCCTCGGACTGTGCTCATTTGATCCGTGGTTTAGGGATCTGTGCCAGCGAGTCTTTTAGTGGACTTTTCTGTTGCTGTAGGCATGACTCTCAGTTCCCACCTGATGTCATTTGGGAGTTCTGACTGCTCCAGACCGTACAGAATAACGGCTAGCTTGCATAATGTCTTCAGACTAGGACTTAATTCTAAGATGTACAGGTCATCAGGTGTGTTGAATTTTCCAAAGAGGAAGATACGATCTCCCACCATACAACAGCACATATTACAAATCACTAACAGGACTTTCCCCTTTGGCCAAACCATATTCCAGGAGAACGTCTCTGGACTGAATTTCCACATATCATTGGTCGCCTTGAGGCCGTTGCTGTCACCAAATATGTACAGCTCTCCATTGTAGGCAAAGGCTCTATGACCCCAGCGTCCTTCTGGAAGATGCTGAGCAGAAGGTGGGCTCAGCCAGTGGTTGGTCTCTGTGTCAAACACCTGGATGTAGTTGTCCGCGTGCCAACAGCCCCCAAATACAAACATCTTTGTCCCAATGATGGTGACAGAGTGATTACTTAAAACACGTCCTGGAATACCGCTGATGTTCATTTGAGTCCAGACCATTGTGGTGGTGTCCAACTTGTGCATGGCACTAGTGTATCCTCCTCCATAGACATACATGTCCTTCCACAAGACACAGGCTGAGTGGTTGTACGTCTCTTTTGGAACAGCCCCAGAAACCTGGGGCTTGAACCATCCGTGGGTGTCGACATCAAATGAATAAAGCACATTGCTGGAAGCATATGCAGTAACTCCCCAGATGTATATGATATCTTCTATCAGCACAGCTGTGGGATACCTCCGCATGGAAGGAACCTTAAGGTGACGTTCTCCTCTCCCAGCTTTCACTGGGGGCAACTTGATCCAGCGCAAAGACACTGTGTTGAAGATGTACACATCCATCTGATCCATCTGTTTGTAACTTGTGTTGTCTTCCCCTCCAAATGAGTACATGTTGTGTCCCACTGCAACAGCAACAGAACTGTATTCAGCATATCTTTTTGACGCTCCACTCAGATGCATCGCCCAGCCGAACATTTCTGACATTGTGGATTTGCGCTGGATCTTTGCGCCTTCCTCTGTAAGAAAATGGAGACCTAATGTGAGCACTATCACTTACAAAAACTGTTTAACAAATCCACAAAGCGGATGGGTTGGCCAATCAATGAAGCTGCTTACTGTTGATCTCCCTAATATGGGGAATCCTGGTTTAATCAACTGGACGTGTTGGTAAAAGTTGCTAAATGATGTTTTTTTTTATTTGATGACTCATTTTAAAGAACATGGTTGTGATGACATTGTGATGTCGTTGCGTGATGATGTCACTATGTACAGAGAGATCTGGATTTCGTCCTGTGTGCAAATCACACACCACGCGCGCGCGCGCGCACACACACACACACACACACACACACACACACACACACACACACACACACACACACACACACACACACACACACACACACACACACACACACACACACACACACACAGAGGGACGGAAAAGGAAACAAGTGGAACACGGAGACAGGTCAGTTAGAAAGACGTCCGCAAGGTCCATTAGAAACCGTACATGTTCAACGCCGTGAGCGTCGAACATGTACGTGGGCGCTGCGGGCGTTTTCTCTCCTCCGCGTCATCAGTGCCCATACCCTAGGTGGGGTTGGCGAAAGCGCCTTTCTATGTGCAGTTAGCATGTTCTCCCCGTGTCCCCTAGGGTAGGTACCCTTACAAAAAACATGCAGTAATCCTGGTCTCTATACTGCCTCCCCCTGGTCAGCCGGGGCGTCTGATGGAGGGGAAAGGAACTGGTTGGAATAACGTGTTCCTTCCACTCGCTACGTCCTACAGGGGAAACTCCCCCCTGTCAGGTGATAAGAAGCGGCCTGCTCACTCCTCATGCATGGAAGGAGGCATGAGCTCAGTTCGGAGCTCTCCCCAGGCTGGCAGAGGGAGAGTAGTGCCCAGGATTGCACCTTAGGTAATTGGTACTCGGTGAAACAATGGGTTACAAAAAAATCGTTGATCTGGAAGGTTCTTCTGGAACCAAGAAATGGCTCTTCTATTTGGCCTTTATCTTTATCTTTCTGTGTGGATCAGCTTCCTCTCCCATTGGGTTGGCGCTGCCGTGCTTGTGTCGGCGTGTGAACAAAGCCACCAGAGTCTTCAGTCCCTGTGCATTATCCAGCACCGCCGTCTAACCCATTAAGACCTGGAACTGTGTCATTTTTAGATTTGAGCTAAAAAAGCATTATTTTACACTTTGGGCTATTCAAAAATAGCAGATACACAAGCTCATAGCGCGGCACCGAGTGCCGCGCTACGAGCTTGTAGATCTGCTATTTTTGAAAATTCGTGAAAATGTGTGCAAATCTTTGAATATATATATTTTTAAAGCGAACATTTTTAACTCAAATCTTTGCTTCTGGGGGTCTTTGCTTCTGGGGGTCCCTGGAACAATGGTCACCAGCCAGTCGTCCGACACCCACTAAACATCCCAGCTGCACCGCCTGGATGTACTGTATGCAAAACCAACCCACCAATTCCATTTTTAGCTGGAATGCCAGGCAGTGTTGCCAGATTCTGTGAGAGAAACAAGCAACCAGGTCTAGGAAAACCAGCCCTAAAGAAGCGACTATGGGCCACACGAGCACTTTAACATAATCAGCTATTTGAAAGTAGCAGATCTACAACCCACGTAACATGCGGATTTGATTGGCTAAATCCGGTCGCAAACCCAACATGCGTAACATTGTTTTTAATCTAGTGTACAAAAATAGCAACACAAAAACATATACAACATCTACAATGTTAATGTGAGCTTGTAGATCTTTGACTTTTTTCCCACTTTTTTTTCGTTACCGTTATATGACAAAGTACAGTATACAAATGGCCCAAGGAGAATTCCACGATCCCAAAAAACGTCTCTATTTGTCTCCATCCGTCTCTGTTCGTCTCCCCCACTACTACAACGTACAGTAAGTGAGTGTGCAACATATTGGGATCTGTGGAATGGAAAATCCATATCGGCAGTGCGGGGTGGATGTTAACCCATTAAGACCTGAAGCCGATTCTACAAAATGTCTTCTAAATCCAAACAGTTTTCTGAAAAACCTATGTTTCTATATCAGTGGTGCTCAATCTTTTTCATGTTTTCAAATGATATGTATTTGGCCGCGGACGCCCATCTTAAAATATTTTGTTCCAGGGACCCCCCAGAAGCAAAGATTTGAGTTTAAAATGTTCACTTTAAAACAATATATATTCAAGGATTTGCACACATTTTCACGATTTTTCAAAAATAGCAGATCTACAAGCTCGTAGCGCGGCACTCGGTGCCGCGCTATGAGCTTGTATATCTGCTATTTTTGAATAGCCCAAAGTGTAAAATAATGCTTTTTAGCTCAAATCAAAACGATGACACAGATGCGTTCCCAGTTCTCAATGGGTTAATGTTATCCTCAAAAAATAACATTTGAGAGCCGTGGGGGAAAAGCCAGCGAAAGGGTTCAAAGCGAGCAGTGCTCCTCTGTAAATGAAAGGATCAAGTCAGACAACAGTGACTTGATTTCCACAGCAGAAGGCTCGGTCCCGGGGCCTCGGGGGGTGGTGGAAAGTAACTAAGTACAAGTACTGTACTTAAGTACAACATGGATGTACTTTTACTTTACTTGAGTATTCGCATTCTTTCGACACTTTGAACTACTGTACCTCTCAGAGGCAAATATTATTACTACAATTATTTGACAGCTTTAGTTACTAGTCACTTTGCAGATTTAGATTATTCCTACAAAAGCCCTATTTTATGCTTCGGATATTTGAAAATAGCCGATCTACAAGCTCTACAACACATTGCATTGCAACGTGTTGTGAGCTTGTAGATCTTATGTTTTCAAAAAAGGTTTGACAAATTTTGTCATGCAAAAACCTTTGTACGTTTACTCAAGTACACGTTTTAATACAGGCCTTTTTCTTTGTAACAGAGTATTTTGATATTGCGATATTGCTAGTTTATTCTTTATTCGGATCCCCATTATCTGCCACCAAAGTAGATCACAACAAAAAAAAGCTAGTCTGTTAATGTTAAAGGATTCACAAAAGTTTTTTTTTTTCTCGGCTTTCTGTTGTTTTCTGCTTGTTTTTCAAAAAAATCACACCCAGTGTGAAGTGGGCGGTGTGTGGTCATCACAACATGACTCACTTTAAAAAAAAAAGAACAAATAACCTTTTTTAAAGTCCATACTGCTATTCATAGGGCTGCACATGTGTCATGTGTTTCGCCAGCCAATCACAGTCCTGGATTTGCAAAGTCAGCCAATCACATTACAGTTAGTGGTGATGACACTAGCTGTAATGTGATTGGCTGACTTTGCAAAAGTATCGATTTGCATTAACAATGGAAGGGTTAGGGGTATACAATGCGTTGTAGACTATTGGCCAATCACGGTGCAGGATTGGTCAGTGTCCAAAACTCACTTGTATTTGGACACTTGCAGCTACACCGCCCCAAAAACAAGCCACATTCAAACGGCCATAGCTAGACTAGATAGATAGTTAGCTTTTGTTTTCCTCTACTACAACACTGCCGTGCGTGTAATGAGCCGATCTCCGTGAGGACGGCAGTCACAGAAAATATTCCATGACTTCTCAAAGGTACAGTAAAATCGCTGTTTTCCCTAGCAAGGGGACGTTAGACGATGTTTTAACTCTGGCAGTCAATGAGTTAAGTAAAACTTAAGTAGCAGTAAGTGGTGTGGAAGTACTTCTTTCTTCCAACCACACTGAGCAGAAGGGCCCGGTTGCCGGGCAGGCCTCGAGGGGGTGCGGCGGCTAATCCTTCATGTGTATGACCTGATGTATGTGTGTGTATGTAAAGGGCTCTGCCATAACGACCTGCGTCCCCACTTTACCATCTGGGACGGAACGAGAAGCTAAGAACCATCTGGGGAACGGACTGCAGTGGTGGAAAGTAACTAAGTACATTTACTTAAGTACTGTACTTAAGTACAATTTTGAGGTATTTGTACTTTACTTGAGTATTTCCAATTTCCAATACTTTTACTTCTACTCCACTACATCTCAGAGGCAAACATTTTACTTTTACTCCACTACAATTACTTGAAAACTTTAGTTACTAGTTACTTTGCAGATATAAATTATTACATTATAAAACATACATTAACCACTTAAGCCCTATTTTATACATAGGCTATTTGAAAATAGCCGATCTACAAGCTCACAACGCGTCGCGGTGCGACGCGTTGTGAGCTTGTAGATCGGCTATTTTCAAACATTTAGTACTTTTACTTTTGGTACTTTAAGTACATTTTGATGCCAAAACTTTAGTACTTTTACTCAAGTAAATTTTGAATTTCAAACTTTTATTTGTAACAAAGTACTTCTACATTGCAGTATTGATACTTTTACTTAAGTACAACATTTAAGTACTTTTTCCACCACTGGACGACTGACTGACTGACTGACTGACTGACTGACTGGCTGTAAAAACCCTGACCACCAAGAAAAATACTAGACTCTGTCAGAGAGAGAGAGAAAACGGGGTGCAACATGACCAGTGGTGGAAAAAAAGTACTCACATGTTTTACTTAAGTAAAAGTATCAATACCGCAATGTAGAAATACTCTGTTACAAGTGAAAGTCCAGAATTCAAAATGTACTTGAGTAAAAGTACAAAAGTATTGGTATCAAAATATACTTAAAGTACCAAAAGTTGTGCATAATGTAATGTCCCATTTCACAAGTTCAAAATGTATGAAAATAGCCGATCTACAAGCTCACAATGCGTTGCATCGCGAGTCCGCGACGCATTGTGAGCTTGTAGATCGGCTATTTTCGAATGGCCGAATTGTATACATGTAGGGCTGAAGTGGTTGATGTGTTTTGCGATAATAATCAAAGTCTAACAAGTACAGTAACTAGTAACTGAAGTTTTCAAAGAATTGTAGTGGAGTAAAAGTACAATATTTGCTTCTGAGATGTAGTGGAGTAGAAGAAAGTACTGAAAACTGGACAGTACTTGAGTAAATGTACTTAGTTACTTTACACCACTGAACATGACAGAGAGAGAGAGAGAGAGAGAGAGAGAGAGAGAGAGAGAGAGAGAGGGTGAGAGAGAGAGAGAGAGATTCTTTTTTTTTTAGACTGAATGAAGGGGTGATGAGAAAGGAAACATGGTAAAGGGAGGTGTTGTTGTGAGAGTGTGAGAGAAACAGAGGTGAGTGAGAGTGTAGAGACGGACCCTGATGAAGACCTTCTAGGCCGATACGCGTTGGTCATAACTTCTTAAGTAACTTAAAAATAAATCATATATATTTTTTCATCAAAGGGAATCCTTTACTTTGCAAGTCTGCAGTTAGTTAGGGAATTTTAGCAATATGTGTGGACCATCTGTGAAAAAATTTACTACCAATAGCTTTCTTCACCATTGTATTCTTATAGGTGTCTAGAATCACCTCTCAATTAGTGCAAACCCAAATCCTCGTGGAAAATCCTGGAGAGCCAATCAAACTTAAGGAGCCCAGAGGGCTTGGGTGAAAGATATTTAAAAAAAATAAAAGTCTAAAATGAACTTGTGAGGTGTCTAACTAGGGGTTTTCAGGGGTGCTGAATCCATTCCAACCATTATTTTTTAGTAAAAATGTCTTCCTGGACATCTAATATTGGTATGTTGGTTATTGTTAGTGTATAATCAGTGTATAATCAATGGTAGGGGATTGGGGTGTTGTTGAATTGATTCTATTCTGAAAAATAAAATAAGAAAATATTGCTAAACACTTGATAAGAGTGTACACCTACTGTGCACATGCTCAGTGGGATACACTGTCTGCATGTGGGGAAGGAGCGGGAGTGTTGCATCCTGGCAAATATGTCTGGACGATTTTAAGGTACGGTAGTTTATCTACTTTCTGGCATTTATTTTCCTCTGCTGGCAAAACTTTTGATTACTGTGAATTTAGATGTCAATTTTCTCTAGCCTATTGCTTACATTGAAGAACCATTAGTTAAACAATCATGACACTTGTCTTTTAGTAGACAACATGGAAGAGGATTCTGTAGCTTGTGGCTTAAGGTGCTTCATCTGTGGTGGTCCTGAGACTGAGATTCAAAAGTCACCCAAAAAGGCTATGCACATTTTTTGTCTTATTCTGAGAGTGTGGATGATGCAGCATTAATCAGAAGACTTCATGAGGACTGGAAAAACTGAGATGACCCCAAACTAAGATACCATTTGGAATGCAAAACCGAGCTATACAGTCGTGCAAGAAGTACAGTATATCCACTGGATATCGTAAGTTTTTTTTCATTGTGATGAAAGTTGCCACTTGCAGATTTCAATCCTATTCTATGTTGTGAGTGACATCATAATTTAATAACAACTTTAAACATAATCTATTCTTTAGAGCAAGATGAGCAAGTCCAACGGCCAGACAGGAAGAAAAGACGCAGGGCATTGTCTGGGTCAAGTAGTTCAAGTGCTAGCTGGCACACTTGATCTACCATAATACTTGCATCCTTTGCAATGAAGGTATCAATGTTGGCACATTGAAAAGAAACCCTGGTAAGTATTTTGTATGTAAGATTCAAATGAATTTTGATAATTGTTTTTCTTGCTCCTCATTGTAGGCTTCCACTCAAAGTCAAATAATTTAATCATGCACATACTGTATGTGGCTACCTTTTATCCAGACAGAGCTTGGCAGTTGTATCGTGCACCTGATAATGTCTACCAGGACCTACTGAAAAGGAGTTTGATGCAGAGAGCAAAGCGACGAGGTGATGACTGGGGACTTGAAGTCGCTGGTCGCCTGGTGGCAGAAGAGGCAGTATATCATATTCGATGCAGAAGAGACTTTGAGAACCCTGTTACAAAGTCTGAGGTAACATTATATGGATACACAATACAGCTGTACAATACAACTCACATTTCTTATCCTGAGGGAAGAAATATCATTTTTAATAGTGAAACTTTTGACTTCAAAATAATTTATTCTGCAAGATTGATATGGGTCCAGGAATGAGGGGGACTAATAAAGGATAAGAAATGTGAGTTGTATTGTACAGCTGTATTGTGTATCCATATAATGTTACCTCAGACTTTGTAACAGGGTTCTCAAAGTCTCTTCTGCATCGAATATGATATACTGCCTCTTCTGCCACCAGGCGACCAGCGACTTCCAGCGAAGTCCCCAGTCATCACCTCGTCGCTTTGCTCTCTGCATTAAACTCCTTTTCAGTCGGTCCTGGTAGACATTATCAGGTGCACGATACAACTGCCGAGCTCTGTCTGGATAAAAGGTAGCCACATACAGTATGTGCATGATTAAATTATTTGACTTTGAGTGGAAGCCTACAATGAGGAGCAAGAAAAACAATTATCAAAATTCATTTGAATCTTACATACAAAAGACTTACCAGGGTTTCTTTTCAATGTGCCAACATCGATACCTTCATTGCAAAGGATGCAAGTATTATGGTAGATCAAGTGTGCCAGCTAGCACTTGAACTACTTGACCCAGACAATGCCCTGCGTCTTTTCTTCCTGTCTGGCCGTTGGACTTGCTCATCTTGCTCTAAAGAATAGATTATGTTTAAAGTTGTTATTAAATTATGATGTCACTCACAACATAGAATAGGATTGAAATCTGCAAGTGGCAACTTTCATCACAATGAAAAAAAACATACGATATCCAGTGGATATACTGTACTTCTTGCACGACTGTATAGCTCGGTTTTGCATTCCAAATGGTATCGTAGTTTGGGGTCATCTCAGTTTTTCCAGTCCTCATGAAGTCTTCTGATTAATGCTGCATCATCCACACTCTCAGAATAAGACAAAAAATGTGCATAGCCTTTTTGGGTGACTTAACTTTTGAATCTCAGTCTCAGGACCACCACAGATGAAGCACCTTAAGCCACAAGCTACAGAATCCTCTTCCATGTTGTCTACTAAAAGACAAGTGTCATGATTGTTTAACTAATGGTTCTTCAATGTAAGCAATAGGCTAGAGAAAATTGACATCTAAATTCACAGTAATCAAAAGTTTTGCCAGCAGAGGAAAATAAATGCCAGAAAGTAGATAAACTACCGTACCTTAAAATCGTCCAGACATATTTGCCAGGATGCAACACTCCCGCTCCTTCCCCACATGCAGACAGTGTATCCCACTGAGCATGTGCACAGTAGGTGTACACTCTTATCAAGTGTTTAGCAATATTTTCTTATTTTATTTTTCAGAATAGAATCAATTCAACAACACCCCAATCCCCTACCATTGATTATACACTGATTATACACTAACAATAACCAACATACCAATATTAGATGTCCAGGGAGACATTTTTACTAAAAAATAATGGTTGGAATGGATTCAGCACCCCTGAAAACCCCTAGTTAGACACCTCACAAGTTCATTTTAGACTTCTATTTTTTTTAAATATCTTTCACCCAAGCCCTCTGGGCTCCTTAAGTTTGATTGGCTCTCCAGGATTTTCCACGAGGATTTGGGTTTGCACTAATTGAGAGGTGATTCTAGACACCTATAAGAATACAATGGTGAAGAAAGCTATTGGTAGTACATTTTTTCACAGATGGTCCACACATATTGCTAAAATTCCCTAACTAAGTCCATACCATTTGGGAGTTAAGCAGTACTTCTTTGAAAACCCCTTTTTTTCCCCAGAGGTGATAACGCATGAGAGAGACGTAGAGAGAGAGAGAACCTAAAAAGAAGTATTATACTAGCATGACTGTCTCTGATACAAAGACCCGGCATGACCCAGGAGGACGGTTAGGTTTTCCCTTCCACAATGCTGGCCGATCATTTACAACGAGGTTCCTGTGTTGTCCTTCACACTAGTACGTCCCTCATAGCAGCATAACAAATAAATGTATCGCATAATCGATACATCCTCTGATTTATCCCCCCCTCCCCCCCCGGAGGACAGTGGGACGGACGTGCACGCCGGCCGAACAGCCGGGGTTAGACTATACCCCTGTGCTAACGCAACGACAGCCCCCCAGCACCACCCACCACCCCACCACCCGCCCTGCTGAAAAGTTACAATCGCACGTTAATCCATTAAGACCTGGGACGCATCGGTGTCACTTTTTGATTTGAGCTAAAAAAGCATTATTTTACACTTTTGCTATTCAAAAATAGCAGATCTACAAGCTCGTAGCGCGGCACCGAGTGCCGCGCTACGAGCTTGTAGATCTGCTATTTTTGAAAAATCGAAAAAATGTGTGCAAATTAATATATTATTTTAATACGAACATTTTTAACTCAAATCTTTGTTTCTGGGGGTCCCTGGAACAACATATATTAAGATGGTGGTCCGCAGCCAAATACATATCATTTTTGGGGGTCCTTGACATGAAAAAGTTTGAGCAACCACTGATATAGAAACATAGCTTTTACAGAAAACTGTCTGTGGGATTTAGAAGACATTTGTAGAAATCGGGCTTCAGGTCTTAATGGGTTAATATCCACTCTGAAAAATCCTCAGTTCAACTCCTCTCAGCGGAGGAAACATGAGAGCCGTTATGTCAGCCAGGAGGGAACGCGCCAAGAGGGGGGGTGGTATGAAGTGCACGGGCAGGAGACCAGGACGAGGAGGAGGAGGAGGAGGAGGAGGAGGAGGAGGGAGCGGAGGAGAGAGAGGGAAGGAAACAAGGATAAAGTAGGTCAATTGCAGTGATTCTCAACCTTTTTTTAATCTCAAAAGACCCCTCAGTTTGATATGCATTAGGGCCACGGAGCCCCCATTTGATGAATGAATGTAAAATCCTTAAGTGTTCATTTAACTCTGAACTGAAAGCACACAAATGGACCCAAAAAAACGGTCAAATTTCGACCCCTGGTGGCCCCCCCAAACCTGACGTTGAGAAACAGTGAATTTAGCCACATTTTACCGGATCTATAGCGTCTCCTTTGTCTCCTTTCCTGGAAACGTCCAATAGGACTATTATCTCTGTCTCTTCCCTGCTGAAATACACTATGGAGTACAGGTGTATCGCTGTGTAAATTGCAGGTGTGTGTGTGTGTGTGTGTGTGTACGTGTGTGTGTGCGTGTGCGTGTGTGTGTGTGTGTGTGTGTGTGCGTGTGTGTGTGTGTGTGTGTGTGTGTGCGTGTGTGTGTGTGTGTGTGTGTGTGTGTGTTTGCACACACACGTGCATGAAGCAGTGGTGGAAAGTAACAAACTACATTTACTCAAGTACTGTACTTAAGTACAATTTTGAGGTATTTTTACTTTACTTGAGTATTTCCAATTTCCAATACTTTTACTTCTACTCCACTACATCTCAGAGGCAAATATTGTACTTTTACTCCACTACAATTATTTGAAAACTTTAGCTACTAGTTACTTTTCAGATATAAACTATGATATAATGAATATTATATAAACCACTTTAAACCACTTTAAACTTATTTCATACCTAGGCTATTTGAAAATAGCAGATCTACAAGCTCACAACGTGTCGCATCGCGACGCGTTGTGAGCTTGTAGATCTGCTATTTTCAAATATTTAGTACTTTTACTTTTGGTACTTTAAGTACATTTTGATGACAATACTTTTGTACTTTTACTCAAGTCAATTTTTAATTCTGGACTTTTACTTGTAACAGAGTATTCTTATATTGCAGTATTGGTACTTTTACTTAAGTAAAGAATTTGAGTACTTTTTCCACCACTGTGCATGAGAATGCATACATTCTGCAGCACCTGGACATACTTACTGGTGTTCGATTTGCTAGAGGGGGGGGGGGGGATGGAAAGAATCCATGCCCCTACTTTTGATATCCGTCCAAGGCATACATTTTTACGACCAGTGGGGATTATGTTTTTATCCCTGTTTTACCCCTGCTTCTGGTTCAGACTGAATGAAATACATGCATTTCCTTTATCTAGTCTGATATGTTTGATACGACATCTGTTTCACTGCATGGCATGTTTGATATACTGTAATCTAATGTCACAATTTGACACTTTCATTAAAATAAAACCACATAAAACCAATTCAAATGTGTCAGCCTTTGTCAAGATTTGTCAAAACGTGTCAAGATATGTCAAATTGTCCTCTTGCTCTTTCCTCTTTTTTTCTTTCTTTCGCATACTAAGCTTGTAGATAAGCTTATTTTTCGCTATTTGTAGTATACAAGACCGTGGATTTCTACTACACTACACTATACCACTATACTATATATACTGTATATTATCTTAACATTCTTATATTATACCATTATACTATACTACATACACATTATTGCTGTACTATATTATACCATCATATATATCTTACACTATTATAAGTGCTACTATTGTTACTGTTACTACTTGCACTGTATCTCTTTCTGTCTCTCCTCTGTCTCTCCCTCTCTCTCTCTCTCTCTCTCTCTCTCTCTCTCCTCCTTCCAAAATGTTAATCAAGTCCATGATCATAACACCAGAGGCAGCTCCACAAACCATGTTCAACCCAGATTTGGCACAACAAAGGGAATGAACTCTTTCTCATGCTATTCATCTAAAATGTGGAATGCCCTACCAAAAGGAGTAAAGGAGTGTAAAACCCTACTCACTTTCAAAAATGCCCTAAAGATACACCTTCAGGAGGCTGCAATTCAAAAATGGCCCCTGTCCAAGTCCTAACCTACCCCATGTCCTAACCTAACCTACCCCCCCCCCCCCTCTCTCTTTCTTTTTTTGTACATATTTTTCACCTTTCATACCAGTAACCTGTAAACTGATTGTATGACATTCTGTATAGTAGTGTGTATATCTGTCTGTCTCTTATACAGTATGTCATCATGATTTGTGTGCGTGGGGATCTCATCTTAAACAAGCTACGTGCTTAACTGAGCTATCCAGTTTAGTAGACCTTGTGAATTTGTACTTCCATGTACTGTCATGTACTGTTCTCATGTCTTACTAAATAAAGTACATCAATCAATCAATCCTCTTTCCCCCGACACGGTCGAGGCAGAAGGCCCCCACCCTAGAGCCTAGGGTCTGCCTGACGTTTCTTCCAGTTAAGAGGGAGTTTTTCGTTGCCACTGTCGCAAAAATTGCTTGTTCAGGGTGGGATTGTCGGGTCTCTGCTCTACATGTAAAGTGTCTTGAGACAACTTCCTGTGATTTGACACTATTTGACACAAAATTGAATTGAATTGAATTGAATTGACAATGTATACAACCCCCCTCCCTCTTACCATGACAATGCCTCCAGACTGCTCCGCGGTGCACATGCTCATGATGGGGGCCATGCCGATGGTGGTGCCCTGGAAATACACCCCACTGTAGGAGACACACAGTGGGGGGAGAGGAGGTTAACAGAAGGGTTGTTTTATAGGGAGCTGCTGGAGTGTCTGTTGATCGAATGAAAAAAAAATTGTGGCCACAAATGACCAGGGACGTGCACAGATAGACTCTAGGTGGTGCTAGAGCACCTGCCCTTTGCCCTCTTGACCAGAAGTGCCCTTTTGAAAAAAAGGAAAAAGATAGTTTTTTTTCCCCCAGTTTACAGCAGGGCTCTTCAACAGGGGGTCCGGGACCCCTAGGGGGTCCTCAGAGTTACTACAGGGGGTCCGCCAAATCTTTATGTGATGAGATTTCTTCTTTTTACCATAACCACTCGAAACTTAGCATCCCTTTTCTGAGGAGAACTTTAGCCAAAAATAGCCGATCTACAAGCCCACAACGCCTCGCGCTGCGAGGCGTTGTGGGCTTGTAGATCGGCTATTTTTGGCAAAGAGGTATAGGTGTAGAGGGAAAAAAGAGCAGACCAACTAAACAAAAAAAAGTGTAATTTACTTGAGCACCTGCCCCTCAAAATGTCTGTGCACGCCACTGCAAATGACTAATCTGTGGCCATGGATTAGTCATATGAGAGCACGCATTAAAAAAAAAAAACCTCAATGGCCACTGGAGGGCTCTATAGTTTATTTAGGTCATTGCAGGTGAAAAGTAAAAGAATCGACAAGCTCACAACACATCATATCACCACACATTGTGAGCTTATACAGTAGATCTGCTATTTTCACTATTCGTGCACGTCCGCATTGTGCAACAAAGTATAAAATAACGCTTTATGTGGTCAAATAATTCGTTAAAATAAAAAAACACGCCTTGATTATTCAATTAATCGAAAAAAAGGACAAACTGATAGTTGCAGCGATAGTTAACCCATTCAATCCAGGAACGCATCTGTCATTTTAGATTTCTTTGGCTGTTCAAAAATAGCAGATCTACAAGCTCATAGCGCGGCACCGAGTGCCGCGCTATGAGCTTGTAGATCTGCTATTTTCTTTTATATCGTGAAAATGTATGCAAATCTTTGAATATATATATTTTTTTAAAGCGAACATTTGTCAAATATTTAGTTCCAGGGACCCCCAGAAGCAAAGATTTGAGTTCGCTTTTTTTCAAAAATAGCAGATCTACAAGCTCATATCGCGGCACTCGGTGCCGCGATATGAGCTTGTAGATCTGTTTCCGTTCCCGCATTGAATGGGTTAACAGAAACTTTCAAACAGATGTCATCAAAGTGAGTGGCGGGCCGACCCATGTTGCAGGGCTCTGCAACGATAGCATCTTCCACCGAAAAAAGGAAAACATGACGAAACCCATTGCATTGGGATTGGAGAGAGATTACTTTATATGAAAATTCTGTCACAAAATTGCATCAGATGTGGTGGGATGGCAATTCATTATCAAAAGTTCAGCATCGTAAAATATAGAGAACTCTCTTTCTATAAATGTTTGATTTGATTTGGTGAACTCAAGGGCTCCCTTTGAAATCAATTCATCATATCAGTCACTTTTTTTTTCAAATAGTGTGCATGCAACTATATTAACCCATTGAGACCTGAAGCCGATTCTACATGTCTCCTAAATCCCAACAGTTTTCTGAAAAACGTGTGTTTCTATATCAGTGGTGCTCAATCTTTTTCATGTCAAGGACCCCCAGAAGGATATGTATTTGACCGCGGACCCCCATCAAAATATGTTGTTCCAGGGACCCCCAGAAGCAAAGGACCCCCAGAAGCTACGCGGCCCGAACGTCTAGCGTGACGCGTCGTTCACTTTGCAGTGCCACCTTACAGGCACCTCACAGTGTGAGAGAGAGTTTTGTGCTCTCCTAAATCCACGGCAGGCTTTGAAAGTACCCACTTTAGAAAGAGGTGACGTGCATCACCTCTCCAATGACCAAAACCCACTATGGAAGCCGTCGAACTGGTGCGATCTGACGGCATCCTAGAATTTATAGGTAGGATGTGATGTCATGTGATGTCATACTGTCGTGAGATTACGTCACACTGGCGTTGTCATCGTGATGTCAGATTACATCACACTGGCGTCGCATACGGACAACCGACATGGCGCAGGATTCAAATTGTATATATAGATGCTTTTTAGCTCAAATCTAAAAATGAGACAGTTCCAGGTCTTAAACGGTTAAATGGGGAAGATTGTAGACCTGCTATTTTCAGGCATTAAGGTTCAATTTAGGTCACAAGATCAGGCGTAACTTTATTTCTGTGGTCTTTTAGGCAACACCAGTCGCAGCTAATTGGTCATTACTGTGATCTGTTATAACTGCGATTGCCAGTACTCAGTCACGCACTCCACCAGATCAGAAACATCGGCAGGAGCACTGAAAACCAGGAGCGCATGTGGTGAACTCTATGAGCTTGTAGATCAGCTATTTTTGAAAAATCGTGATTTAAAAAAAATATATATATTTAAAAAAAAAACTGTTAGGATTTCGAAAACATTTTTAGAATCGCCCTTAGGTCTTAATGGGTTAAGACGACTTTTAGTTTTTTTGGTGGAGGGGGGTGGGGGGTGTGGGGGGGGGGCTGTGAATGATCCAAGCTCCACCGAAGAAGAGTACACCCAGAAATCACGTGATCACAACAACAAAAAAGCTAGGCACCTTTCATGTTAAAGGATTTATAAAAGTCAATTTTCTCGGCTTCCTGTTGTTTTTCTTTAAAAAAAACAAGCCACATTCAAACGGCCATAGCTCTGGAATGGAGGATCGTGACCGACCCACAAGCACCGGACCCCCTGTGCTTGTAATGAGCCAATATTCCATGATCTTTCAAAGGTACAGTAAAATAGCTGTTTCGCTGACCAAGGGGACCATAGACGGATGAATTAATTAATACATTCCTGGCAGTCAAAGAGTTAATTGTCTTGCGATGCATCCCCTATATTACCAGGGATGGAAAGGTCAGAGCCGTTCAGAGCCGACTCAGAACTTGTCTCATGCTGAGTTCACACTGACAGATACAAAGACACAGGCTACCATTCATTTTCAATGGAAGCCAGCGACCTTGAAGATACATCACACATTTGTAGCTGCTACAAAAAGCTACAACAGCTACAAAAAAGTTGACCTGATTTCAACTTCAACCACAAAGATACAAAGTATCTTTGTGTATTTTGTAGCTGGCAGTGTGAACGCAGCATTAGGGTTTATGTTGCATTTTACTCCCCATCTCCCATTTCCTTTCTCTCTCTCTCCATTGGACTGTGTAATGAACAGTGGTGGAAAAAGTATTCACATTCTTTACTTAAAGTAATACTAGGTAACGTTTTCAGTAAAACTAAAGTTAAATTGTAAATCTTTTGTGAGTGGCAAATGTTTCACAACACCCACTCCAAGAATTTCACCCCCGAAAGCCTTTTATTTATATATTTTCTATTGAACGCCGTCGAGCATGACGTTCCCTCGAAAATGACGTAATCTGGCCGGAAATGGAAGAGGAAATCCACGGGTTCCTGTTTGGCCAGGAACTACCGCGCCGGTTTCCTGTTTGGCCAGGAACTACCGCGCTAATAACAAAAGGAAACTCACGCTGATTTTAAGAGATTGTATGATTTGAAGAACGAAAAAAAAAACAGAAAAATAAAACACAGCTCACGGTAACTAAAGCTCCACTGGCTAAGAGAAACGATCCACAGATCGTATAAAACAATTAAAAGAACGCTTTTTGAAACACTTCCGTCTTCCGGTGAAAACGAATGGAATTCTGGGTAACAGAGGATAAACGAACGGCCTGCAGTGACGGTAATGACCAGCAGAGGCTGCTAAAAGTCGTTTTTTGGAAATTTGCACAGAACAACTTTAAGTAACAGTATCAATACTGCAATATAGAAATACTCGGACTAGAAATAATAAGTAAAAGTCCGGAATTCAAAATGTACTTGAGGAAAAGTACAAAGTACTCATTGCGCAGACTGTCCCGTTTCAGGTTTTCAAACATCTTTTGAAAACAGCAGATCTACAAGCTCACAATGCATATGCATTGTGAGCTTGTAGATCTGCTGTTTTCAAATGGCCGAAATGTATAGTAGGGTTGAAGTGGTTAATGTATGTTTTGACATAAAAATCAAAATCTACAAAGTAACTAGTAACTAAAGTTTTCAAATAATTGCAATGGAGTAAAAGTACAACATTTGCCTCTGAGATGTACTGTAGTGGAGTAGAAGTACTGAAAACTGGAAATGCTTCAGTAAAGTAAAAAAATACCTCAAAATTGTACTTGAGTAAACGTACCGAGTTACTTTACACAAATGAAAAAGCACATTAATGTGTAGTGTCTTTAGTACCTGACCAGCTGTGCGTTGTCGTGCGGTCTCTGGGGCAGCAGCTTGACCTTCCTCCAGTCCAGGAACTCGTGCAGCGTGGTGAAGGGGTCCTGGGTGACGGGACACTTGTCCACGTCGCTCCACACCTCCAGACCCACCAGCGCCACGCGGATGTTCAGCGCCCTGTAGAACTGATGGAGGAAGACTGTATAAAGGCTTGATTTTATATATCTTAGTTACGCTGTAAAGTGATTCATACTTTTTTATACTTGATTTATTAGGCTAAATGATACCATATATTCTATTTAAAACAAAGCATTCTTCATTACAGCGACATTATATTTTTTCATTAATGCTCAGCAGAATTGTCAAATTGATCATTCTGTTTAATAACGTAACTGTGGACTGCTGGGCTGGCTAATTCCTGACGGGCTGGATGTGAAGTGTAATAAATCACATGGCAGCAGCACGTCCCCCCCCCCCGTCCCCCGTCCCCCCCGTCCCCCCCACTATTGATCCCATCCGTACCTTGTCCACGTAATTGGCGATCTCGGCCAGACGCTGTTTGACCTTCTCGATATCCTTGCCTTGTTTCTGGAACTGACAAAACACATGCAGGACGGAGTCAAAGCCAGAGCGGGGATCAAAGACAAGTGATGGAGACGGAGACGTTAACCCTTTAAGACCTGAGGACCCATTCTACAAAATGTCTTCTAAATCCTAACAAATGATGTTGTTATATCAGTGGTGCTCAAAACCTTTTCATGTCAAGGACCACCCAAAATGATATGTATTTGACCACCAATCCAACAGCTCAAAATATTTATTTTCCAGGGACCCCCAGAAGCTAAAAACATAAAAAATATATAAAAAAAGAAATATATTTAGCAGATATACAAGCTCATAGCGCGTCACTTTGTGCCGCCGCTTCCGCGGTACAAATTGTGAACATTTTTAACTCAAATCTTTGCTTCTGGGGGATCCCTGGAGCAAAATATTTTGAGATTTGCACACATTCATAGTGACGCGCTATGAGCTTGAATATCTGCTATTTTTTTTATAGTCGAAGTATGAGCTTGTATATCTGCTCATATATCTTGCTTGTGAACTTGTATATCTGCAAAAACATATATATATATATCCAAAGTATAAAATAATAGTTAAAGTGGTACGAATCTAAAATGACTAAGATGCTTCCCCCGGTCTCAATGGGTTAAAAGATTGCGTTACACTGTATCTCTTGAACATGATGTTCAAAGCGAGCTGGACGTCCCAGAACTGCGGTCGCCAGTGGTGATGACGTTAATTCCCTCGCAGCGGGGCCGCTATCATCAAAGGGGGGGGGGGGAGGGGGCTTCTCTTCTCGCAACGGAGCTTATATTAGGCAGAAGCGATAACCTCTCAACCACCTTGGATGTCTTGGATCCAGGCCCCCCTCCTCCTCCTCCCTCTGTGCATAGCAGAGGAGGCTAGGCTACAGCATGCATGTGAGATGTCACACGTGTGATCTGTATAGGCCTTTTTTTTCAGCCGAAGGACCCCTAGCTGAAAGAGAGATGAAGCAGGGACTCCCACTACATACTGTATAATAGTGGTTCTCAAACTTTTTCATGTCAAGGACCCCCAAAATGATATGTATTTGGCCGCGGACCCCCATCTAAAAATATTTTGTTCCAGAGACCCCCAGAAGCAAAGATTTAGTTACAACTGTTCGCTTTAAAAAATATATATTAAAAGATTTGCACACATTTTCAAGATTTTTCAAAAATAGCAGATATACAAGCTCATAGCGCGGCACTCGGTGCCGCGCTATGAGCTTGTATATCTGCTATTTTTGATTAGCCAAAGTATAAAAGGTCATAATTATTCTGATGCTATATTTACACATTTTGCTGGGTACCCCCTGGAACCCCCTCAAGTACCCCTGGGGGTCCCCGGACCCCACTTTGAGAACCAATGCTGTATAAAATTGTATTTTCATAGATTTCACAGATCAAAGACCAAACCTCTTTGCCGAAAATAGCCGATCTACAAGATCAAAACGCCTCGCAGCGCCGGAAATACACCCCGGTCATCAAATTAATGGCTCAGAAATGCATCAAAAACCCCAAAAATCTCCATGAATTCATGGCTTCATGGAGTGAGTAATTGATAGAAAATAAGTAATTTTTTGGGTGAACTATTCCTTCAGGTGGTTAAGATGTCAATGTGAGCGCACGCGCACACGCACGCACACACACACAGCTGACCCGCATCAGTGGTGGGCTAGATGGACACATCATCACAGGAGATAACAAGACGACACAAGAGGCCAACTCATCCGTGTCTCGGGGGGGGGGAGAGGGGGGCGAGTGGGGGTGCGTGTGACCTCTGACCCCTTGTTCCTGTGGGAGCCAGGAGCGGAACGGGGAGACGTTGACCCCGCCTCGACCCCTATAGCTAGCTGCTGCTTACCTCTCTGTTGTCAGCCACGATGATCAGTTCCACATACTTGGTGGTCGCCTGGGCGTGCCGCTTGTGCTGCAGAGGAGAGAGAGGGAGAGAGAGGGAGAGAGAGGGAGAGAGAGAGAGGGAGAGAGAGGGAGAGAGAGAGAGGGAGAGAAAGCAATGAGTAAACGTTAAGATCAAATAAATCTTCATTGATCCCCGGGGGTAGATTCAGGTGTCACAGCGGCAGTAAAACACAGGAACAGGTATTAACCCATTAGGACCTGAGGCGATTCTTAAAAATGTTTTCTAAATCCTAACAGTTTTTTGAAGAAGAAAAAAAAAAAATGTTTTCAAGATTTTTCAAAAATAGCAGATCTACAAGCTCATAGCGCGGCACTCGGTGCCGCGCTATGAGCTTGTAGATCTGCTATTTTTGAATAGCCAAGGAAATCTAAAGTGACACAGATGCGTTCCCGGTCTTAATGGGTTAAGAGAAAGAGTCAAAGAGCCAATAAAAGATAAAATAGAGATGAAATCGAATAAGTTCTGACACCAGACATCTGCACCACTGGGGTCTCTGTCTGAATGAATGGGTTAACATATGTAGGTAGACCTTTATTAATCCAGTGGGGGGGGGTCAGTTTCAACCTCACCCAGCTGAAGGATGCTCAGATGGTCATGATTAGCGTTCAAAAAGGGGGGACGGGGATTAACAGACAGCCTCTCTACACCCACCAGCCAATTTACAGTCAAATAAACATCAACATCAATACATATCT
The DNA here is from genome assembly GCF_963454915.1 of Gymnoscopelus microlampas. NCBI lineage: Eukaryota > Metazoa > Chordata > Actinopteri > Myctophiformes > Myctophidae > Gymnoscopelus > Gymnoscopelus microlampas. The sequence goes on from NC_139951.1 coordinate 39,271,254, forward strand.
ATCTATAAATGCATGACAAATCAACGGCAGTGTTGATTTTGACAGCGTATTTTGATTTAGTTTTAGTCATAGTATTTTGAATCAAATTCCATTAAGTTTTAGTCATATTTTAGTCACCTGAAATGTCTTAGCGTTAGTCTAGTTTTAGTCGACTAAACATAATCATATTGCAGTCGACTAAATCTACAGTTGATTTAGTCGACTAAAATGTATTTTCGCGGTGCCTTGATGGCGTCGTAATGGCTGATTTTACACTTGGTTGCATGCTGAAAATAGCCGATCTACAAGCTCACAACTGTGAGCTTCAGTCTTCTTTCACTTTCTCCCCGGCGTTTGGTGCAACCCCAAGGTTGGTGCCGTGTGCTTCAGCACCTAAAGCCCTTCCGTTAATCATGCACACGTGCGATCCTTAGCAGCAGGGGGTCTTGAACGTTTTTGCCGAAAGAGAGATGAAGCAGGGACCCCCCCCCACTATATACTGTATAAAATTGTATTTTCATAGATTTCATAGACAAACACCAAACCTCTTTGCCGAAAATAGCCGGTCTACATGCTCACATGCAATTTTTTGCTATTCTTTTTAGCTCACAGCGCGTCGCAGCGCGACGCGTTGTGAGCTTGTAGATCTGCTATTTTCAGAGCGCAACACAGAGTGCAGCCAAACATAAAATAACTTGTCTTTTAGTTCTACTGGATCTCTTCTCCACTAGTCCCTCACATTTTAGTCTAGTTTTTATTTGTGGACGAAATTGTCAATATATTTAGTCTTAGTTTTAGTCATCATAGATTAGTTTTTATTTAGTTTTCGTCAGTGAAAAAAGGTAGTCGACGGACATTTTTCGTCATAGTTTTAGTCGACGAAATCAACACTGGTGTCCGGGTGTCACCCTGTCCCCACCGCAAATTCCCGAGAACCGACTTCAAACTTGCCGTGTGTGTATCCCAGAGGGAACCGAGGTGTTAGTGGAGTAGAAGTAAGAGTATTGGAAATGGGAAATACTCCAATAAAGTAAAAAGTTACTCAAAAGTGTACTTAAGTACATGTACTTTCCACTACTGGTTCCCAATGGGCATCAGGCTAGTAAATACAGTATAAGTTAAATACACAGTCACCAACAGCAATTGTTATTGTCATTGCATATTGTTATTGTTAGCTCAGTCTGCAGAGCATGCTGCACCAACATTCTGCTGTTTGTACTTGTACGAGTGACAAACAAACCCTTGAGTCTATGAATATATGAATGAATATGCATCTTATTGCCAATGAATATATGAATGGATACAATGTATAATTTATAGACTATATCAACAGTGAACACATTCATGAATATATATATGTACAGTCAGTGTCAACAGGTTCCAACAGTGCAGTATCTGTGAGGAAGATGATGGTTAGTCCTTATCAAAATAAACCCTCTTTACTGAGTGGTGGAAAAAGTACTCAAATGTTTTACATAAGTAAAAGTATCAATACTGCAATGTAGAAATACTCTGTTACAAGTAAAAAAGTCCGGAATTCAAAATATACTTGAGTGAAAGTATAAAAGTATTTGCATCAAAATGCACTTAAAGTACCAAAAGTAAATGTACTCATTATACAAAATGTCCCATTTAAAGTTTTCAAATGTATACAAATCTTTTGAAAATAGCCGAACTACAATCTTGTAGATCGGCTATTTTCAAATGGCTGATATAGGGATGAAGTGGTATGTTTTGTAATAATAATCTAAATCTACAAAGTAACTAGTAACTAAAGGTTTACTGTTATTATGACCCTTGGGTTATACATATGTGTCTTCGCAGAAGATATCAGATCTACATGCTCTCACAGTGCGTTGCAGCTCTATTGTACTCTATTGTCTGCTTGTTTTTATGTTTTTTTTGAATGTGGGAACTGCAGATGTAAATTAGCATCTTTGCTAAATCCAGTGTATTTACATTAGCGGTACATTGATATGTATTGTTCATTAATATGCCGTGTATATCCGTCTAAATAAACAAATAAAGTCAAGTAAAGTAAAGCATTGTGTGTCCCACATTGATAGCCAAAGCATAACATAGTGTTAAACGTGTTAAACTTCTTTTGATGGTATGTTAACTTATTTTTCATGGGGACCCCCTGGAACCCCCTCAAGGACCCACTTTGTGGAGAAAGAACAGGGTGTGGGGGGCAGTGTTGCCAGATTCTGTGAGAGAAACAAGCAACCAAGTCTATAGGAAAACGAGCCCAAAAGAAGCGACAGTGGGCCACATGAGCACTTTAAACATATACTGTACATCAGCTATTTGAAAATAGTACATCTACAAGCTCACAACGCGTCGTGTTGTGAGCTTGTAGATCTGCTATTTTCAACAACAAAAAAAGCTGAAATAAAAATAAGATCTTGGGGAAAATAATAAGAAGAAGACCTGGCAACACTGTGTGTGTGTGTGTGTGTGTGTGTGTGTGTGTGTGTGTGTGTGTGTGTGTGTGTGTGTGTGCGTGTGCGTGAGCGTGAGCGTGAGCGTGAGCGTGAGCGTGAGCGTAAGTGTGAGTGTGAGCGTGAGCGTGTGCGTGTGTGTGTGTGTGTTGGGGGGGGGGGGGGAATTGGAGAGAAGGAGCATGAGACACAGAAGGAGAAGCAGGAGGAGACACACACACAGCTTTCTGGGAGGAGGCGACCTAAATATAGCAGGTGGTACACTCGATAGGGGCTTTGCACCTTTTAACACGCGCTTACGCACGAGCGACGACATCAACGCCGCTGGGATGCCAGAACCCTCAGCTATAAGGCTTCCTGTGTGACTCCATGAGCTGAGCCAAGTGAACCAAAGCCAAAGCCAACATTTTCAACTCAAATCTTTGCTTCTGGGGGTCCCTGGAAAAAGATATATGGGGCTCGACGGCCAAATACATATCATTTTGGGGGTCCTTGACATGGAAAGGTTTTGAGAACCACTTAACCCATTAAGACCTGGAACTGTGTCATTTTTAGATCTGAGTTAAAAAGCATTATTTTACACTTTGGGCTATTCAAAAATAGCAGATCTACAAGCTCATAGCGCGGCACCGAGTGCCGCGCTACGAGCTTGTAGATCTGCTATTTTTGAAAAATCTTGAAAATGTGTGCAAATCTTCTGAATATATATATTTTTAAAGCAAACATTTTTAACTCAAATCTTTGCTTCTGGGGGTCCCTGGAACACCATATTTTGATGGGGGTCCGCAGCCAAATACATATCATTTTGGGGGTCCTTGACAAGAAAAAGATTGAGCACCACTGATATAGAAACAAAACGTTTTTCAGAAAACTGTTGAGATTTAGGAGACATGTAGAATTGGCTTCAGGTCTTAATGGGTTAACAGCACATGTAGACAGTGGCAGTGGGCGAGCAAGACCGTGAAGACGATGACACCCATTTGGGACACGTCCAGAACCCCGGCACTGAGCAGATGTCACCGCTGTGTGTGTGTGTGTGTGTGTGTGTGTGTGTGTGTGTGTGTGTGTGTGTGTGTGTGTGTGTGTGTGTGTGTGTGTGTGTGTGTGTGTGTGTGTGTGTGTGTGTGTGGTGACCCAAGTTGGAAAGCACTTTAATATCCATGTCAGGGCATCTGTTTAATTTGTAAATACTGTACACACACACACACACACACACACACACACACACATAAGCACGCGCACACGCACACACACACACACACACACACACACACACACACACACACACACACACACACACACACACACAGGGATAAGGGATAATGTACGGGTAGCTAGTCATTGTTTAAAATTAAAGCCCGACAATCACCCTGAAGGGCTTTCATTTTCAATGATGACCCAAAAGTAACAACAAAGCAAAGTATTTCCTTGCTTACGGCAATGAAAGTATTCCATAAGTGTTAGACCGGGGCGGACACGTTGCCTCGGTAAACAAGGAAGTGTAGTGGCTCAAATAGAATCACTTTTCGGTTATTGCATCGTCTATTTCTCACACACACAAATGTTTTCAAAAACATTCTTGAGAGCAACGTTTAGTTGTAAATGACATGGTGTGTTTGTTTACATTGCTGTCATGTTGGAAACAGCATAAAATGAAGCAGCGCAGGTTGATGTGAACAGGTGCTCTGTGCCTTTGATTCGACAGCGGTCTGTTATTGAGCTCATCGGTCATTATCAAGAAATAACACACCGCTGAATTCGGCAATTGGCCAATCAGAATCAAGCATTCAACCAAGCCGCGTAATAAACACTGTTATCGTGCAGGCTAAATGTCACACAGGGGGCTTTCTCTTCCCCCTCGTTAGCATGGCAACCTGCATCCTCGCTGCTCTCTACTCCAAACTATAGATAAGCAAAGTGAGTAAAGTTTATTATTGTATATGATTCTATAATTGTATTTTACAGTAAAATATTCAAAACTTGTTTTCTACTTTCACCGCACTATGGTTTGTCTTTGCCGTTTCAACAACATCAAAAGAATGTGACTGCCTGCTAATGAGGAGTGTGCGGGGCGCTGGGTTGAGATGGCACTCACTGTTTATGTGGGATCAATCAGATGGAATTAGCATTAAAGGGATAGTTCACCCAAAAGATGGACTTATTTTCTATCAATTACACACCAATAATTTGATGACTGTGCGGAAAGACGGTAGGAGACTCAAAGTTTACACTTTGAGTCTCCTACCGGAGCCGCCACCGGTCATCAAATTATTGGCTTAGGAATGCTACAAAAACACAATAAAAATCACACAAAATCACACCCAGTGTGAAGAGAGTGGTGCCTTTGAAAGTGTAACTGGTTGCATCCTTGTGTTGCAATAAGCAACAATATGTTGTCACGTGACACGTGACAACATATTGTCACGTGTCACGTGAAGCTTGACCAATCAGCCGTGCTCAAACATTCGGACGGAGTTACGGACGGACGGACATACGGACACACGGACAAAGTCAAATGTAGGAGTGGTTGGCACCACTCAAAAATATCCATGAATTCAAGTCTCCATGGGGTGACTAATCGATAGGAAAAAAAGTCCTTTTGGGGGTGAACTATCCCTTTAAGAGTGCAGGCTGACCCAAATGTCGGTGTTGTTGATATTTCAGCCAACATTTGACTTTTTTGAAGACATCGAATAAGCAGCTGATGTGTCCCGATTTTTTACCACTTTCAATCTGGTATCAATATTGGTAGAGAGAGAGAGAGAGAGAGAGAGAGAGAGAGAGAGAGAGAGAGAGAGGTAGAGATTTTAACTTTAATAAAATCAAAAATCAAACATTTTCAAATTGATTAGAATTGATTTTTCACTAAAATATTGCTCCATAACATCTGTAATCTGTGGGGTAGGACACTACAAATCAGGATCAGCGTCGGACTCCAAACATCTGGCAACGGTCTGGCTCTCATGCAAAGGAGACCTACAGCGTGTCAGCGCTAGTGGCCATATTTCTGTCCTGCAGGCAATGACCACACACACTTTCACAAGCTCACACTGAGACGCTGGAGTCGAATGCCACTCATATCTCTGTCATTTCCTCCACTTAACTCTCTTCGTCCGAATGCCAAACTTTTGCCAAGATGCCTCTCTAATGTATTTTTGGCCTCTCAAGCAGAACACATCTCTCAGGTTGATCCCTGCAGAGGCCAAACACTCTGGGGGCCTCCGGAGCGTGTGTGTGCGTACGTGCGTGTGTGTGTGTGTGTGTGTGTGTGTTGGTGGAAGTACTCAAAGGTTTACTCAAGTAAAAATATCAAGACCCTATTGTAGAAATAGTCTGTTACACAAGTATAAGTTCAAAATTGCAGTTACTTTCCTGCACTGGTAGTGAGTTGTGTGTATGTGTGTGTGTGTGTGTGTGTGTGTGTGTGTGTGTGTGTGTGTGTGTGTGTGTGTGTGTGTGTGTGTGTGTGTGTGTGTGTGTGTGTGTGTGTGTGTGTGTGTGTGTGTGTGTGTGTGTGTGTGTGTGTGTGTGTGCTCAGTAGCAGCCTTAAGCCTCTGGGGGCCCGTTACAAGAGCTACCGTGAGGGAAAAGAGGAAATACATTGAGGATTCAAGTTGGTTAGCATCCGGAGAGTGTACAAATGGAACCAAATGGAACCTTATGGGTCCATTTGGTTCCATTTGTACACTCTCAGAGTTATGATGGTCCTTGAAATTAAAACGTTTGTGAACCTCAATGCCACACTAAATGGAACAGAGCCTTCATTAGTATCATTGGTAACGCCTGTGAAGGAAGTGAGGAAGGGGCCCAATTTCTTTTCAATATGGCTGCTGTGCATAGAGCCTATTGATAAGGGTGAAACATAGCTAAAGGCCATGCCAATGTGTGTTCGTGTGTACCACGTTTGCAAGCCTTTGTGAGGGCAAAACCCCCACTCCAACACCCCCTTAGTTTCTGGTAGTGAACTACTGTTTCTCATTGGTCATGACAAAGCCCATTTGTTGCTCTCTTTACTAGCTGACAACTCTGACTTTGGAAAACATCCATTACGCCACCATGAACATAAACCCCTTCTTGGGGCTTTATTGTGTTTTCATATTCTGTGATTTGTAATGTATGAAATAACTGCAGTGTAGTCGTTCATTTGTCTTTTGGAAAGAAGTTTCTTCAAATCCTCTAAGAAATTTGACCAGCATTGTTTCTTTACTCTGTGTCTCTGTCTTCACTTAGGAGCCAATGTTCCCTCTCGTCCTCCTGACATCTCTTAGATAGAGCAAAGGCGGGGCTGTATTATGGGATCTTAATTGAATGAAAGAGTGCCGTGTCATCGGCAAAAAATGCAGCGCAACATAGAAAATAAATCTCTCACCCAGGAGAGCAAAACCATATTTTTCTACAGCATTATAAATCACAAGAATGAGACTTTTTCACTCGCCTTGCTTGAGGAGTGTAAAAGTGGACCCGTATGGTTAAACTCCTCAAGAGTGAAATCGACACTTGTTTCGCCAGCGCTGGCTCATTGGTGGTCTCAATGCTAATTCCATTTAGCCAGAGGTGTTAAGTAAATAAGTGCATTTACTCAAGTACTGAAAGTACAATATTGAGGTATTTTTTACTTTATTGGAGTATTTCCAATTTAAGTTCTTTTACTTCTACTCTACTACATCTCAGAGGCATATATTGTACTTTTACTCCACTACAATTATTTGAAAACTTTAGTTACTAGTTACTTTGTGGATTTTGATTATTATTACAAAACATACATTTCTCACTTAAGCCCTATATACATTTTGGCCATTTGAAAATAGCCGATCTACAAGCTCACAATGCGTCGCCATGCGACGCATTGTGAGCTTGTAGATCTGCTATTTTCAGAAGATGTTTATATATTTCATACATTTGAAAACTTGTGAAATGGGACATTCTGCACAATCACTACTTTCTACTTTTGGTACTTTAAGTACATTTTGATATTTTGACATTGAAGTATTGATACTTTTACTTAAGTAAAGAATGTGTGTACTTTTTTCCACCACTGCATTTAGCTCATCACACATACTGCACCAATTGCGATTCAACAGAGACAATTCGTGCCATCTCTCAACCCAGCGCAACGACACTCCTCATCATCAGCAATCATATTCTTTGGATGTTACTGAAACCCGCAAAAGCGTGTGTCACGGTGCAGTGAGACTGGAAAAAATTAAAACGTATGACTGGTAAGTTACCGACATAAATCATAATGTGTGGATGAGGCCCAATTGATACTTAGTCATACTTAAGTCATGGTGCATCAAAGCATAAATTGGGCTTGAGGAGCGCGTGAATAAAGTGGTCTCAGAGTGGAATTGACACGTGGAACCGGCCTCGCCGAAACACACCGCCAATCTCAATACCCGTCGGAGTTAGATGGCGGAATAGCGGCGCCGACTCGACACTTTTAACCACAAGAAGAACCCATGCCTCCCCTATCCGGGGCATGATGAAATATGAGGCGAACATTTGGTGAAAATAATAGACGATCTACAAGCTTAGGCTATAACGATTCGAGTTGAGCTTGTAGAAATCTGCTATTTTCCGCAAAGAGATTTGATGTATAGAGGGAAAACGGAGGGGGCCAAGTACAGACACCTGAGGGACCCCAGTTAATGAAGTACATAGGGGTTAAGTGGTTTTAAAGGGATAGTTCACCCAACAAAAATATTATTAGTTAGTCACCCCATGGAGACTTGAATTCAATTTTTTTTTCTTTTGTCGCATTCCTAAGCCAATAATTTGATGAATTTGATGACAAATTATTGGCTTAGGAATGCAACGAAAACAAAAAAAAATCTCCATGAATTCAATGCTTCATGGGGTGAGTAATTGATAGAAAATAAGTCATTTTGGGTGAACTATCCCTTTAATGACGCCCCCCTAAGTCCCCTGACATGTGTCTTACATTACGTTGACATCACGTCTCCCTTTCAAGCCCCGCGTTTATCAGCCGTGTAATCTCCCCTCCATCTCTCACATCTCCTCCTCCCTCCACATCCACAGTTGATAAATCAGGTGTATTCCTCAGCTCCAGAGTAGCGATAGCCATCGGCGCGCTGTTCTCCACTTATCAAGTGGTCACATCTTTAAAGAGCACCACTCCCTTTGCGAAACGCGTGCGTCCTGTGAGCCATGCACCCTCCTGTGTGACTTATCCCAGGATTTATCCTGTGTGTGTGTGTGTGTGTGTGTGTGTGTGTGTGTGTGTGTGTGTGTGTGTGTGTGTGTGTGTGTGTCAAGATGGCAATCCAATCTCAGTGTGGGCAGAGCTGCCTCACTAGAAGGCGCACAAACAGTTTGAGCGATCTGATCCGAAGTTCAGACCAAACGCTTGCACTCGAAAAGCAGCGCTATATACTTCTCAGTTCCCACTGCAGTGGAGGAAAAAGTAGTCGTATTTTTTATTTAAATAAAAGTATCAATACTGCAATGTAGAAATACCCAATGTAAAAAGTCCCGGAATTCAAAATGTATGTACTTGATTAAGTGCCAGAATTATTTCTGTCTATGTTGTCCCAGTGCCAGAGTTTTTTTCAACGTAAAAAAAAAGTGCGAAGGAATTGGCATCGAAATGTACTTAAAGTACCAAAAGTAAAAGTATTAAAATGTTTGAAAATAGCAGATCTACAAGCTCACAACGCGTCGCGATGCGTTGTGAGCTTGTAGATCGGCTATTTTCAAATAGCCACGGTATAGAATAGGGCTGAAGTGGTTAATGTGTTGTTTCATAATATCATAATTTATATCTGAAAAGTAACTAGTAACTAAAGTGTTGCAAATAATTGTAGTGGAGTAAAAGTACAATATTTGCCTCTGAGGTGTAGTGGAGTAGAAGTAAAAGTATTGGAAATTGGAAATACTAAAGTAAAGTACAAATACCTCAAAATTGTACTTAAGTAAATGTACTTAGTTACTTTCCACCACTGCAAATGAGGCGCCAGGGGAGCAATCTTTCTTCTCCCGTGGCTCCTATGTGATGAGATGTGTGTGTGTGACTCTATGCTGCTTCAGCGGAAGAGAGACGACCACAGACTTCCATCCTAACCACATTTTTTGACACCAACACGTCCCAAAAACCCCTTCTAACGACACAGAACAACAACAAGTCATCTACTGCAGTGTTTCTCAAACTTTGTTCATGTCAAGGACCCCCAAAATGATTATGTATTTGGCCACCGACCCCCATCTCAAAATATGTTGTCCCAGGGACCCCCGGAAGCAAGGATTTTAGTTAAAAATGATCGCTTAAAATAATAATATATTATATATAAAGATTTGCACACATTTTCAAGATTTTTTTATAGCTAAACGTATAAAATGATCTACTGTCACATGATATCTGTTACAGCTACACCATTGGTTCTCAAATTGGGGTCCGGGGACCCCAAGGGTATTTGAGGGGGTTCCAGGGGGTCCCCAGCTAAATGATGGATAGGAACCAAATGGACCCTTATGGGTCTGTAACTCAGAGAGTGTACAAATGGAACCAAATGGACCCTAACGGGTCCATTTGGTTCCATTTGTACACTCTCAGAGTTAAGTTAACATTGATTTTACAATATGAATTGGGGTCCCAGAGATAGAAATGCCATTAAATGGGGGTCCGTAGCCCTAATGCATGTGAAACTGGGGGTCCTTAAAATTAAAATGGTTGAGAATCACTGCTAGAGCCGTAAAAATCTTCTCTTATGGGGAGTCCCTGGCTTATCTTTTCAAATGGGGGTCCGCGGGCTAATAAGTGTCAATTTGGGGGTCCCTGGAATGAAAAAGTTTGAGAACCCCTGCCTTACAGTACATCCTTAGGTCACACTCTCAAAGTGAAATGAACACTCACCTTTGCAGCTAGCTCCGACGGAACCTCTCCCTCCGCTGTATGGCTCCGACATGAGGTTCCTCGCTTCCCGGTGCCGTTTGAGCAGGACATTGTCGCACATTTTCCACTTTACATGTTTCTTACCCCTTTCTGCACATCGTATCCAAAAAGTAAAGGTTTTCTGAAACGCTCACAGATGTTTTAAGTTCTACCTGGCAATAAAAATCTATCCAACGAGTTGAAAAAAAGGATTTAACTCGCTCCTGTCCTCAGCCGGTTACATGTTTTTAAGACATTGCGCAAGAGTTGTGCCCGTAGAGATAACATTACTGATTCTATTGCCAGGTATAACTTAACCCATTGAGACCTGAAGCCGATTCTACATGTCTCCTAAATCTCAACAGTATTCTCAAAAACGTATGTTTCTATATCAGTGGTGCTCAAACTTTTTCATGTCAAGGACCCCCAAAATGATAAGTATTTGGCCGCGGACCCCCATCAAAATATCTTGTTCCAGGGACCCCCAGAAGCAAAGATTTGAGTTAAAAATGTTCGCTTTAAAAATATATATATTCAAAGATTTGTACACATTTTCACGATTTTTCAAAAATAGCAGATCTACAAGCTCATAGCGCGGCACTCGGTGCCGCGCTATGAGCTTGTAGATCTGCTATTTTTGAATAGCCCAAAGTGTAAAATAATGCTTTTTAGCTCGAATCAAAAAATGACACAGTTCCAGGTCTTAATGGGTTAAGACATTGCGCACGAGTTGTGCCCGTAGAGATAACATTACTGATCCTATTGCCAGGTATAACTTAAAACATCTGTGAGCGTTTCAGAAAACCTTTACTTTTTGGATAAAGAAACTGGGCGACAACGTCCTGCTCAAACGGCACCGGGAAATATAGGACCTCATCTCGGAGCTACATAGCGGAGGGAGAGGTTCTAAATGGGGCTACTTTGCAGCCCATAATTGTGCCAATATTTGTTTGTTTTTAAGGCCTTTGTGGTGCTGTGGTAACATGAGGTGCATGCATAGTCTGGGTGAGCTGAGGTTTGACCCAGAGACCTTCCAAATCCAAAATCCCAGACAGCCCCCTCTACCCACTCGGCTACGGCAGCTCCCAGGTGTGATGTGAATGTATATGAAGCAATAAGTTAGAAAAGAGCATTTTGTGCTCAAGCTAAGGTTAAAACAAACAAAACAAACAGAAGGCAGAGAATCCAATAAGGTCTTTATTTACCCTTGTGCTGAAGTCCCTGAACAGGCTGCTGTCTGGCTGACTCCAGTAGTTTCCTGCGGGGTCGGAGGAGGTGTTGAAGTCGTGGCCACAGGTACCAGGCGTGAGGTCGAGGTGTTCTGCCCTGTAGATCCAGTGGGTTCCGTCGGCGGTGGTGGTGGTGGTGTTAGCAGATGGTTCCAGTACATAGGATCTGTCTTCTAGTGAGATGAGGCCCCTGGGGGAGGAGAGAGGAGAGACATTGGCTGTGTTACTTTTTTTTCACTTTTTTCACTTTTTCATTTGAGCTAAAAAGCATTATTTTACACTTTGGCTATTCAAAAATAGCAGATCTACAAGCTCGTAGCGCGGCACCGAGTGCCGCGCTACGAGCTTGCAGCTCTGCTATTTTTGAAAAAACGTGAAATTGTGTGCAAATCTTTGAAATATATATATTCTTTTAAAGCAAACATTAACTCAAATCTTTGCTTCTGGGGGTCCTTGGAACAAAATATTTTGAGATGGGGGTCCGCAGCCAAATTCATATCATTTTGTGGGTTCTTGACATGAAAAAGTTTGAAAACCACTGACATAGAAACAAATGTTTTTCAGAAAACCGGATTTAGAAGACATTTTGCAGAATAGTAAGTTAGGGTTAAGTTAGGTGAACCCAGAGGTCATAATGAATAGCATAAGTGTAATAATAATAATACACTTTTATTTGTATAGTATCTTTCATGACATGAAATACAGCTCAAAGTGCTTTACAGAGCAAGAATAAAGCACAAGTGCTTTACGGAAAACGTACAAAGGATTAATAATAAAGCAAAAAAGAAAAGGAAAAACCTAAACAACATTAAAAACATGTTTTAAAAAAAGACAGTGAATCATTTAAAAAAAACAGTGAGGACCTTTAAACATCAACTAAAAGCAAGAGTGAAGAAATAGGTCTTGAGCTGTGCTTTAAAGCTATCCACAGAGACTGCCTGTCTTAGGTGTAATGGGAGTTTATTCCAAGCCGTCGGCCCGTAGAAGCAGAATGCTGCTTCACCGTGTTTTTTATTATTTTATTATTGTAAGCACTTGGAGCAGGTCAGCACTAGAAGACCTGAGGGGGCGGGTTGGAACATATCTAGGCAGGTAGCCATAGAGGTAGGAAGGTGCAAGACCATTGCCAGCTTTATAAACAAGTAAAATACATTTAAAATCAATCCTAAAAACAACCGGGAGCCAATGTAGTGAAGCGAAAACTGGAGTAATTATGTTCTCTCATCGTATAGTAAGTAGGCTTGTAGTAGTCTCGGATTTCCAGTTCCTGTTCAGTTTCTTCTTTGTTTGACAGGCTCTGCAGATAAGAGTTTTCGGTTCAAATCTGCTGCCGAGACACGATGGCTATTTTCTACACATGACACCATCGTACGAACAAGTATAAACAGCAGGCCAGCAGACACCGTGCTTTATATCGATATAGCAGAATGAAAACGGAAGTATAGCACTTGAATGATGTTATTAAAGTTGAGCTGATGGCTGTGGCAACAAATCACGAGGCAGACAGACATTGTGCTTAACCCATTGATACCTGGAACGCATCTGTGTCACTTTAGATTTCATTGGCTATTCAAAAATAGCAGATATACAAGCTCATAGCGCGGCACCGAGTGCCGCGCTATGAGCTTGTAGATCTGCTATTTTTGAAAAATCGTGAAAATTATTTTTTTTTGTATTTTTTCCCTTTTTTTTTATGATTTAGATTTTTTTAGACGCGGTCTCAGGTCTTAATGGGTTAATAAGTAGCATCCCCATGGCGGCGGTGCTGATGGGAGCTCCCGTTTCCACTGTGTCAACATCTCATCCGTTTTCTAAAAAAAAGTGGCCTCTGTGATTTGAAAATTACACTCGTGGACGCATTAGGTCCGGTGCCAAAGCGGCGGAGGAGATTTGAAGCACCACAAACCTCTCTCTCGCACAACATCCACAGCGACCACATTGAACTCACATTGAAACCCCCCAAGTCCCCGATAGCTGCCAACCAAAACCCAGAGCAATTTGTTGTGGTGCGCGCGCCAAGCAACACAGGCTCTTGTCAAAATGTTTTTTTTTCTTGCTGCCCCTCTCTCCCTCTCTCTCTCTCTCTCTCTCTCTCTCTCTCTCTCGCTGTCTGGAGACAGGTTGCAGAGAAACCAGCATTTTTTTTTTAACCCATTAAGACCGGGAACGCATCTCTGTCATTTTGAGATTTCTTTGGCTATTTTTGAAAAATCTTGAAACATTTGTGCAAATCTTTGAGTATATAGTCTACAAAGAGTTTTAAAAAAGGAAAACGTTTTGGGACGTCCGCTGGCCTAGCGGTCCAGGCGCATACCACATATGCTGGTAATCCAGCTCGACAGCGTGTCGTGGGTTCGACTCCCGTTCCCGACGACCTTTGCTGTGTGTCTCCCCCCCCCATCTCTCTCCCCATTTCCTGTCAGCCTACTGTCCTATCGAAATAAAGGCATAAAAGCCCCCAAAAAAATATCTTAAAAAAAAAAAAAAACGTTTATGTTGCCATATCAGTGGTGCTCCAACTTCTCCATGTCAAGGACCCCCAAAATTATATGTATTTGGCCGCGGACCCCCCATCTCAAAATATGTTGTTCCAGGGACCCCCCAACGTTAAAAACGTTTGCTATATATATTCAAAGATTAGCACACATTTTCACGATTTCCCCCCAAAAATTGCATATCTACAAGCTCATAGCGCTAATGAGCTTGTAGATCTGCTATTTTTTGAATAGCCGAAGAAATCTAAAAAATGACACACGGATGCGTTCCCGGTCTTTAATGGGTTAAATGACCAGTGCCAAGAACAGAGGCTTAACAATCAGTGGGATCGCTCCTTGGAGGGGTGCAGGAAATTTGGCTGGTTTGTGCAAACATTCCTGGTGTTGTCCGGTGATATTACAACCATCATTACTCCTTGCTTTGACATCTGCAAACACAGCTCCCTTCTCCAAGAAGACAACCACCTCCCAGCCGGGCTGAAGGCCCAAGGTGTCATCATCATCAAGGTTCGATTTATAAAATAATAAAAACAGAGGGGGGAGGTTAATGTGTATAACATACTTTTTTGAACTTGTTTAATTAAACTGCCCGTTGGGCTCAGGCCGTATACTCGAGAACTTTGTAAGCCGTTGAATGCTGCAAATTGGAAATGCAACGTCGCCGGTGTGCGTCATGGCGAGTTTGAAGTCGGTCGATCGGGAATGCATGTATTCAGTCTGTCCAAAAGCAGGGATAAAAAAAATGAATGACCCTGAGGTAGGATGTCAAAAGCAGAGCCCCCCCCCCCCCCCCCTCCACCTAAAAATCGAACCCAGCTGAATTCATCACCTTGTTTGTGTATTTTTCTTAAAAATGCCATTCATTACTCGCCGAGATCTGTCTACACATGCTATTCCCTGTGGGAAAGCATCTGTGTCATTTTAGATTTTTGCATTGGTGATTACATAACAGATGTGATAACAGATGTACAAACTCACACTGCGAGCTTGTAGCCTGGGACCAGACGAATCTGCGAGTGCAAAAAACAATTGCTCCAGAGGACGTGGGTGACCAATCAGGGCCCAGTATTCAAATATGGGAGACTGTAATTGGTAGTTGGTTGTAGGTCTAACCAATTGCGTCGAGGGGCGAGGGTTCCGGTAGGAGACACAAAGAGTCTCCTTTGTGTTTCCTACCGGAACCGCTGCCTACACAGTCCGCCGTCCGCTGGTCATCAAATTATTGGCTTAGGAATGTGACAAAAACAAAAACAATATCCATAAATCAAGTCCCATGGGTGACTAATCGATAAACCCATTTAAAGGGATGGTGAGCCATCCCTTTAAATTGGTTAATTTCCCCCCAGTCCATGAGAGCAGAGCAGAGAGCAGTGGAAGCTTGTTGTTTCACAGCCAGACTAGACAGAGATAGTGCCAGGTGAGCTATAAGATGCCTTGATGGAGAGGATTTCAAATGTCCTTCCTCCTTCTTCTTTTGTTCGCTCGCTGGGAAATTGATCGCTGATGCGAGCAGGTGACATTACAACCGGCTCCGTGGGCGGAAACAACAACACACTGTGTGAGTGTGAGGATGATAAGACACACTAACACACAGCTCATGGCCCTGAGCAGCAGTGGGTGGTTAAAGTAGAAATACCAAAATACAACGTTTGAATCTATTCAAACTTTTACTAGAGTAAAAGTATTGGGATCACATTTAACAAAATGTTTTCAAAACAGTTCAAAATGCGCCAACATTTTATATTGAAAAACTGAAATACTCTAGTATCTCGGAATTGTACTACAATACTTGACTTTCCACCAATGCTGATCATCACACACACACACACTCACCTGAGACCAGTGCAGGTACTGAGGCTGACATCGGAGTTGGCGTGGTCCTCCACCACACCGTGATAGTAGCAGTTCTCCTGTGGAGACATGAGAATAATAATATTAATAACTGTAGACTTAATATAAACCCATGGGATTTTAAAAGGTGCCTTTTATGCTACAGTAAGTCATTTTATTACATAGCATGTCTTTATAAACCCATTAAGACCTGAGGCGATTCTACAAATGCCTTCTAAACCAGTTGTACTCAAACTTTTTCGTGCCAAGGACTCTTTGTCGGTCATCAAATTATTGGCTTAGGAATGTGAAAAAAAATAAAAATAATAACCCATGAATTCAAGTCTCAATGGGGTGACAAAAAGTCATTTGGGGGTGAACTATCCCTTTAAGCACAGCTATAATAGATATTTTAAAACGCAATGATTCATGCATAGCTTGTAGATCGGCTACTTCCGTACAGCAGAGTATTATAGAGTTTAATTGGCTAAATGGAGAGGGATCGGAAGTATCATGTGTGAAGTCAAGGTCAGGTTTTTGTCCAAAACAGCACTTCTGGTTGATATCAAGTACATGAAAAAAAAGCCCTAACTTGGCCGTTCCCCATGGCTAACGCTCGCTGAAACCTCATAAGGACCACCTGCCCAGCTGCGGCGGAGATCCAACAGGGTGAGTTTAACCTGTGTGTGTGTGTGTGTGTGCGTGCGTGCGTGCGTGCGTGCGTGCGTGCGTGCGTGCGTGCGCGCGTGTGTGTTTTAACCACTCCTGGCAGACAAAGGGTGTGTGGAAGGAGAGGAAGTGTCTGGTTTGCAGTGAAAACAGTCATTCTGGTGGTTGAGGCTATAATAGAGGGGCCTCTCTCTACAGGTGGGGCTCCCTCTCTCTCTCTCTCTCTCTCTGCCACCCTGCACAGCAACACAAAATAAAAGGAAACCCCACTTTCCCTGACTCTAAATATAGAGCTGTAAACGGCAGTACATTTCAAGCGGCTGGCCTCTGGCAGAGGAGGTGGCTGAGGGCCAGCGGGACGACTGCTTGATTTTTGCATGTTCAGCGTCTGAGCGGAGGTTTCTGCAGTCATCAGAAACAAGTGGTTCTCAAACTTTGTCATGTCAAGGACTGCTGGACCCCCAAATTGATATGTATTTGGCCACGGGGTCCCCATCTGAAAATATTTGCTGCCCCCCCATACAAGATTTGTGTAGTTAAAATATATTTATTAACCCATTAAGACCTGGAACTGTGTCATTTTTTGATTTGAGCTAAAAAGCATTATTTTACACTTTGGGCTATTCAAAAATAGCAGATCTACAAGCTCGTAGCGCGGCACGGAGTGCCGCGCTACGAGCTTGTAGATCTGCTATTTTTGAAAAATCGTGAAAATGTGTGCAAATCTTTGAAATATACATATTTTTAAAGCGAATATTTTTAACTCAAGTCTTTGCTTCTGAGGGGTCCCTGGAACAACATATTTTGATGATTGAGCACCACTGATACAGAAACAAACGTTTTTCAGAATACTGTTGAGATTTAGGAGACATGTAGAATCGGCTTCAGGTCTCAATGGGTTAATACAAAAATGTATAGCCGCTGTATAAGGTTAAACTGCTTTTGATGCTGTATTAACTAACTATATAAGTATATTATACTATATTAACTAACTTGTGCTGTGGACCCCCTGGAACCCTCTCAAGGATCCCTGGGGGCGGGGGGGGGGGGGGGGTCCCCACTTTGAAAACCACTGCATCAGAGGTTCCTCTTGACCGACACGTTATGAATTTTTATTCATGTTCCAATTGAGCAGTAATTCAAATGATCTTTTCAGATTTCTTGTGCAACTCTTTGAATATACACAGTATACATATGTTTTAAAGCAAACATTTCTAACTCCGATCTGTGCTTCTGGGGGTCCCTAGAAAAACTTATTTTGAGATGGGGGTCTGCGGCAAAATACATATCATTTTGGGTGGTCCTTGACATGGAAAAGTTGGGGCACAACTGATATAGCAACGTACTATATCTTGTCCCCCCTCCTCCCCCAGAACGATTGATATAAATTCAATTTGAGAGCGGAACCGAATCCTTGACATTCTCCTACGTACACACACACACACACACACACACACACAAACACACACACACACACACACACACACACACACACACACACACACACACACACACACACACACACACACACACACACACACGCACACACACACACACACACCTGCACACACATGGAGGGCTGGAGGCATAATATAGAAAGAGAACATTAAGGTCTCTAGCGTGCGGGGGCGAGGGCGCGGGCGCGGCGCTGGATTTAGTGCACTCGACTTAACCCATTGAGACCTGGAACTGTGTCATCTTTAGATTCGAGCTAAAAAAGCATTATTTTACACTTTGGCTATTCAAAAATAGCAGATCTACAAGCTCATAGCACGGCACCGAGTGCCGCGCTATGAGCTTGTAGATCTGCTATTTTTGAAAATTCGTGAAAATGTGTGCAAATCTTTGAATATATATATTTTTAAAGGGAACATTTTTAACTCAAATCTTTGCTTCTGGGGGTCCCTCAAACAAAATATTTTGATGGGGGTCCGCGGCCAAATACATATAATTTTGGGGGTCCTTGACATGAAAAAGTTTGAGCACCACTGATATAGAAACATACGTTTTTTCAGAATACTGTTGAGATTTAGGAGACATGTAGAATCGGCTTCAGGTCTCAATGGGTTAATGCCACCGCCTCATGTTTCTTTGATGAGGTCATGGCGGTGATGTATCGATACATGAGGGATATGAATAGACTCCGTTCCTACGCTCGCTGCTGGAGGGAGAGAAGCCGGGCCTAGAAGCTGACAAAGTCATGTATTCCAGAATAATAAGGAGAGATTAACCCATTGAGACCTGAAGCCCATTCTACTAAATCTCAACAGTTTTCTGAAAAACGTTTGTTTCTATATCAGTGGTGTTCAATCTTTTTCATGTCAAGGACCCCCAAAATGATATGTATTTGGCCACCGACCCCCCAAAAAATATGTTGTTCCAGGGACCCCCCAGAAGCAAAGATTTGAGTTAAAAATGTTCGCTTTAAAAATATATATATTCAAAGATTTTCACACATTTTCACGATTTTTCAAAAATAGCAGATCTACAAGCGAGTGCCGCGCTATGAGCTTGTATATCTGCTATTTTTGAATAGCCAAAGTGTAAAATAATGCTTTTTTTATAGCTCAAATCAAAATATGACACAAGTTCCAGGTCTCAATGGGTTAATAGCTGATACCTGGCTTGAGGTGGGAGGAGGAGGCGACAACGATCCATTTATTATTAAAAATAGAAAATACATCTTTAATATCTGAACAAACAATAGGTGTTCCTATAATAATAAGATGGCCATTCTCGGGGGTTCCCTATAGCAGTAGTTCTCAATCTTTGTCATGTCAAGGACCACCCAAAATGATATGTATTTGGCCGCGGACCCCCATCTCAAAATATTTTTGTTCCAGGGACCGCCCAGAAGCAAGGATATGAGTTACAAATGTTTGCTTTAAAAATATATATCTTTCAAAGATTTGCTCAAATTTTCACGATTTTTCAAAAATAGCAGATCTACAAGCTCGTAGCGCGGCACTCGGTGCCGCGCTATGAGCTTGTAGATCTGCTATTTTTTAATAGCCAAAGTATAAAAGTTAAAAAATATTGTGATGCTATATATTGACACATTTTGCTGGGGAAACCCCTGGAAACCCCCCAAGGAAACCCCACTTTGAGAACCAATACCCTTTAAATTAGCACTGGCTCTCAAAATGGGGGGGGGGGGGCTCTCTATAGCCGCTGTTAGTTAATGCCTGTCTGTGAGAGCTTATAGAGTCGAGCAGGAAAAAAAGGGGGGGAAACCATAAAGCAGACAAATGAACAGGGGAGGAGTGATAGAGTCATGACTAAAGACAACTCCCTAGGATATACCTCGTCTCTGACACCCCGGGACTGAAGCCCTCCAGATCCCCCAGCCTGCATGGAGCCAATATATCAGTCTCCTCCCTGCCCGGCAGTATAAATAAATTCTAGCTACGGATCTCTCTCTCTCTCTCTTCTGAGCCTTCTCTTTGTTTCCCAGTTAACCCATTAAGACCGGGAACGCATCTGACTGTGTGTTCCTTTGGCTACAGAGTGCCGCGATATATGAGCTTACAAGTAGATCTGCTATTTTCTTTAAAGAAAAACATGAATATTCGTGCAAATCTTTGAATATATATATATATATATTTAAAGCAAACACTTGTAACTCAATTCTTTGCTTCTGGGGATTCTACAAATGTCTTCTAAATCCTATCCTTGTTTTTTTTTAACTTATGTTGCTTAATATATCAGTGTTTCTCAAACTTTTTCATGGCAAGGACCCCCTTGCCATGAAAAATAATAATAAATAAATATATATATATATATATATATATATATATATATATATATATATATATATATATATATATATATATATATATATATATATATTAGGGGTGGGACGATATGGGTATCTCACGATACGATATCTGTGGCGATATTAGGCCCTCGATAACAATAATATCACGATATTCGATATATTGCGAGAAATTTCACCAACAATATATCACGATAGTCCTTGTATTCAATTCATAAACACATAAAATAGCACCAAACAGATAAAAATCATCACCACACAAATACAGAGTCGGAAAAAAAAGTATCACAAAAAATATATATATATATATATTATAATATCGATATTTTTCAGCAGTATATCGATTATTCATCGCGGGATGAAGTATCACGATATATCGCGATATCGATATATCGTCCCACCCCTAATATATATATATATATATTCAAAGATCTGCACACATTTTCAAAAAAATCTTTCTCCAAAAAATAGCAGCACGAGCTTGTAAATCTGCTATTTTTTTTTAATGACTCAAAGAAATCTTTAAAATGACACAGATGCATTCCCGGCCTTAAAGGGTTAAAGGAGGGACCCTCCCAACGAAGAGCCTGGTTCTAGTCATGAGACAGGAATGAAGAAGGGGTGCTGGGGGTGGGGGGTCGGGGGGTGGGGGGGGGGGTGCAAAGGGGTGTCTGTTTTTTTGGGTACAGAGCTAAAACGCAAACCCCGCAAGTTTAACACGGGGGTGAGGTACAGGTCACCCCTCTCTCTCTCCCAATGGGGTCCATCCGTTCAAACATCCACCCTGTTGCTGCGGCGCGTGCTGCGGTATGGCTGGGCTATAGAGCCCAGCCTTGGCCTGGTCTGGTCTGGTCTGACACTCCCCTCGCTCTCTGCAGTGGCGTGCACAGACATTTTATGGGGCAGGTGCTCAAGTAAATTATACTTTTTTTTGTTTACTCAGTCTGCTCTTTTTTCCCTCTACACCTATACCTCTTTGCCAAAAATAGCCGATCTACAAGCCCACAACGCCTCACAGCGCGAGGCGTTGTGAGCTTGTAGATCTGCTATTTTTGGCTAAAGTTCTCCTCAGAAAAGGGATGCTTGGTTTCGAGTGGTTATGGTAAAAAGTAAAATCATATCACATGAAGATTTGGCGGACCCCCTGTAGTAACTCTGAGGACGCCCTAGGGGTCCCGGACTCCCTGTTGAAGACCCCTGCTGTAAACTGAAAAAGAAAAAAACTTTTTTTTTCTTTTTTTCAAAAGGGCACTTCTGGTCAAGAGGGCAAAGGGCAGGTGCTCTAGCACCACCTAGAGTCTATCTGTGCACGTCCCTGGCTCTCTGTGTGCTATGGCAGTGGGGTTCACAAAATATTACATTTTCATCTCAAGGACCCCCATTTCTTTTTTTTCTTAAATCTTTATCCCACGATTTTTGTAACCCATTTTTCACCCCGTGCCAATTTCCTAAGCTTGTAAAATCCTGGGCGCTACTCTCCCTCTGCCAGACTGGGGAGAGCCCCGAACTGAGCTCATGCTTCCTTCAATGCATGAGGAGCGAGCAAGCCGCTTCTTATCACCTGACAGGGGGGGGGGGTTTCACCGGTAGGACGTACTGTAGCACGTGGAAGGAACACGTTATTCCAACCAGTTCCTTTCCCCTCCATCAGGTGCCCCCGGCTGACCATGCGACACATTGTGAGCTTGTAGATCTGCTATTTTGAAATGGCCGAAATGTGTATATGAGGCTGAAGTGGGTAATGTATGTTTTGTAATATTCAATCCAAATCTACAAAGTAACTAGTAATTCAAGTTTTCATATAAATGTAGTGGAGTAAAAGTACAATATTTGCCTCTGAGATGTAGTGTGTGTGTGTGTGTGTGTGTGTGTGTGTGTGTGTGTGTGTGCGCGTGTTCGTGTGCGTGCGTGCGTGCGTGCGTGCGTGTGCGTGTGTGTGTGTGTGTGTGAACACAAGTGGATTTATAGTGAAAGTAGAAAGGAGTGTATCATTAGCGTAGTCTGGTCTGGTCTGGCTCCACTCAGCACAGCCCTGGCCTGGATTTCATCCTTGGGCAGTTTGAGAGCCCAGAGGCAATGGCTGCCATGAAAAGCCCTGATTATTATTTCGTAATGACTGAATTGCAAAGTGTCTGGACCTCGCTCCGACGTGCCGTTTTTTTTTTTGGACTCGGTATCTTTTCCATGCAGCGGTTCAAATCCTCCACCTGCTCGCCTGATGATTCGCCGGGGATTTGGTCATCATCGTGCAGTTTTTGGGAAAGCAATTAGATGGCTCATTTT
Organism: Gymnoscopelus microlampas; assembly: GCF_963454915.1. Classification (NCBI taxonomy): domain Eukaryota; kingdom Metazoa; phylum Chordata; class Actinopteri; order Myctophiformes; family Myctophidae; genus Gymnoscopelus; species Gymnoscopelus microlampas. The sequence goes on from NC_139951.1 coordinate 39,293,843, forward strand.
TTGGGTTCCAGATCATCCAGAGAGCATAATTGTAGACAGTCCCTTTTTTTTTTTACAAAACAGTTGGCCTACTTAGGACTTGAAATCCACAACAGAGAGAGATTAAACCATTAAGATCGGGAACGCATCTGTGTCATTTTAAGATTTCTTTGGGCTATTCAAAAATAGCAGATATACAAGCTCGTAGCGCTATGAGCTTGTAGATCTGCTATTTTTTCAGAAAATGTGTGCAAATCTTTGAATATATGTATATATATTTTTTTTTAAGCAAACATTTGTAACTCAAATCTTTGCTTCTGGGGGATTCTACACATGTCTTCCACTATCCTAAACTGTTTTTTTTTTATATTTTACTTATGTTGCTATATAATCAGTGGTTCTCAACCTTTTTTCATGTCAAAGGGCCCTCAAAATGATATGTATTTGGCCGCGGACCCTCATCTCAAAATATGTTGTTCCAGGGACCCCCCAGAAGCAAAGATTTGAGTTACAAATGTTCAAATATATATATTCAACGATTTGCACACATTTTCACGATTTTTCAAAAAATAGCAGATCTACAAGCTCAAAGCCGCACTATTTTTGAATAGCCAAAGAAATGACACAGATGCGTTCCAGGTCTTAATGGGTTAATGTAATTCAATAATGGCCCAGCCCACACAGCAGTGCACTGAACAATATTTTCCACCCTGTCTTTGGGACAGTGCTGGGCCATCCCTGGCTGGGCTCTGCCAGCTCAGCACAATCGCTGCCATTCCAGAGCAACATTGGTTCTCAAGGTCACCCATATGGGTCCCCAGTACCCAGTTAGTTAATATAACATGCTACTTTATACCTCGGCTGTTAGAGAACAGCACATTTTGAAAGATTTTGCAAGTTCTTGAAAAAATATATAACAATTTAGAAACACATTAACAAGCACAAATCTTCTCTTGTGGGGCTCTTGTACTTTTACTCAAGTCAATGTTTTATTCCGCACTTTTACTTGTAACAAAGTATTTCTACATTGCAGTATTGATACTTTTACTTAAGTAAAAAACAATGTGTACTTTTCAGAAACCTAGTCCTGTGAAGGTCACTGTGGAGACTGGGATCTGTCACCGTATTCATTTCAAGGACCCCCAGTTTGATATGCATTAGACCAGTGGTTCTCAAAATGGGGTGTCTGGGGGGGTTCAAGGGGGTTCCCTAACAAAATGTGTTAATATAGCATCAAATAAATCACTTAAAACCACCTCTATCCTATATACTGCATTATGTGCTATTTTCAAGAAATCTTGAAAAGGCAAATCTTGTATGGGGGTTCCTGGCACAAAGTATTTTCAGATGGGGCAAATACCTATCAGTTTGGTGGTCCTTCACATGAAAATGTTTGAGAACGACTGTATTAGGTCAAGGACCCCCATTTTTATCTCTTGGACCCCAATTTAGACAGTAAAATCCTCCCTGTTTATGTAACTCTCAGAGTTACAAACCCATAGGGTCCTGAATTTGGACCCCTGGTGGTCCCCAGACCCCACGTTGAGAAACCCCGTGCTGTACACCTCTCTGTCCAAGACACACTGACAGGGTGCCAACCACCTGAATTCGAACCCGGGTCTCCCACCCGCACGGGAAACATCCACCACTCAGCCAGAAGGAAATCCCCCCCTGGCCAAGTGAGATATTTATGGAAGACCAAATACGCTGAGTAAAGATTTAACCCATTAACCCATTCAATACGGGAAAGAATCTGTGTCATTTTTAGATGTCTTTGTCTATTCAAAAATAGCAGATCTACAAGCTCATGGCGCTACGAGCTTGTAGATCTGCTATTTTTGAAAAATCTTGAAAGTTTGTGCAAATCTTTGAATATATTAATTTTTTAAAGCAAACATTTGTAACTCAAATCTTTGCTTCTGGGGATTCTACAAATGTCTTCTAAACAGCTTTTTGGGAGAAAAAAAAACCTTATGTTGCTATATCAGTGGTTCTCAAACTTATATTCATGTAAGGGACCCCCCAAAATGATATGCATTTGTCCGTGGACACCCCCCCCATCTAAAATTATTTTGTTCCAGGGACCCCCAGAAGCAAAGATTTGAGTTAAAAATGTATAAGATTTGCACACATTTTCACTTTTTTCTTCTTCAAAAATAGCAAATCTACAATCTATTTTTGAATAGCCAAAGAAATCTAAAATGACACAGATGCGTTCTCGGATTTAATGGGTTAATGGGTTAAAATAAAAGTCTTAAAATGCAAGCTTTTCTCCCCCCTTTGCAATTCCCCTGTCCTCTGGCCAAAGGGAGATGTTAGCCTTCTGGTACATATAGGCACCTTGGAGAATTGAAGAGGCCGGACAGAACTTCAACACATGCACTTTTGATGAGTATGATTTTTTTTTTCATCACACAGGGAACAGGCTCATAAATGCAAACTGAAATAGAGAAATATTTCAAAGGACCACTTCAACCATTTTCAACCCATCTTCATATACTGTAACTGGTCCTCACTTTATGCTCATTATAAGATTTCTGTCAACTGGCTCTGTGTCTCAGAGGAGGGCTCTCATCATCTTGGCCCTCTCCTGTTCATTCTATACATTCTCCCCCTCAATGATTCTATACATTATCCCCACCATGGCCTCCGTTTTCACTGCTATACGCCGACGACACACAGCTCTTCCTCCCTTCCAAAACCATTACTGCTACCACCCTCTCCACCCTCACCACCTGTCTGACTGACATTAAAACCTGGGTGCAAAAAAACGTCCTGAAACTCAGCTGCAATAAATCCTCAATAGTCCTCATTATTGGTCCTCACCCGCTCCACTCATAACTTCTACCTGAATATCGACGGCTCCATTGTCACCCCCTCCACCAAAGTCCGCAACCTTGGTGTCATCCTGGATCCCACCCTCTCCTTCCAATCCCACATCAACCACATTACCAAAACAGCCTTCTTCCACCTCCGAAACATCGCCCGCCTCCGTCCCACACACACTATCCCAAACCGTTGCAGACCTCCAAGTTCTCAAGAAACTTCAATATGTGCAAAACTATGCTGCCCGCCTCCTCACCAGAACCACAGAGACCACATCACACCCAGTCCTCCACGACCTTCACTGGCTCACAGTAAAACACAGAATAGATGTCAAAATACTCATCACCACCTACAAGGACCTCAACAACCAGGCTCCCCCCCGCTACCTCTCTGACCTCCTCAAACGCCACGCCCCCCTCCCGCTCCCTCAGGTCTGGTGATGCAAACCTCCTGGACTCCCCCAATAAAGAAACCAAACAAATGCACCTGGGGGTGACAGGGCTTTCCCTACCTCAAAACCCACCTCTTCAGACTTGCTTTTCCCCGCCTAACTCAAACCAAATCTCCCTTTCTGCTTCTTAGTTTTAGCTTAATCATGCTTTTAGCCTTTTAACTTTTTTTTTCGGTACCATAAAATACAAACTAATAATGTTCATTTCCGAAAGTGAGGATCAATTATCTGAGATAAGGTTGGAGTGCTCCTTTAAGAACTTAGTTCACTAACCCAACTAAGCATGCATATTTTTTGGAGTGTTTTAAGCTTTATACATTATAAAAGACCCCGAGCTGTTCTCTTCTGTGACTCTGGGCCTCCTGTCGTTTCATGCAATATGAATGTGTGAGTGCAAGTCAAGGCACTCACTCACCTACACATAAAGAGTATCTTTACGTGCAAAGACTGCCCACCTTCCTCCTGACAACGTTAGAGTTGGTACATCAATGTTTCCTCATTTCCACATTATGTCCCAAAATAGAAGAAGATAGAAGAAGCCTACCAGCATAAGACATGAGACCAAGATTCAAGTCTTCAGCTTCAAATGCAAAATAGCAATGTGGGCAGAGAGGAAACAGTTTCTATATCACGGCATCACATACTTAAGTATTGTTTCCCGAACAATGGGCCGGGACCTATTTTTGAGGTCGCAGACCCATTTTTATGGGTTGTGAGTAAATATCCTTTTTGTTCTCCTTTTAAACGTTTCCTACAATTAAAAAAAAAGAAAGAGTTCAAAACATTTTTCCAAAAGAATTTCATCCATTTTCCAAGGATAACACAATTCCGGTTAAATAACACTTTAAAGAAAAATAGATCTGTGAGCTATCTGTGTACATTAAATAGGGCTCAAGTGGTTAATTCATAAGGTATTTTTGGTACGTTTAGGTCCCAGCGGGGAGACATATCCTTTGGGTCTCCAGCTGAAAAGGTTTTGGTGAAACACCGGTATATGTCAGCGGGAAACAGGACAGAATCAGAAGTCACCCCATGCAGTCGAGAACACATACCGTGAAATTGTGAGAGTCTGTGACGGCGCTGCCATCCTCCAGGTAATGGGTTTCTGTATAGTGACTGGCAAATAGGCCCCTGTGATGGACACACAAAAAGACAACTTATGAGCATCGGTGGGAAAAGTACTCACATTTGTTACTTACGTAAAAGTATCACTACTGCAATGTAGAAATACTCTGTTACAGGTAAAAGTTCGGAATTCAAAATGTACTTGAGTAAAAGTACAAAAGTATTGGTATTTGGTATCAAAATGTACCTAAAGTACCAAAAGCAGAAAGTACTCATTATGCAGAATGTCCCTGTCACAGTCTCTGTCCTTGTGTTGTCTATGTGTTGGTGTCTGTCTTTGTGAGTGGGCGTGTGTGTGGGCGTAGGCTTGGCTCCAGCTCCCAGCTCGGCACACCTGTTACTATAGTTCCCTCATCTACCTCACCTGCCTGCCATCAGCTCATCATCTCCACAGTCTATTCACCTGTTTCCTAGGCTTTCCACTTCCTATGTGTTTTCCACTTCCTGTCGATTTGACCCAATGAAATCCAATGAAACTGGTCAGATGACTAATGATATCCAATGAAATCCGACAGGAAGTGGAAAACACACAGACCAAAATCTTCCTTGACACAGACTGGGTACATCCACACATGAGCGTATGCTGACGGCAAACGCTACGCTAGCCCCGTACACACCAATGTTAAGTTAGAAACCGGAAGTTCCGGTCCGGTTTTTCCTATAACATGGGTGTGTACGGGGCTAGCGTAGCGTTTGCCGTCAGCATACGCTCATGTGTGGATGCACCCTCTAGGAAACAGGTGAATAAAGCGGATCGTTTCACAACCTCACTGACCTTCCTCACCTGCCTGCTCCCATCGACCACTCCAAACCAACACCACCAACCTCCTCAATTCCTCCTTTGTTTAATTTAACACCCTTGGACTTTGACTTTGTGTAGTGTCTGCATTTGGGTCCCCCAGTTGAACTAATCGTGACGGTCCCATTTCACAAGTTATGTATAAGATGTATAAAAGTCTTTTGAAAATTGCATATCTACAGAAGCTGCGATGCGACGCATTGTGAGCTTGTAGATCAGCTATTTTCAAATGGCCGAAACGTATGTAGGGTTGAAGGGGTAAAAGTACCTCAAAAGTACAGTACTTGAGTACATGTACTTAGTTACTTTACACCACTGGATTTTGGTTTTGGTCAATTGATTAAACCACTTAAACGCCAGCATCCATATTCGGGGACCAAAAATAGCAGGGTCAGCTTGTAGATCGGCTATTTTTGTGAAGAGATTTGGTGTAGAGGGAAAATCCACCTCAGTGCCTTAACCACTTGGTCGTAAAACAGTGTCGCACAAAAAGAGGGAAAATAGCTGATTCACAAGCTCACGTCACGTCGTGATCTTGGCCTTATAGATTGTCTGTTTTGCTTTTTTTGTTGTTGAAAGAAATAAAGATATTTTTATCACGTTTTATTGAATGATTTTATTGGGAACCCCAAGTTGCAAATTAATGAGTTCTCTGGGGTCTATCTGTCAATATGGTTTCCCTGTGTGATTGTGTGTGTGTGTGTGTGTGTGTGTGTGTGTGTGTGTGTGTGTGTGTGTGTGTGTGTGTGTGTGTGTGTGTGTGTGTGTGTTTACGCGTTGCAACAGTTATGAGTTAATGCGTCGAGGGAGCCGTTGTTTGTGCAGGTTTAGCCTGTTAAACAGAACGCATGACATTCAGCTCCAAGACTGTCCTTGATGATGGAATCCAACCGGTTATCGCCAAAGACATGTGGATGGCACATGCAACAGCATTGCACACACACACACACACACACACACACACACACACACGCATTGCACGCATGTTAAAAAAGTAATAGCACATGTAAAAGCTCCAGAACACTGTCTCATCTGCAATTTTTTTAGAGGGCATAAGAGGGCATAAGAGGTTACAATGTGCCATTATTGTGGGTACATTTTGTTGTACTTTAAGAGTTTAATAGACACTCAGGGTTTCGCTGTGGAGACATTGAAATCACATTGTGTCTAGATGGTCATGTTGATGTTCAAGTCCCTGTCTGGCCCGCATGCAGCAGACCTAATTAAGACTTCAGAAACACATCATTTTATTTGGCTCGGCCGCCGGCCGCCGTGGCCTTGCTTTGATCGCAATGATTATTTCCAGGTCTTTTTGGCTGTTGTGCGTTCTGGACCCTGAGAGGTATAAAAGGAAGGGGTGGGGGGGAGCGGGGGGGGGGGGGGGGGGGGGTGTCGGGGGGGAGGGGGAGGGGGGCCCATCATGTCTCACACTGACAGGTCCCAAACAAAATAAAGTGGTCACCAATACAGTTGTTACAGCTGACACACACACTCCTCCAGCTGGGCTGGGCTGGCTGGCTGTGGGCTGCACAGTGAGGTCACTGAAAGAAGAGGATCCAGCTGTACCTCCTATAAGGTCTGTTTCCTCTGCTGTGGATTAACACCACCGACCCAAACATCTGCCCGGCGTCCCGCCGTGTGTGACACTGTACAGCGAGCGGCCCGGCGTGCACTCACAGGCATGTGCACGACAGGCACGCTACACAAAGACACACACACACACACACACACACACACACACAGACACACACACACACACACACACATACAGATCCTCGCTGTCGAGCGGTAACCTTGTATGTCCAAAACCTTTCTGGAAATGGAAAAATGAACCTGTGTTATATCTCTCTCCCCGTCTCTCCACTATCTCTCCCTCTCTCTCTTCTTTCCCCCCCTGACACGGTCGAGGCAGAAGGCCCCCACCCTAGAGCCTAGGGTCTGCCTGACGTTTTTCTTCCAGTTAAGGGGGAGTTTTTCGTTGCCACTGTTGCAAAATTTGCTTGCTCAGGCCAGGGTGGGACAATGTCGGGTCTCTGCTCTACATGCAGTGGCGTGCACAGATATTTTGAGGGGCAGGTGCTCAAGTAAAAAACTTTTTTTGTTTACTTGGTCTGCTCTTTTTTTCCCTCTACACCTATACCTCTTTGCCAAAAATAGCCGATCTACAAGCCCACAACGCCTCGCAGCGCGAGGCGTTGTGGGCTTGTAGATCTGCTATTCTTGGCTAAAGTTCTCCTCAGAAAAGGGATGCTAGGTTTTGAGTGGTTATGGTAAAAAGAAAAATCATATCACATAAAGATTTGGCAGACCCCCTGTAGTAACTCTGAGGACCCCCTAGGGGTCCCGGACCCCCTGTTGAAGACCCCTGCTTTTCAAAAAGGCACTTCTGGTCAAGAGGGCAAAGGGCAGGTGCTCTAGCACCTAGAGTCTATCTGTGCACGTCCCTGAATGTCGGGTCTCTGCTCTACATGTAAAGTGTCTTGAGACAACTTGTTGTAATTTGACACTTTAATAAAATGTAATTGAATTGTTATAATGGATTCAATTAGCTATTATTCAGTTCCTAAGCCCTTGATCATTTTCACTGGTTAAATATTTCTAAAACCCACAGACCAGACTTAACCACTTGGTTTGGGCGTGTCGAGATTTTCTAAACATGTCACAATAAAAAAAAAAAAAAAGCAGATCTTCTAGATCAGCTATTTTTGTGTGACATTGTCATACAACAAAGTATATGGGCATTTATTTTAATGAAAAAACAAACATTACATGGAGATACAAGGTTTCTGCCCGACAGCGACGAAAATGCACATTGCGTGTGCATTTTCGCGTGTGCGTATGCAAAAGCACACGCGTGTGCGTATGCACAAAGCACACGCACACACACACACACACACACACACACACACACACACACACACACACACGCGCAATAATTGTTCTCTCCTCCTCCCACATCCTTGCATAAATAAATTCTTTACACACACACACACACACACACACACACACACACACACACACACACACACACACACACACACACACACACACACACACACACACACACACACACACACACACACACACACACACACACACACACACACACACACACACGGACACACACACACCCCGAAAACAGCAACACATGCTGTAATAATCAGCCCCACCAGGGGTTCCCCGTTCCATCTCTGATCTCACTTCATCCCTGGATGTTGATACCGCCCCCCCCCCCCCCCCCACCCCCCCCACCACCTGCTCCCCCCCCCCCCCCCCCCCCCCCAGCTGGTTGCCCATGTTTCTACCTGGGCACTGTGCCAGAGAGAGGAGGAGGAGGAGGGAGAGAGAGGAGGAGGGGTGTTCATACACTGAAGCCCTATTCATACTTCGTCGCTCGGTGGAGAGTTGCTCCGAGAATAGCTGACCTGCAAGCTCTACGGCGCGCTGCGTCCTGTAAGGTTCTGCTATTCTCGTCCGTTCTCAAAGCAGCGACATCGTCGCGCTACGGGCCGTAAATTAGCCCATTAAGGCCTGAGGTTCAGATTCTACAAAACGTCTTCTAAATCCTAACAGTTTTCTGAAAAAACGTATGTTACTATATCAGTGGTTCTCAAACTTTTCCATGTCAAGGACCCCCAAAATTATACGTATTTGGCCGCCGACCCCCATCTGAAAATATTTTGTTCCAGGGACCCCCAGATGCAAAGATTTGAGTTAAAAATGTCTGCTTTAAAAAATATATATATTCAAAGATTTGCACACATTTTCAAGATTTTTCAAAAATAGCAGATCTACAAGCTCATAGCGCGGCACTCGGTGCCGCGCTATGAGCTTGTTGATCTGCTATTTTTGAATAGCCCAAAGTATAAAAATAATGGTTTAAGTGGGTTACACAGATGCGTTCCCGGTTTTCATGGGTTAGGATCTGACTGGCTGGTTGTGGGTGAGAGGAAGGGCAGCCAACATCCCAGCATCCTCTTTAATTTACGTTTTGCACCAGCGCCACAAATCCAGCTCTATAGTGACGGAAGGTGGAATATGAAAAAAAATAAAAAGGAAACAGCCAGGCAGTGACGGCAGACTTTGGAGATGATTTATTATGCTCTCTTGGATGCATATTCTCTCTCTAAAAGGATCCGGTATAACCTCAACAGAGTCACCTTATTATAGGCTAATTTGCAGGTTTTTCAAAGTGTTCGTACTAAAGAGAACTAAAGACAACTCAAGACTTTCCCTTTAGTTAGAATCTGTCAGCAAAGTAACCATGTATTTTTCTAGCCTGACATTGGCCATAACTCCCCGGTATCAGTCTGGACTTCGGGCCCATAGGGAGCGAGTATGAGAAATCAGAAAACGATTTTGATGCTTTTCACTGTTTGTACGGACAGCAGTTGAAACGCAGTCACTGATTGGCCCGCGATCATTTTCTGATTTCTCATACTCGCTCCCTATGGGCCGAAGTCCAGACTGATGGCGGGGAGGAACGTGAGAGTGAATCCACGTTATCAGTCTGGCAATGCCAGGCTCGTATTTTTCGGCACCTTGGACTCTCTTTATGTCAAATGGACCTGACTACCTCTACCATGGACTTGTTTGAGATCGTGCCACCGTGGCACCAAATTGCCGTGTTCATTGGTCATAGTTGCACTAAAGTACCTACACACACACGTGTATTTTTTTCCCCCAGAAGCTGAAGATAAACAAAAAAATAAAAAACAACCGATCCCGGGCTCCTCCATAATTAGTGTCGAAGTGTCCTTGCGTCCTTGAGCAAGACGATGAACCCCTAATTACTCCCGGTGAGCAGGTTGGTGCCTTGCATGGTTTCCTTCGCCATCAGAGTATGAATGTGTGTGTGAATGGGAGAATGTAATGCACAATCTATGTAAAGCGCTTTGGATAGAAAGCGCTATATAAATGCACCATTTACCATTCATATAAACGCACCATTTAAACTACAACCGGTTATGGCACAGTCAGAAAATAAACAGCAGTCTACTGTAGCGTATCGTAAACATATTAAGCTACAACGAACACAACCAGATGGCAGATAGATAATGAATGCAGAGAGACAGAGAGAGCACACACTTTGTCCACTCACTGTCTGTCACCAGAAATGACAAATGTGAAAGCTTGTCGTATAAATTGATGAGAAAATGAACTGCAGCAAAAATGTATACAATTTCAGAGTCATTGAGAGACAGAGGAGTTGCATCAACAACGGGGGTCAGAAAGGCAGCGTTCGTGGCCTGATGGAGTGAAACGGAGAGGGCACAACTGTTTAAATCCAGCGGATTTATTTGGCTATTCAAAAATAGCAGATCTACAAGCTCATAGCGCGGCACTATGAGCTTGTAGATCTGCTATTTTTAGAAAAATCATGAAAATGTGTGCACATTGAACTACATTGAACTACTTTCCACCACTGAGCGTACTCTAGCTTGAACCTTGATGTACTCTGTCTCCGAGAACTCAGCGTACTGTATGAGAGCGCTCGAATGGGCCAATGAGAGAAGGCTAAGTGCCTAGTGTACGTGCAGGAGACAGATGGGATGCATTCTCTCACCAGGACAGAGGAAAAGGAATGAAGAAAGACCATTACTAATTACCTGGCCCACTTTTATCAGCGGCCAGATGTTGAACTGACTCTATGATAGATGCTAATGAATACAGATGTGTGTTGCTTGGTTACTCACATGGCTACTAGCCCTTCGGGACTGAATATCACAAGATTTTGACTTCGACTAAATATCACAAGATTGTAGTCGACTAAACCTACAGTTGATTTTGTCGACAAAAACATATTTTGGTGGGCCTTGATGGCGTCGTAATGGCTGATTTTACACTTGGTTGCATGCTGAAAATAGGAGCTTGTAGATCTGCTATTTTTTAGAACGCAACCAAACATAAAATGACTCATCTTTTAGTTCTACTGGATCTCTTCTCCACTAGAAGAGATACAACATTTTAGTCTAGTTTTTTATTTGTTGACGAAAATAGTCAGTATATTTAGTCTTAGTTTTAGTCATCATAGCTTTGTTTTTATTTTGTTTTTATTTTGTTTTCGTCAGTGAAAAAAGGTTAACACTGATTCAAACCGCCAGCCCCTGCGGTGGAGGGTATGAACCCCTGTACCGCCCGCCCGTGCACCCTGGACATCCCTGCTACAACTTCAACTTCAACGTTATTTGTCCCATCAAAATTTTACAGTTGTAAAACAGTTTTGAAAAGGAAAGACTCCCGCACGCAGTCTGTATCGAATGCAAATAAAAACATTGTGGGAATCACAACGTTTCGGTCCGGAGACCAGCCAGTCAGCCAATCACCTCCCATCACGGAGGTTATCTTATCCAGGATAACAAAAACATATTGGCAAAACACTAAGATTGTAATGATAATATAACATTAATATAAAAACACGAGGGGTCTAATGAAAACAAAACAATAGTGCAGCATAAGTTTTACAGAAGAAATGACGTGCAGCATTCAGTGGACAGATGGAGAAATTCAATATCTCCTATAGCACTTTGGGGTGGATGCCTCAGTACAAGCGAAACTTGCAGGAATGTACAGGAACAAGGCAATATATACTGTATATGAAGACATATCTCACGGGCCGGCATGGCAGAAAATGGGTTCACAAGGTCCTATCTGCATTCTCAGAGGAAAATAAAGAATTTGAAGAACGTCTATAAAGAGATATAATAGTTGTTGACGTCGTTACCACGGTAACCAAAGCAGATATGTCGGCGCAGGGCAGCTTTGGGTTGACGTTGTTTAAATCGGTCTGAACACACAGATCTCTTAACAGATCAGATCTGATCACTTAGCAAATGCAGTGTGAACAGTCGGGCCTAATGATTGGATTTGAGAAATAAATTGGATTTGACATGATTTCACTGCAGCCTACTGGACTGAGTTGTCTCTGTACTTGGACCGTTTTTTTTCTGTCTACACCAAATATCTTCAACATAAATACCCGACCTACAAGCTCACAATGTGACACGTTGTGAGCTTGTAGATCGGCTAATTTCTGGCTAATATTCCCAGACCGTTTTCTTTGCAGGGATCCCCCAACTAGCCTCTGGCTATATACGTAGCTTCTGGCTGCAAAATGTGAAATGTTAATTAATTTGACGTTTTCAAATTAAAGGACACCAGGTTGAAAGTGTTTAAAACCGTCACAATAAATTAGCCTTATGGAGTCATTTAGTTCATGAGTTTTTCCTTTCCAATCATCGCCCTCCTCCCTGGTAGAAAACCTGTGGCTGTGTAACCTGTTCCTCTGCTATCAGCACACAGCGGCGTGGTCGCGGTGGCTAAAGCAGTGTGACGTGATTTAAGACCTATAGCGAACAGGAGAGCCTAAATTGAATTGAACAGCTGTGGGCGATACGCGACGTCAGGCGCCGCTCTCACAGAAAATGGATTGGACCTCCTCCTCCGGCTGCTGAGACTTATTCTATTAATCCGTTAAGGCCGGGGAAAGAATCTGTGTTGTTTTTAGATTTCTTTAGCTATTCAAAAATAGCAGATCTACAAGCTCATAGCGCGGCACCGAGTGCCGCGCTATGAGCTTGTAGATCTGCTTTATTGTTTTGAAAAATCGTGAAAATGTGTGCAAATCTTTGAATATATTATATAATTTCTTAAAGCAAACATTTTTTACTCACATTTTTGCTTCTGGACGGGGGGGGGGGTCCCTGTAACAAAATATTTTGAGATGGGGGTCCGCGGCCGAATACATATCATTTATTTGGGGGGTCCTTGACAAGAAAACGTTTGAGGACCACTGACATAGAAACATACGTTTTTTCAGAAGACATTTGCAGAATCCCCCAGAGGAAAAAAGATATGAGTTACAAATGTTCCCTTTAATTCAATTTATATTCAAAGATTTGCACACATTTTCAAGATTTTTCAAAAATAGCAGATCTACAAGCTCATAGCGCGGCACTCGGTGCCGCACTATAAGCTTGTAGGTCTGCTATTTTTTTAAATAGCCAAAGAAATCTAAAAATGACACAGATGCGTTCCCGGTCTTTAAAGGGTTAAGCCACTTTCACGCCGCAGCCGTGCATACAGCGTGAAGAAGAAGAATAGGCGTTCAATATCAATCCATACAGCATGTTCCATGTGATGTGTGTTCTATCAGTGATTAGCTTACACAGTATAATCCATAGCAATCAGTGAGAAGATGTGCATAATAATAATGGGATGTGCTGCTGACATTGGGAATGGAGAGATGCTTGTATCAATTGCATGAAATAATGGGATAAGAAATTAAAATATTTATAGAAACGGCCCTAAAATCAATTAGTCCGCATCGTGACACGTTGTGAGCTTGTAGATCTGCTATTTTCAAATATTGTAGTGCTTTTACTTTTGGTACTTTAAGTACCATTTTGATGCCAATGCTTTTGTACTTTTACTCAAGTAACATTTTGAATTCCGGACTTTTTACTTCTACATTGCAGTTTTGATACTTTTACTTAAGTAAAACATTTTAGTACTTTTTCCACCACTGCTTAGCGTTCTCTTATTGGCCCATTCGGGCGCTCGGAGACGAGTACATCAAGGTTCAAGGTAGAGTATACGCTCTTATAGGTCGTTAGTGTGAACTGACTGACACAGAACAGCAGAAGTGGAAAGTACATTTACTCAAGTGCTGTACTTACAGTACTTACAGTAAGTACAATTATGAGGTGCTTTTACTTTACTTGAGTATGTTCATTTTTCAATATTTTATACTTCTGGTCCACTAAATCTCAAAGGCAAATGTACCTTTTACTCAACTACAAGTTATTTTGTAGATTTATAGATTATTACTAGAAAACATACATTAACCAGTTAAGCCCTATTTTAGACTATGTCTGCTCAAAAATAGCCGACCTACAAGCTCACAACGTGTCACCTCGTAAGTAACGCATTGTGAGCTGGTAGATTGGCTATTTTTTAAATAATAATAATACTTTACATATACTTTGTTACTGTAAGTTTCATGCCAATACCTTTGTATTTTTTACTCAAGTCAAATGTTGAATACAGCCCTTTTACAGTGTTGCATCTGTGAATTGGAAAGCGGTTGCACTCTATTTTAATGACATCACGCGCACACGCCGCTTAACACCTACACAACAGGTCACACAATGGACACATTGATACGCATCTAGGCTCATTCCTATGTTAATCCTATGTTAATTCATGCTGGTGTGACAACCGGCGGTCGACAGCCTTTGTTAACTTTGTTAAGGTTGTTTTAACCCTTTGAGACCTGAAGCCGATTCTACATGTCTCCTGAATCTCAACAGTTTTCTGAAAAACTTATGTTTCTATATCAGTGGTGTTCAATCTTTCTCATGTCAAGGACCCCCAAAATTATTATTATGTATTTGGCTGCAGACCCCCATCAAAATATGTTGTTCCAGGGACCCCCAGAAGCAAAGATTTGAGTTAAAAATGTTCGCTTTAAAAATATATATATTCAAAGATTTGCACACATTTTCACGAATTTTCAAAAATAGCAGATCTACAAGCTCGTAGCGCGGCACTCGGTGCCGCGCTACGAGCTTGTATATCTGCAATTTTTGAATAGCCTAAAGTGTAAAATAATGCTTTCTTAGCTCAAATCTAAAAATGACACAGTTCCAGGTCTCAATGGGTTAAATCTATATGCATCTGCTTGCGCGTGCTCCAGCTCAAAACAGTGGTTAGCACGGCGTGTTAGCACGTCCCAATTGACCAACGCAACCCTGCCCTTTTACTTGTAACAGAGCAAAGTACGTCTTCTTCCACCACTGACAGTGACGGGTACATCAAGCTAAGGTTCAAGGTAACAGTCCTCGTAGGTCATTAGTGTGAGCTGACTGACACAAGGCAGGAACTCTTCTTGCAAGTGTAGCATTAACATATGAAAAGCCCAGTGGATGGTATTCCCCTGTCAGAAACATTAGAAATCCGAGGCTTGTACTTTAACCCTTTAAGACCGGGAACACATCTGTGTAATTTTTTAGATTTATTTGGCTTTTTAAAAATAGCAGATAGCAGAAGCTCAAAAATCTTGAACACAAAGTGTAAATATTTGAATATATTTTTCAAAGCGAACATTTGTAACTCAAATCTTTGCTTCTATCGGGGATTCTACAAATGTCTTCTAAATCCTACAGTTTTTTGAAAAACCTATGTGTCTATATCAGTGGTTCTCAAACTTTTTCATGTCAAGGACCCCCAAAATTATATGTATTTGACCACGGACCCCCATCTCAAAATATTTAGTTCTAGGGACCCCCATTAAGCAAACATTTGAGTTAAAAAAAATCTTTAAAAATGCATATATTCAAAGAGTTTCACGATTCTTCTTCTTCCCAAAAAAATTGCAGATCTACAAGCTCATAGCACGGCACTCAGTGCCGCGCTATGAGCTTGTAGATCTGCTATTTTTTGAATAGCTAAAGTATAAAATAATGGTTTAAGTGGCTACACAGATGCGTTCCCGGTTTGAATGGGTTAAAGTTCTCGTGCAGGCTCGTTGCCCTTGAACTGAACCTGTGTTTTTTAGGTGTTGATTGATTAGACACTGACTGCTATTGATCAGCGTTGTTGTGATATGTCCCTCCCTACCGTCTCATGCTTCACATACAATCAGGCGTTGAGCCAGCACAAATACAGGCGGATTAAAAAAAGGAGAAAAAAAGGGGAGATAGATTTACCCGGGAATACGCTGGGAAAAGAAACCGTTAAAAATCGTTGAGAGAAAATAAATAAAGTTATCAGAAGGTTGGCGTGTTCACTTAACACGTTAAGACCGGGAACGCGTCTGTGTGCCATTTTTAGATTTCTTTGGGGCTATTCAAAAATAGCAGATCTACAAGCTCATAGCGCGGCACCGAGTGCTATGCTATGTATATCTGCTATTTTTGGGGGGAAATCGTGGAAATTTTGTGCAAATCTTTGAATATGTATATTTTTTAAAGCGAACTGTTGTAACTCAAATCTTTGCTTCTGGGGGATTCTACAAATGTCTTCTAAATCCTAACAGTTTTTTGAAAATAAAACACATGTTGCTGTAATATCAGTGGTTCTCAAACTTTTTTCATGTCAAGGACCACCCAAAATGATATTTGGCCGTGTGACCCCCATCTCAAAATATGTTGTTCCAGGGACCCCCCAGAGGTTGTAACATGAGTAAAAAATGTTAGCTTAAAAAATATATATATATTCAAAGATGCGCACACATTTTCACTATTTTTGAATAGCCAAAGAAATCTAAAAATGACACAGATTCTTTCCCGGTCTAAATGGATTAAAGCACCTTTTTTCATAGCGATAATGTGCTCAGAAGACGCATGGTGACATTTCTGACTGCATGCCAACCTATTTCCGTCGAGATAAGACTTTATCTGCTGTCACTTGCCATACTACAGCATAATAATGCAGACAGATAGATAGAGCGTCTTGGCAATATTGAACCGTGTGTGTATTATCTACACATTGTAAACCACATTCGAGTCTGTATACCGCCGTCTTTATCGCGCTCCTAAATCACCTCTGTGGGAATTCTGCAATTTCACGCGGAAACGGAACAGAGCTGCCATTTTATTGCTGCCATTCAGCATCATCCTATAGTGACTTTTTCATACCCTTTCCTTCATCTCACTGCAAAGCGCTGTCAAACCTACTACTGGCAAAATGTCACTCTTTACCTTCTCTTAAAGCAGTGGTTCTCAACCAGTGATC
The DNA here is from genome assembly GCF_963454915.1 of Gymnoscopelus microlampas. Lineage (NCBI taxonomy): Eukaryota > Metazoa > Chordata > Actinopteri > Myctophiformes > Myctophidae > Gymnoscopelus > Gymnoscopelus microlampas. The sequence continues at coordinate 39,310,759 of NC_139951.1, forward strand.
CGGGGACCACCAGTGGTCCTTGAGGGGGTTCCAGGTGGTCCCCAGCTAAATGATGGAGAGAGATCTATAAGGGTCCAAATGGACCCTTATAGATCTACACCCCTGCCCGACCACTTCGGTCTGCTACCTCGGGGCGACTGATTGCCTCGTCACTCAGGGGTCCTTCTGGTCGATCGACACGGTCACGACTTTTTTCTGTTCTGGCCCCACAGTGGTGGAATGAACTTCCCACTGATGTCAGGACAGCAGAGTCACTGCCCATCTTTCGCCGCAGGCTGAAAACCCACCTCTTCAGGAAACACTACCCTTCCTCTTTGCCTGGCCTACTTGTTGTTAACTAGTTGTACGAACTCTTGTTTTATTGTTGTATTGTTTTATTGGATCTTGTTTAGTCGATATACTTATTTGTTTTAGCTCGTGCTCATTTGATTTTGCTGTTTTGTCTCATCTGTTTAAGACAGTAGGTAGCTGATATATTGTACTTTTACCTTAGCACTAGGTATACTCTTGGTTGCTTGTTTTTTGCAGGAAATGCACTTAAGATTTCTGGTGATTAGTAGTTTTCGTTCCCTACCTATGTTGAATACACTTATTGTAAGTCGCTTTGGATAAAAGCGTCTGCTAAATGACTGTAATGTAATGTAATGTAGATCTGTAACTCTTGAGAGCGTAAAATGAAACCAAATGGACCCTGTAAGGATCCATTTGGTTTCATTTTACGCTCTCAAGAGTGTTAATTAATGAAGTTAGTTAATTAATGAATTGTTATTTTGATCAATGTTTGCCTGTTTATCTCTCCTAATGGTACCAACATCAATACAGCATGGAATTGTGGACAAAATCGTATCCAACGACAACAAAATATTCAAAGTCTTGGGTCTGAGAGGCTAAATCTCATCAGACGGTGGACCGTGGCTCAAATGCAAAATAAATAATGGACCTTGATATGAAAAGGGTTGAAAAGCACTGACTTAAAAGGGACCTTTAGCTCATGTTGAACCCTAATTCCACTGTTATGACTTGAGGAGATCCTATACAGTACTGTATATAGAGTGTGGGAAAGAATATGTTTTATGTGTATTTCTCACGGGACGTGATGTGTTGTGAGCTTGTTCAGTACATTGGCTATTTTCTTTTCTTCATTTTTTTTACGGGGCCAGGCTTCCAGCATGGACCCGTATTGTTATTCGCATTATTCCATTTCTTCTTCTTCTGCCGTTTTTGCCAGTTCTGGCTGAACCGTGCATACGCTTTTTATGAAACTCGGCCATATGATAGATGGTCATGAAAAACGATCAAAAAATAAATCTCACAATCTTTCGTCAAAAGGTGGCGCTATAGCACTCAGTTGAAAATGCCAACTTTGAACAGGTACAACTCATGCCCTGTTTTACCTACAGCCATAAAACTTCAATACACACATGCGTCTCCTCATGATGAACAACTTTCACGCTCTGACTTTTGACCTCTGACCCTTAGATCTCCCACCATTTCGAATTATATGAAAAACAGTTAAAACCTATCTCCTCCTGGGATTTTTGAGTAATCTGCACGAAACTTTTTACACATGAACTTTGGACCTATACCAAAAAACGTTTGCAAAATATCTTCCATAAGTGAAAAAATGAAGCTTTAATGAGCCAATGAATATTGCAGTTTTATGACAATTATTCATCTGCCCCTAACACATACATGCAGACTTACCATTCTTTGAAACTTTGCAGAAATGTAAAGGGCCATTCCAAATATCACTGAAACCAATCTTACTCCAATTGGTCAAACGGGGGCGCTATAGCAATTTTTTGAAAATTGAAACTTTAAACAGGCAAAAGTCATGCCTCGTTTGGCCGACAGCCATTAGACCTGCTTACACATGTGCCTTGACTAATGAGGAACACATCTATCACGTTGACCAGTAAGCACCGCCCTTAGATTGTCCGCAATCTTGAGCAGTTTGAAAAACACTTAAACCCAGGATTTTTCAGCTATTTGCGTGAAACTGTATGATCAGCGTGATCTCTTTTTTCAGAGGTTTGTCTGTTGGTCCAATAGCGTCCCGCTTAAGTGTATGTCTCACAACCTCAAGGTCACAGGTTCAAGCCTCACTTGGTGCAGACTTCATCTAAGTTGCATTTCACACAACATGACTATCAATGAATACATTTGCAATTGTTAAAGATAACATGAAATACTTAATTGAGTGTTTTTTACATATTACACTGTGAAAATAGCTGATCTACAATCTCACAACTTTTCAGATAGCAATGAGAGTATTTTTTTTCAATGTATAACATACTTCATTGTGAAAATAGCCGATGTACAATCTGACAACTTTTAATGGTTTGTGAGCTTGTAGATCGGCTACTTTCACTAGTTTTGGTTCTGAGGAGATTTACAATTTCTTCAATGGTAAATGGTTTGTGAACGAGTGATCTTAGTGTTAGTGAAACAGGGGCTTGGGTCATGACAGAAGGCAAGAGTTTGTGATCCTCAACAGACAATATCAGCCTGGACAAAGCTATAGCACTATAGGTGGTGTTGCAGCTACCTAAGAGTGCCTCACGACCGCAAGGTTGCCGGTTCAAGCCTCACTTGATGCAGACTCATTTAAGTTGAATTGCAAAAAACATGACTCAATCTATTCCGTTTCCATGGCTCTCTCTCTCTCTCTCTCTTCAATCTATTCCGTTTCTATCTATTCCGTTTTCATGTCTCTCTCTCTTCTATCTATCTATCTATCTATCTATCTATCTATCTATCTATCTATCTATCTATCTATCTATCTATCTATCTATCTATCTATCTATCTCTCTCTCTCTCTCTCTCTCTCTCTCTCTCTCTCTCTCTCTCTCTCTCTCTCTCTCTCTCTCTCTCTCTCTCTCTCTCTCTCTCTCTCTCTCTCTCTCTCTCTCTCTCTCTCTCTCTCTCTCTCTCTCTCTCTCTCTCTCTCTCTCTCTCTCTCTCTCTCTCTCTCTGAGCAAGACTCTTAACCCCTAATTGCTCACAGGCCCTCATTGGAAACAAGACCGCAAGGACTTTCATGAACTGACCTGTTAAAGGAATTTTCTTTCTCTCTCCTGGCCCCGTATTATCGCTGCTTGCAGCTATATTCTTTTCCTTGTTTTCTGCCTTTAGTGATAGAGAGACAGGAAACAGGGAGAGGGAGAGGATCGGGAAAAGTGACATGTAGCATAATGGTCCCGGCCGGTCTGGGAATTGAACCGGGGGAATCGCTGTCAGGCATCAGAGACTATATATATGTATGTGGTATACACGCCCTAACCACTCGGCTGGTGGCCGCAGTCAGTGTAGATTTGCTATTTTCACTATTTGTTGCATATCGTTGCTGTCAGGCAGAAATCTCTTATGTCCATATTTTAACCTTTTATGTTTTTTTCTTGGTAAATTAGTGCCCTAGTTCCTCATACAAGCCTGTCGCACAACAGCTGTGAAAAAAGATTGTAGATCGGCTAGCTTCACTATTTTATATATATTGTTTTTTTTTCATGATAATGAAAAGGAATGGTTTTGGACATACAAGGTTTACACCCGACAGCAACGATATCCAAAATATATATAGGGCTTAACCCATTGAGACCTGAAGCCGATTCTACATGTCTCCTAAATCTCAACAGTATTCTGAAAAACATGCTTCTATATCTTTTTCATGTCAAGGACCCCCAAAATTATATGTATTTGGCCGCGGACCCCCATCAAAATATTTTGTTCCAGGGACCCCCAGAGGCAAAGATTTGAGTTAAAAATGTTTGCTTTAAATATATATATATTCAAAGATTTGCACACATTTTCACGGTTTTTCAAAAATAGCAGATCTACAAGCTCGTAGCGCGGCACTCGGTGCCGCGCTATGAGCTTGTATATCTGCTATTTTTGAATAGCCCAAAGTGTAAAATAATGCTTTTTAGCTCAAATCTAAAAATGACAGAGTTCCAGGTCTTAATGGGTTAAATATGAGATCAGAGTTGTTGAGCGCCGTGAAGCGTCTCAGTGTTGACTGGGCGTGTGCCCCCCCCCCCAACACGAGCACCCACCCACCTCCCCACCCCCCACGTCTTCCCCCCCCCGCTGTCAGTCAAGAGGAAGCCTGCCGCCACAGGCCTGTCCTGTGGGTAATGCATTTTAAAATGAGGTGCGTGACCCCGCCTCTCCACCACGCCTCATTAACTTCCTGTAGATTGATAAACAGAGAGTATGCACTATACGGCGGCCATGCCTACACGCTAAGGTAGTAGTACTGTGTTCTGTACATGATGCAGTCACTCTTGCCTGGCATTTGCAGGATGAACTCTGGAGCAGCCCTTAGGTTTGTGTGTGTGTGTGTGTGTGTGTGTGTGTGTGTGTGTGTGTGTGTGTGTGTGTGTGTGTGTGTGTGTGTGTGTGTGTGTGTGGGATTTTTCCATGGCACAACAGAGCATTTCTGAGAGTGGGGTTAACCACATTCTGGGCATAATATAGCATATATAAAAAATATAGCTCCCAGTGCACCGCATTGCGACATGTGAGCTTGTAGATCTTTTATTTTTTTGCTATTTGGTGTTGTGTACAACAAAGTATACAGGGTTTAAGTGGCTATTAACCTACTAATTGCATTTCCATTTTGTGTAAAGTTGACAGAGATCAGAGCTCGCCCCCTCCCCGTCTGGCGTTCCACCTGCCACCGCACGGCCGGTTGTGTTCGTTGGACCACCCGTTCAAAGCCGGATGCACCGTGGAGCATTCAAACCACTGTTAACTTTGACAGCAAATATTGTTTTAATTTTAGTCATAGTCTTTTGAATAAAATGGTTTTAGTCATATTTTAGTAATCTGAAAAGTTTTTGTCTAGTTTTAGTCGACTAAATATCACGAAAATGTAGTCGACTAAATATCACGAGATTTTAGTCGACTATAATCTACAGTTGATTTTGACGACAAAAAAATATTTTGGTCGACAAAGAATACAATCTGATGATAAAATGAATGAATGCCACTTATGTTCATGGACACATTATAAGATAAGATCATCATAATACTCGCCTACATTACATGAAAGTGAAACTGTTTAATGTGCGCATTGCCGCTCCGTTAATTTATGGCTTGCGTAGTGATGCTGTTAGTCCTTGAATCGGACTTTGAAGCTCAAAGTGACCGTTTGGTCCAAATAAAGTCCACAGTTTTGCGCAATTTCCTAACCCTTGAGGAAAGGACAAAGTGGTACGTCTTCCCCACATTATATCTAATAAGGTGCAGGTGCACAAAAGACGGGTCAGATTGGCTAATCAGGGAAGCCGGTGCTCATCCCCCCAAAACACACAGAGATTCGGTGTATCCTCCACAGACCCAGGGGGCAGATGCAGACAATTGTGTTTTTTTCAGTTCTCGGAAACTGTTGGTCCTACCGAATTGCCACTGAGCACAGCACAGCCCCCCCGGTCACTTGGGACCTGGGACAAGCCCAGTTTGAGGTCAATCGGTCAGACAGTGCACAAGTGAACTAACATTCACAGGAGAGACAGTCACACAGAGAGACCATACTGTTTGATTGACCACAAATGCTAAGTATGTTATTTAGACAGATGCTAGGTTTTGATATACTGTAGGTATCCCAGTTACTTTGTAGCACTTTATGTTTTTTCTTTGTACTCTACTCATAATACGTGACCATTTACCCTGATGTTTGTTTATAAGGGTTAGTGCAGTTTACTCTGATCTGAAGTGCAAAAAAATGCACTTCCTAAGTCGCTCTGGATAAAAGCGTCTGCTAATGCCAAAGTGTAAATTATAAATTGAAGGCTCCAGATCAGGAATGCTAATGGGCAGAGAGAGAGAGAGAGAGAGAGAGAGAGAGAGAGAGAGAGAGAGAGAGAGAGAGAGAGAGAGAGAGAGAGAGAGAGAGAGAGCGTGTCTCTTCAGAGAAAAATACAAACTGTTTGAAGCCCAAGTCACAGGAAAAATTCCAAGCATGGCAGAGACTATGTTTTGCACCCTGTCCGTCCGTCCGTCCGTCCGTCCGTCCGTGAACAGCTAATCTCCAGCACCGTTGGCTTGATCGCACCAAAACTGTAGTGACTATAGTCATTACATGAAACAGGTTTTTCAGATTTTTCATATTCCATCCTGATTGGAAGAAATGCCACTTGAAATGTTTCAAAATCAGCCTCACGGTGGCACACAATAACCTATACCTGACCTGGTGGAGAACTGTGCTCCGAGGAGCACTTATTCTAGTTTCTATGTAACTTTTGAGCTGATTGCCATACAGACGTGTGGGTGGTGTCATTGTTGTTCTTCATTGATTTTACTTAGCTCCGCCCCCTCTTTTGATTGGTCAATATTTGATAGTTCCTATTTTTGCTATAACTTTGGACCTGCTTGTCATAGCCAATTGTGAGTCGCCTCATTGGACTTGTTTTAATGTCCTTGTCCTTCATTGGTGTTACTTGACTCCGCCCCCTCTTCTGATTCGTCTGTATTGATAGATCCTATCTTTTGCTATAATACTTGAACGGTGCGTCGTACAGATTTGAGTCGTGTCACTTGATTCGGTTGAGAGTCATCGTCCTTCATTTGAGTTACTTATGCTCTGCTCCCTGTTCTGATTGGTCGATATTTGCCACTAAAGCGGGGGCGCATGCTAACATTTTCGGTCTCACCGCTCACACATCTCTCTGCCTTTACTGACCGACATCACCCTATCACCAATGGCTCGCTCGAGGGGAACTCCGGGCAGTGTGATTGGCCTAGAAGTTGGGTGGGCGGTCCGTTTGGGGTGGGAAAAAAAACAACTTTCTTCGGCTTCTTGTAGATCGCCGTTTCTCGGAATAAACGGCCGGCGGAGGGCTCGTTGGATCCGGGTCGGCGGTGCTCACGCGGCAGTGCCCTCCCCCAGGTCTATGGGTCGCTCCCCGGGCCAACGGTTGCGGCGGGGTCAATCCTAGAAGGACATCACCCTCATTTGGTGGCATACATGGGCCTTAACATGGACCGAAGTGCGAGGGCCCGGTCATCGCTGCTTGCAGCTTTAATTAGACCATTGGTTCTCAAAGTGGGGTCCGGGGACCCCCAGGGGTCCTTGAGGGAGTTCCAGGGGGTCCCCAGCTAAATGATAGATTAGGCACCAAATGGACCCTTATGGGTCTGTAACTCTGAGAGTGTACAAATGGAACCAAATGGACCCTAACGGGTCCATTTGGTTCCATTTGTACACTCTCAGAGTTAAATTGACATTGCTTTTACAATATAAATTGCGGTCCAAGCGATAGAAATGCCATTAAATGGGGGTCCGTAGCCCTAATGCATGTCAAACTGGGGGTCCTTGAAATTAAAATGGTTGAGAATCACTGAATTAGACAATGAGTTTAATTAACTATGAGTCGATGCATTTGGCGAGCCAGCGGATCCCGTCTCCGTAGCCCTGCCTCTTCAGCACGCTGCACATGAAAACCTCCACGGGCCGGACCACCGGCATCTGGTTCCACGAAGGCGTCCCCCCCGCCGCGGCGGCGGCGGCGGGGAAACTGTAGACGGCCAGCGTCCGCCTGAGGTCGTCCTCGCCGACCGCCTCCGGACGGTCGATCTTGTTCCCCAGCACCAGCACGGGCACGTTGAGCGGCTCAACGTCCCTCAGCAGCGCGTCCAGCTCCGCCTTGGCCTCGGGCAGGCGGGCGTGGTCGGCGCAGTCCACCAGGTAGACCACGCCGTCCACGCCGGGGCCCAGGTAGCTCTTCCAGAGGGGGCGGCCCTGCGCGTGGCCGCCCAGGTCGAAGGCCGTGAAGGTCATGCCGTCGACGGCCAGCTCCTCGCAGGTGGGGTGGTTGGTGGGCGGGTGTTGGCCCAGCCGGTCCTTGGACAGCATCTGCAGCAGGGTGGTCTTGCCGGCGTTGTCCAGGCCCAGGAACACCAGCCTGCCCTTCTTCCTGAAGAGCCCCTGGAAGGCCTGCAGGACGCTGTCGAAGCCCTTGAAGATCCAGTCGATGATGGCGGTCATGATGTTCTTCTTCTCCGCTTCTTTGAAACCGGTTTGTTTGTTAATTGTTCGTGTCGGGATGATATGAGACGAGACGAGTCTGCTCTTTTGCTCCAAACTTTGTACCCCGGGTCGGTTCTACAGGTACAGAGTTGACCTGGAAGCTGGTTTGGTTATTATAAAGGACGGTGGTTATGACGTCACCAGTGTGACATCATCAGACGTGCTCAAATAAGGCGTCTATGTCAGTGGTCGTCAAACATTGTCATTGTCAAGGACGGTCCCTCCCATCATCCTGACAGATAGCTTCACTACTATGAAATGAACATTTTTAAAGGTATTTTAAGGCCAAGTACAGTACATACCATACATGGGCAACTGGCCTTCACCTTCACTTAATGCGGCCCGCAGGTTAATATCGGAATACTGATATATTTATTGATTTCAGCTGTTGCAATTCAAAACATGACCCGCTTTAATTACTTCAGTCTATATTAGTAGCTTAATGACTATTAACACTTGTTTACATCCAATGTATTTGTATTTAAGTTCATAAAGTTAACATAATTATAACAAAATGCATTTGGAAAAAAAAAAAAAAATGTTACTTTTCAGAATTCCAATTAAAAAATAGCAAAAAACTACTCAGGATTCCAATAAAAAATAGCAAAACTAAGCTCACAACAAGCTCAAAACGTGTCGCACTGCGACGCGTTTTGAGCTTGTAGATCTGCTATTTTTGCTACTTTTGTGTGAATGACAAAGTAGGGCATTAATTACGAAAAAAGTTAAAATTACAGAGATAAGAGGTTTCTGTGCAGTATATGCCAGTGGTTCTCAAACTTTTTCATGTCAAGGACCCCCAAAATGATATGTATTTGGCCGCGGACCCCCATCTAACAATATTTTGTTCCAGGGACCCCCAGAAGCAAACATTTGAGTTACAAATGTCCGCTTTGAAAAACATATATTGAAAGATTTTTCAAAAATAGCAGATCTACAAGCTCATAGCGCGGCACTCGGTGCCGCGCTATGAGCTTGTATATCTGCTATTTTTGAATAGCCCAAAGTATAAGAGGTTAAAATTATTCTGATGCTATATTTACACATTTTGCTGGGTACCCCCTGGAACCCCCTCAAGTACCCCTGGGGGTCCCCGGACCCCACTTTGAGAACCAAGGGTATATGCAATGTGACCCTCTGGAGTGAGTGTGCAAACATAGTGGCCCTCTCCATCATCAAAGTTGCCCACACCCTGGTCCACACCATGACGTCTAAGATCTCAAACCAACCACTAATACCTCTCTACCACTTTCAACCCGGCGTCCATGTATCTGTCATGTCAACATACAGTAGGCAAAACATGTTTAAATCAAAGAATGTGTCGCAATCTTGACGGGTGTGAGCTTGTAGCTCTGTTATCTTTGCCGTCAACAACATAAAAGGGAGTGTAAATATATAGGGCTTTAAGTGGTTAATTGACTTGCTGTGGCTAATGTATTGGCAGCGTGGTTTGTCACCACTGGACTATGAATAGAATCAATAACCGGCAATTTCCCAGTCGCTGCATCCGATATGTCTCATTAAACTCAGACAACAGTCTAATGAGGGAATGCTGGACAAATCCCTTGGTTAACCCATTTAAACCGGGAACGCGTCTGTCATTTCTTTGGCTATTCAAAAATAGCAGATATACAAGCTCATAGCGCGGCACCGAGTGCCGCGCTATGAGCTTGTAGATCTGCTGTTTTTTGAAAAATCTTCAAAATGTGTGCAAATCTTTGAATGTATATATTTTTTTAAAGCAAACATTTTTAACTCATATTTGCTTCTGGGGGGTCCCTGGAACAAAATATTTTGAGATGGGGGTCCACGGCCAAATGCATATAATTGTGGGGGTCCTTGACAATAAAAAAGATTGAGAACCACTGATATTATAGCAAGCAACATACGTGTTTTTTCTTCAGAAAACTAGATTTGAGTTTAAAATGTAAATAAAAAATATATATATTCAAAGATTTGCACAACTTTTCAAAAATAGCAGATCTACAAGCTCATAGCGTGGCACAGAGTGAACCACTGAACCACTGATATCATTTAGAAACATACGTTTTTCAGAAAACTGTTAAGATTTAGAAGACATTTGTAGAATCCCCCAGAAGCAAAGCTTTGAGTTACAAATGTGTGCTTTAAAAAAACATATATTTATATTCAAAGATTTGCACGATTTTTCAAAAAATAGCAGATCTACAAGCTCGTAGCGCGGCACTCGGTGCCGCGCTATGAGCTTGTAGATCTGCTATTTTTGAATAGCCAGAAAAACATCTAAAAATGACACAGACAGATGCGTTCCCAGTCTTAAGGGGTTAACTATGATAAATGAGGAGGCTATTCATCTCCACAGAATACAGTGTGTGGAGGCAAGCAAGTCGCTACAGTTTGTAACAGTTGCAAAAAAGTCTCTTGCTTTTTAATTGATACATATTAGAAGCAGATGTTAGAAGTGCAAACGCAACCATTTGGTGCAGATGAAATCACAAGCTAAAATAAAAAGCAAGGGTGCTTCTCATCGAGTCTAATTTGCATTTTTAAACTTTGTTTTAAAGCGTTAGGATTTCACCACGTTGATGTGGAAATGTGGCTGTAATAACGTCCCTCCCTTCAGCTTTGATGTGGCAACGTGGGCAAGAAAGCGGTCACACTTGATTGGGTGGAGGAGGGGGGCAGTGGTGGAAACAGTATTCAAATGTTTTACTTAAGTAAAAAGTATCAATACTGCAGTGTAGAAATACTCTGCTACAAGTAAAAGTCAGAAAAAGTAAAAGTACAAAAGTATTGGCATCAAAATGTACTTAAAGTACCAAAAGTAAAAGTACTAGTCATGCAGAATGTCCCGTCTAAAATGTGCAAAAGGCTTTTGAAACCACCCGATCTACAAGCTCACAATGCGTCGCCATGCGACGCATTGTGAGCTTGTAGATCTGCTATTTTCAAATAGCCAAAGTCTACATAGGGCTGAAGTGGTTAATGTATGTTTTGTAACAATAATCAAAATCTACAAAGTAACTAGAACCTAAAGTTTTCAAATAATTGTAGTGGAGTAAAAGTACAACATTTGCCCCTGAGATGTAGTGGAGTAGAAGTAAAAGTACTGAAAATTGGAAATCCTCCAGCGAAGTCAAAATACCTCAACATCGTACTTACAAGTACAGTACTTGAGTAAATGTACTCAGTTACTTTACACCACTGGAGTGTAGGCTAAGTAAAAAAAAGAAAAAGAAAACTCCAGCTCAGAATGTGTTTGATTCACCTTTGTTTGATTCATTTACATCTCCACCACATCCCCTCCTTTGTCTCCCAGCCGTTAAGTCATTAAGACCTGAAGTCGATTCTACAAATGTCTTCTAAATCCCAACAGTTTTCTGAAAAAAACTATGTTTCTATATCAGTGGTGCTCAAACTTTTTCATGTCAAGGACTCCCAAAATTATATGTATTTGGCCGCCGACCCCCATCTCAAAATATGTTGTTCCAGGGACCCCCCCAGAAGCACAGATTTGAGTTAAAATGTTCTCATTAAAAGAATATATATTCGAAGATTTTACACGCATTTTCATGATTTTTCAAAAATAGCAGATCTACAAGCTCGTAGCGCGGCACTCGGTGCCGCGCTATGAGCTTGTATATCTGCTATTTTTGAATAGCCCAAAGTGTAAAATACAGCTTTTTAGCTCAAATAAAAAAAAATGACACAAATGCGATCCCGGTCTTAATGGGTTAAGTCAAAACTTTTTTCCAGGAACAGGGGAAGAAGTCGACGTCTCACTGGCTCAGACAATATGTCTGACATCAGACGGAGCTGCTCGCCAGCGCCAAGTAGAGCAGAGCAGCAGAATTCCCCCTGCCTGCCCGCCCTGGGCTTAACCCCTTAAAGACGGGGAACGCATATCTGTGTAACACCACTTAAACCATAATTTTTATACTTTGTGGCTATTCAAAAATAGTAGATCTACAAGCTCATAGCGAGGCACTGTACTGTAGATCTGCTATTTTTTGATAAATCATGAAAATGTGTGCAAATCTTTGAATGTACAAACATTTTAACGGCTTTGTTTGACCATGCGTGCGGGCACATTTTATATGTTTCTTTCTTTGCCACTAAGTGATGTTTTTTCTGTATGACTTGAAGTGCACAGAGACACTGATGATGTTGCACTATAAACACATGTTAAATAAAACTGAAACTGAACTGAAACTAACTCAAATCTTTGCTTCTGGGGGTCCCTGGAACACAGTATTTTCAGATGGAGGTCCGCGGCCAAATACATATAGTTTTGGAAGGTCCTTGACATGAAAAGGTTTGGGAACCACTGATATAGAAACATAAGTTTTTCAGAAAACTGCTAGGATTTAGAAGACATTTGTAGAATCCCCCAGAAGCAAAGATTTGAGTTACAAATGTTCGCTTTAAAAAATATGTATATTCAAAGTTTTGCACAAATGTTCACGATTTTTCAAACAAATAGCAGATCTACAAGCTTGTAGCGCGGCACTCGGTGCCGCGCTATGAGCTTGTATATCTGCTATTTTTGAACAGCTCAAAGAAATCTAAAAATGACAGTCAGATGCGTTCCCGGTCTAAATGGCTTAATGCAACTCCCAGTCGCCAGAATGAGAATGTCATGAGCGAGACCGCCGGAGCGTGCCAGTGGACGAGTCATCGCCGAGGAGGAAGCAGGGACGACGAGTAGGAGAGCATGCAGACATAAAGTCAATGATTCTGACTTTATATAATACATATATAAGCTGAAATGTGAGCCGAACATCAAATTCACTGTGTGTGCCCGGGCAGTCACCCCTTGAGTGAAAAAAAACTCAAATAAAAAGATGACAAAAACACATTGTTTGCCAAATGTTTGGCATGCAGCTGTGTTGAAACCACGATACCCTTGTTAAAGGAGTAGTTTACCCCAAAAAATACTTATTTTCTATCAATTACACACACCATGAAGCATTGAATTCATGGATTTTTTTTTGTTTTTGTCACATTCCTAAGACAATAATTTCATTACCGGTGGAAAGAGGCTAAAATATTGTATCTGGCAGGAGACTCAAAGTAGTCTCTTTGAGTCTCCTACCGGAAATACACCCAGTCATCAAATTATTAGCTCAGGAATGCGTCAAAAACAAAAAAATCTCCATGAATTAAATGCTTCATTGGGTGTGTAATTGATAGACATTTTTGGGTGAACTATTCCTTTAACCACTTATACTTGAAAATAAAGCAAAAAAAAAAGCCAATCTACAAGCTCAGGCTGTGAGCTTGTATAGATCGGCTGTTTTTGCCTATTGTGACGTGCCCAGTATAGCGATGCTTGGGTTCATTTGGTTAATCAGTGGTTGCCCATGGCTCCTGCGTTTGAACAAAAAGCTTAGAATAAACAGAAGAAGTGACACAATGTGTGTTTTTGCCAAACGTTTGGCATTCGGGCCGTGCTGAAACAACACGCCTCACTTGTTAAGGGCAAAAAGATGAAGGCCTAATTTGTTTAAACGCCAGAGAAAGGGAAATCGCGTCGGAATTTATAAGCGGCCTCTCGGCTCATTATGATTCTTTGCACCTGCCTGGCATTGCTTTGTGGTTTAATTGGTCACCGAGAAGATGGTCAAACAGAAACGGCCATTAGCAGCGCTGGCACGCAATTACCGCGGCGCCATGTCACCTAGAGATTGATGTGGTTAACCCATTAAGACCGGGAACGCATCTGTGTGTCATTTTTTGGATTTCTTTGGGCTATTAAAAAACAGCAGATACAAGCTCATAGCGCGGCACTCTGTGCCGTACTACGAGCTTGTACATCTACTATTTTTTTGAAAAATCGTGAACATTTCTGCAAATCTTTAGTTTGAATACAAAAATGTTCTTAAAGCGAACATTTGTATCTCAAATCTTTGCTTCTGGGGGATTCTACAAATGTCTTCTAAATCCTACAGTTTTTTGAAAAACGTATGTTGCTATAATATCAGTGGTTCTCAAACTGTTTCATGTCAAGGACCCCCCAAATGATATGTATTTGGCCACGGTTCCCCATCTCAAAATATGTTGTTCCAGGGACCCCCAGAAGCAAATATTTGAGTTACAAATGTATCCCTTTGAAAAATATCTATATTCAAATATTTGCACACATTTTCACGATTTTTCAAAAATAGCAGATATACAAGCTCATAGCGCGGCACTCGGTGCCGCGCTATGAGCTTGTAGATCTGCTATTTTTTGAATAGTCAAAGAAGTCCAGAAAATGACAGAGATGCGTTCCCGGTCTCAATGGGTTAAGCCCAAGGCGGGCCGCGCAAAATCAATAAAATGTCATCTCTATGTAATGTCTGTGTGATGGATGACGCCACGGGCACCCAATTACAGAGGTTGCATGATGCATACCTCCCCAACAATGGACAGCCTAATTAGAATTAGGAGAGAATTGCTGCACTAATCTCTGATGAAGTCTGCTGATAATGACGCGGATGGCTGCGGACGACGGCGTGTACCGTAACGCGAGCATATAACCTCTCCACCAAGGCAAAGAAAGCAAAGAAATCTAGGGGTTGATCTCTGACTCTGATTTTAAGAAACACAATAAATCATCAGACACCATTAATTCAAAAACGCTGCTGCTGCACGAATGCTGACCGTGCAAGACCAAAAGAGAGAGCACACACTATTACCCCTATTTTAACCTGTGGATTTGTGGAAATGTAATTCTCTGACATCCGACCAGCAGTAATAAATACTCAGACATACATCTGGAGCAGCCTTTTATGTTCACTGACATGTCTCCTAAATCCCAACAGTTTTCTGAAAAACCTATGTTTCTATATCAGTGGTGCTCAATCTTTTTCATGTCAAGGACCCCCAAAATGATATATATTTAGCCGCGGACCCCCATCAAAATATTTCGTTCCAGGGACCCCCAGAAGCAAAGATTTGAGTTAAAAATGTTCGCTTTAAAAATATATATATTCAAAGATTTGCACACATTTTCACGATTTTTCAAAAATAGCAGATCTACAAGCTCATAGCGCGGCACTCGGTGCCGCGCTATGAGCTTGTATATCTGCTATTTTTGAATAGCCCAAAGTGTAAAACAATGCTTTTTTAGCTCAAATCTAAAAATGACAAAGTTCCAGGTCTTAATGGGTTAAAACACCTTTACACTGGTTACCTGTTAGTTTTCATATTGATTTAACATGTATTTGTATTAGTTTACAAGGTGCTACATGGCCTTGGCACCAGACTACCTCACAGAATAATGCTTTTCGTTTATGAAGCCCTCCCAGATACTCTGTTTTTCTCTCCCTCTCTCTCCCTCTCTCTCTCTCTCTCTCTTCTAGCTGTTCCACAAAGCAGAACAAAAACATCTGGTGATGTTGCTTTCAACCATTATGCTCCACAAGCCGCTGGAACAAGCCTTGCAGAGGAGATGTGAGGAGCTGAAAGGAGCTGAAAATATTGTATTTTTTTTTCTTCACAAAAACCCATTTATTTAGTCTGGCTTTAATGTAGTGTTTTATAATTCTATGTTGTTTTCCCATTCAATTCAATTCAATTGGGGTTTTGGGTTGTTTTGGTATGCATTTATTATGTCTAACCCCAAATCCATTCTAACATCCAATGCTTTGTCAATCACTCTGTGAAGCACTTGGAATTGCATTTGTTTCGCTTGAAAGGTGCCGTATAACCCTTTAAGACCTGGAACGCATCTGTGTCATTTTTGATTTCTTTGGGCTATTCAAAAATAGCAGATATACAAGCTCATAGCGCGGCACCGAGTGCCGCACTACGAGCTTGTAGATCTGCTATTTTTTGAAAAATCTTGAAAATGTGTGCAAATCATTGAATATTTATAATTTTTAAGCGAACATTTGTAACTCAAATATTTGCTTCTGGGGGGTCCCTGGAACAAAACATTTTGAGATGGGGGTCCGCGGCCAAATACATGATTTTGTAGAATCGGCCTCAGGCCTTAATGGGATAAATAACGTTTGATTGAATGATTGATGAGGCTTCCAGTCAGCCCACGCCACAAGGCCTTGTATAAAAGAATAAATGGTGCATTTATATATACAGGTAGTGCCTTTACCAAAGCGCTTTATAATGTGCCTCACATTCACACATTCACACATTCACACATTCACACATTCACACATTCACAAACCGATGGTGGAGGCAGCCATGCAAGGCACCAAAAACCTGCTCAGTGCGAGCAGTTGGGGGGTTCAGGCAGTGTCTTGCTCAAGGACACTTCGACACTAACAGGGGAGAACTGCATGGGGATCGAACCAGGAACCTTCCCGATGCCAAAGTGGCCGCTGAATCAAGGCAAATACATATCATTTTGGGTGGTCCATGACATGAAAAAGGTTTGAGAACCACTGATATCATAGCAATGGGTTGCTTAATGGGTTATAAGAACCAACCACACCATTGACAGGCAACCTTTGGATTTGGTTGTCTTGGATACAGACAGTCCCCAAAACTTTGCACACCGGTGTGGGGCAATAATGGCATCTGTTCAAAAATGCAACCCTCAGTCAGTTGAAGAACCTCACTGGGGCCACGACTAACATAAGTCACTGAAACTCCAGGAGTTGCCACAACTACAATTAAGTATGAATCAGTCCCAATTCAATTATGAATCAGTCTTCAGTTATGGGCCACAGATTTTCCATGATGCCACTCCTTTTCCGTTATACGTATTAGACTGGATAGTTCACCCCCAAAATGACTTATTGTCTATCGATTAGTCACCCTGTGGAGTGACTTGAATTCATGGAGATTTTTTTGTTTTTGTCACATTCCTAAGCCAATAATTTAATTATTCCGGTAGGAGACTCAAAGAGTCAACTTTGAGTCTCCTACCGGATACTCTGTCGGTCATGAAATTATTGGCTTAGGAATGCTACAAAAACTAAAAAATCTCCATGAATTAAAGTCTCCATGGGGTGTGGAATTGATAGAAAATAAGTATTTTTTTGGGTGAACTATCCCTTTAATCAAACAAATTGATTTAATAAATTACAAAATAATCTCATAATCCATAAATCAATTTAATAAATTAATCGATTAGTAATTGATCCATGTTTTGGGTCATGTCATTGTAGGCTAAATGACGGATAGTTGCAGCCCTACATTAGACCAGTGGTTCTCAAACTTTTTCATGTCAAGGACCCCCAAAATGATATGTATTTGGCTGCGGACCCCCATCTAAAAATATTTTGTTCCAGGGACCCCCAGAAGCAAAGATTAGAGTTACAGACGTTCGCTTTAAAAATATATATATTCAAAGATTTGCACAAATTTTCAAGATTTTTCAAAAATAGCAGATCTACCAGCTCATAGCGCGGCACTCGGTGCCGCGCTATGAGCTTGTATATCTGCTATTTTTGAATAGCCAAGGTATAAAAGGTCATAATTATTCTGATGCTATATTTACACATTTTGCTGGGTACCCCCTGGAACCCCCTCAAGTACCCCTGGGGGTCCCCGGACCCCACTTTGAGAACCAAGGCATTAGACTAACAAGCCCTGCTCATCATGGCACGTGCCGGCAACCAATCCCTCTTCTCAAGACCTTCTCTAGGGACCTCTGCCCTCCATTGCAATGGGACAGGCCTAGAGGCTAGAAAGTCCCTCAGGGACGCTAATCCGTTGGTGGAATGTGTCCCCAGAAGACCTCTTTGGAGTAGGACATAGCAAGCGGTCCTATGGCTGTCCTCCAGCTGTCCCCTCAGCACAATCAAAGCCCTGTGTCACAGAAATACCACTGGCACACACATGTGTCACTGCCTCACCCCGTCTCACCAGGCAGCACCACATCAGCTGACTGAAATGTCCTGGCAGGGAGGACGGGCCCGGGCCATGAGGACACACACACACACACTCATTCACTCATAGTTCAGTGCATGCTGAAAACCCTAATGAATCGGCCATGTTTTCTGTTGGTTTGTTTTCTGACAGCACTGGAGAGTGAGAGAGTGAGAGAGAGAGTAGGATATTGGGAGAGGGAAAGAGAGATAAGATATGAAGGGGAACAAAGTTTGTTAAAGAGATAGTTCACCCCCAAAATTACTTTTTTTCTAATCGGTCACCCCATGGAGACTTGAATTCATGGATATTTTTTTGTTTTTGTCACATTCCTAAGCCAATAATTTCATGACCAGCGGGCCGGTAGGCAGCGGTTCCAGTAGGAGAAACAAAGGAGACTCTTTGTGTCTCCTACCGGAACCGCTGCAGGTCATCAAATTATTGATGAAAAAAAAATATCCATAAATTCACGTCTCCATGGGGTGACTAATCAATAGGAAAAAAAAAATCTTCGGTTAACCTATCCCTTTAAGAGACCTGGATGATAAAAGACAGAAGAGATGAAAACCTTAACAACTCGTAAAATGACCTTGTAATGATAGTCCATTGTTGGGGAGAATTGAAAACCTTGTAATGACCTACAAGAGCGTACTCTACCTTGTTCTTGTCTTATGAGAGCGCCCGAAAGGGTCAATGAGAGAATGCTAAGAGAGTGCCTACGTGCAGGAGACAGATGGGACGCATTCTCACCAGGACAGAGGAAAACTAATGAAGACCATTACTAATGACCTAACCATTACTAATTACCTTTCCCCCATCCAAGGCATCAGCCTTGAATTTATGAAGATCTTTTAGTTTTTGTCGCATTCCTAAGCCAATAAATTGATGACGGGCAAACTCTCATCAATTTATTGGCTTAGGAACGCGACAAAAACTAAAACAAATCTACATGAATTCAAGGCTTCGCGGGGTGTGTAATTGATAGAAAATAAGTATTTTTTTGGGTGAACTACTCCTTTAAGAGACCGGATGATAAAAGAGAGAAGAGATAAAAAAAAACCTTGACAGCTCGCTTCTTCCAACACATGAGCCCATGCAGTCCTCATTTATTAAAGATCTCACAAATCCCCACGTGTTAATTGGAGTCAAAATTAACGACGCAGCAGAATGAACACAGAGAGGGGGCTTTGCTGTGCAGCTGTATGTTTTCACGACCCGTCACAGACTAACAGGCAAAGTTGAGCCCACGCCAGGCCACCATAATCTACATGTACTACGTCTGTGTAAGAACTACAGACTACAGTGTCTTGTCTCCGGGCCCCGAATGCGCTTTGTCAGCATGTGACAACAACCCGGGCCCAAACATCTGGCTCTCATGTGTTTGTTTATCCCTTTGAAACCGGGAACGCATCTGTGTCATATTAAGATTTATTTAGCTATTCAAATATAGCAGATATACAAGCTCATAGCGCGGCACTTATGAGCTTGTAGATCTGCTATTTTTGGGGGGAAAAATCATGAAAATGTGTGCAAATCTTTGAATATACTGTAAATATATTATTTATTTTTACATAAACACTTTTTAACATTTTTAACTCAAATCTTTGCTTCTGGGGTGGTCCCTGGAAAAACATATTTTAAGATGGGGGGGTCCACGGCCAAATACATATAATTTTGGGGGTTCTTGACATGAAAAAGTTTGAGGACCCCTTATTATAGCAACAAAAAAAAAGTTGTTTTCAAAAAGCTGTTAGGATTTAGCAGACATTAAATGTGGGGATTCTACAAATTTTGTAGAATCTCCCAGGAGAAAAGATTTGAGTTACAAATGTACGCTTTAAAAAACATACTACACTATACTTGAATATATATTCAAAGATTTGCACAAACTTTCATGGTATAAAAAAAAAGCAGATCTACAAGCTCATAGCACGGCACTCGTGTAGATCTGTAGATCTGCTATTTTTTGAATAGCCCAAATATATCTTAAAATGACACACAGACGCTTACCCGGCCTCAATGGGTTATACCATTCCTGCAGCCTCTGTCACCACAAGGCGTGCTCGGGCTCGCACACGGCGAGAACGGGGGGACGGGGACGGCTACAACGACACAGATCTCTCGGCGCGTCGCCGATCACACACACACACACACACACAGCCCCGTTCGTTCGTTGGGTCACGGCGAGGTAAAGGCCTCTCTTGTTTCCTCGAGACACCGAGCGACTCTCGTGCAGACTTTATTGCCTCATAATGATGTCACCACCAGCAGCTCCCCGTGGGTCCCTCTCCGCCGCGGAAAACATTACCCTGTGTCGCATGCCTCGAATCAGAGGCAATACTTTTTGATCGTCATCGTCGGCGTGAACTCCGGATAATCTTTAAGGTTTGCGGGCGGGCAGGCTGCTTCGTTAAGCTGAGGGTTTTTTTTTTGTATTTTCTTTTTTTTCTTCTCTCCCAGATGTTCAAAATTAAGGCGAAGGTTAGACTTTTTAAGGCAGTCGATCATAATGAAAGAAAAAAGAAACTAATCTTAACCCTTTAAGACCGGGAACGCATCTGTGTCATGTTTTAAGATTTCTTTGGCCTATTCAAAAATAGCAGATCTACACGCTCATAGAGCTTGTAGATCTGTTATTGAGAAATCTTTGAATATATACGTTTTAAAGCAAACCTTTTTAACTCTGATCTGTGCTCCTGAAACAACATATTTTGAGATGGGGGTCCACGGCCAAATACATGGAGGTGGGTGGTCCTTGACATGGAAAAAAGTTGGAGCACCACTGATAGAGCAACATACTGTTAGGATTTTGAAAACATTTTTAGATATGTATTTGGCCGCGGACCCCCATCTCAAAATATTTTGTTCCAGGGACCCCCCCCCAGAAGCAAAGATTTAAATTCCAAACGTTCGCTTTCAAAATATCTATATTCAAAGATTTGCACACTTTTTTCACGATTTTCCAAAAATAGCAGATCTACAAGCTCGTAGCGCGGCACTCGGTGCCGCGCTACGAGCTTGTATATCTGCTATTTTTGAATAGCCCAAAAGAAATCTAAAAAGAATAATGACGCAGATGCGTTCCCGGTCTTAAACGGGTTAAAAGTTGAAAAATCTTTAAGGCCTGGCCAAGATGAATCTTTTTTTTTTCTTTTTTAACTTTCTGTGAGGCGGGTGTGAGCCACAGACATTGTTATCTGAAATTCATTATGCAGAGTGCCAAAGCAGCACTCGCTCTCTCTCTCTGAGTCTGAAATGGCCTTTGTTGCATGATGTGGATGGCTGTAGGCGAGATCCTTCATGCTTCTTTCTTCTTCTTAACTGCCCCCAGGGCTTCTGTTCACACTGTGGGGCTGACAGTGTCTGCTCTCTGTGCCTCTTCATCTCCCACAGGACAGGCTGGGGCGTGTGCGTGTGTGTGTGTGTGTGTGTGTGTGTGTGTGTGTGTGTGTGTGTGTGTGTGTGTGTGTGTGTGTACGTGCACTTTACTTGGTGAAAATGGTTGTTTTATATGCAGTGGTGGAAAGTAACTAAGTACATGTACTTAAGTACTGTACTTACTGTAAGTACAATTTTGAGTTACTTCTACTTCTACTCCACTACATCTCAGAGGCAAATATTATACTTTTACTCCACTGTAATTATTTGAAAACTTTAGTTACTAGTTACTTTGCAGATATAAATTACCATATTATAAGACATACATTAACCACTTTAGCCCTATTTTATCCATTAAAAGGTTAGGTTTTAGGGGTTAGGGTTCAAGATATGCCTGATTTACAGTATACTTGGCGTGCACCGAAGATAGCTGATCTACAAGCTCACAACGTGTTGTTGTGAGCTTGTAGATCGGCTATTTTCAGCTTCAGGGTCAGGGTTAAAAATGGCAAAAAAAAGTTAACAACGGCGTCCTGAAATGTTGATGTCCTCACAAATATGGTAATACAAACAAGTGTGTGTGTGTGTGTGTGTGTGTGTGTGTGTGTGTGTGTGTGTGTGTGTGTGTGTGTGTGTGTGTGCGTGTGTATGCAAGATTGTTGTCCTTATTTGTGCAACATGAATTTGGAATCGTGTGTGTGTGCGTGCCCGCCCCCATGTGTGGGTGTGTGCGTGCGTGCGTGCGTGCGTGCGTGCGTGCGTATATGTGCGTATATGTGCATGTGTATGTGTGTGCATGTGCGTGCATGTGTGTGTGTGTGTGTGTGTGTGTGTGTGTGTGTGTGTGTGTGTGTGTGTGTGTGTGTGTGTGTGTGCGTGCGTGCGTGCGTGCGTGCGTGCGTGCGTGCGTGCGTGCGTGCGTGCGTGCGTGCGTGCGTGCGTGCGTGCGTGCGTGCGTGCGTGCGTGCGTGCGTGTGCGTGGGTGTGCGTGCGTGCGTGTGTGTGTGTGAGCCCCACATCTGCAGAGGGCTGTGGCTGGGAGATGAAACACATCCCTTCTCTTTCAACAGCCGCTATCAGCACAGCGCACAGTGCTGCCTGCTCCATATATCTACCCTGTTTATTCCAGCTCCGCTGCACGCTGCATTGTAAGAATCCTGGAGACCAACGTTTCGCTCTCTCTGCAGAGCGCTGGGAGGCAGCAAGCAGCCTGTGCCCCGAATGCAGACAAATAACAGTATTTCGATATTCAAGCGCTCGCTCGCTTAACCCATTAAGACCGGGAACGCATCTGTGTCATTTTAAGATTTGAGCCATAACCATTATTTTATACTTTTGGCTATTCAAAAATATCAGATATACAAGCTCATAGCGCGGCACCGAGTGCCGCGCTATGAGCTTGTAGATCTGCTATTTTTTGGAAAAAATCGTGACTTTTTTGCAAATCTATGATTTTTTTTGTTAAGCAAACATTTGTAACTGTCAAATGTCTCAACAAGTGTCTACATTTTTCTGAACATGTATTGTTGCTATATCTTTTTACATGTCAAGGACCCCCCCATCTCAAAATATGTTGTTCCAGGGGCCCCCCCAGAAGCAAAAATTTGAGTAAAAAAATGTTTGCTTTAAAAATATATATATTCAAAGATTTGTACAAATTTTCACGATTTTTCAAAAAATAGCAGATCTACAAGCTCGTAGCGCGGCACTCGGTGCCGCGCTATGAGCTTGTAGATCTGCTGTTTTTGAATAGCCCAAAGTATAAAAATAATGGTTAAAGTGGTTACACAGATGCGTTCCCGGTCTTAAAGGGTTAAAATGCTGGGACTTGGGAGTGTGCAGCAAGCAGCATGGGAGCGGGATACGTTTCATTTGCATTCCCCTCCAGGCTGAGGGCCACTCTGGAGTTATGGCCCAGGTGGGAACAACACGGAAAGATTTTGTCCTGATGTGAGAAAGGTAGCAGCACTTTGCAACCTGCAACTTTTCCCCCAAAAAAATAGCTCTATACACATCTATATAGCTCGATGCCCACATCGAATAGCCCAAGTGTAAAATAGGGCTTCATTGGTTAACCTTAAGGCCTGAGGCGGATCCTACAAAACAGTTTTTTTGAAAAAACTTATGTTGCTATGTGTATCAGTGGTTCTCAAACTTTTTCATGTCAAGGACCTCCAAAATGATATGTATTTGGGCCGCGGACTCCCATCTCAGAATATTTTGTTCCAATGACCCCCCAAAAGCAAAGATTTGAGTTACAAATGTTCCCTTTAAAATATATATATTCAAAGATTTGCAAAAATTTTCAAGATTTTTCAAAAATGTAGCACATCTACAAGCTCATAGTGCGGCACCGTTTTGTAGTAATAATCTAAAATCTACAATGTAACAATGTACCGTAATGTAAAAGCCGTCGAATAACTGCAGCGGAGTAAACAAAGTACAATATTTTGCCTCTGAGATGTACAGCAGTGGAGTACACGTACAAAGTATTGAAACATAGAGATACTCAAGTAAAGTAAAAGTACCTGGAAATTGCACCTATAAGTTCAGTACCACTGGCATTCATTGAAATGCTCTGCAACGAGCCGGCCCAGGGCCCCATGCATGCTCTTCCATTTGCATTCATTGCTGTACGTAATAACGAGTGACTGGGGAAGTTCAAACAATCCTAGCCTATCATTCTTTTAACGGAATATATATGCACACGTAAAAAAAGAAAGCATTTCATTTAATTGAACCTCTAAGCCAGCTGAGCGCACCTCCCTCCCCCCCCCCCCCTCCCTATCTTACAGTAATTTTCATTTCTCCTCGCCTCTCATACATCGCGTATACCTCCTTGGGGGAGGATCAAGAACATGAAATTAAGAGCAGAATACAAATCCACCCTCCGCTCCCCATCAACGTCATTCACCCCTGTCCCACTGTCTTCCTGTTTAACTCGTTCACTGCCAAGGACGACTTTAACAACTTTTTTTCCCCAAAAGGCCCACACTGCCACAGACGGGTTTTGACAACTTTTCTTTGCGTTGGTGTTTCCACTAGATGGCGCTCTTCGCTAACACATGAGTGACCACTTCATCCCCAGATACACACACACAGAACCAGGTGATCACGTGATCCCAAGATTTGACATGCTCCATTCCCTTCCTGGTTAACGTCTTTGGTGAAATCGCCTGTATCTCGTCTCTTGTGTTTTACTATGCATTTTTGACGAGCCGTGGTATTTTCAAAGGCCTATAACAAGCGAACGGGAGGTCGCGATGACTTTTTTTTGTTCTCGCAGAAGCACAGTGAAACCCCCCCGTGATTAGCAACCATCAGGGGATTGATCATACTGGAGATAAATATTCTGTGACTACTTGGAAAGGTAAGAAAATCGAAAAAAATCGATGGCAGTGGATGATTCATTTATCTATTTATTCTGGCAGTGAAAGAGTTAACCCATTAAGACCTGGAACTGTGTCATTTTTAGATTTGAGCTAAAAAGCATTATTTTACACTTTGGGCTATTCAAAAATAGCAGATATACAAGCTCGTAGCGCGGCACCGAGTGCCGCGCTACGAGCTTGTAGATCTGCTATTTTTGAAAATTTGTGAAAATGAGTGCAAATCTTTGAATATATATATTTTTAAAGCGAACATTTTTAACTCAAATCTTTGCCTCTGGGGGGTCCCTGGAACAAAATATTTTGATGGGGGTCCGCGGCCAAATACATATAATTTTGGGGGTCCTTGACGTGAAAAAGATTGAGCACCACTGATATAGAAACATACGTTTTTCAGAATACTGTTGAGATTTAGGAGACGTGTAGAATCGGCTTCAGGTCTCAATGGGTTAAGAGGGAAACATCTTACTGGCGCACGTAAAAAACAGGTGGGATTGCGATGCATTAGAGGAGCTTTGTGTCGAACCATAGCCGTTTCTCCTTCAGAATGATTGACACCTGGAAATGTGCAGGGAATACAGAGAGAAGCCACGAGGTTATAGGTGGAACGCTGAGAGGAGAAGCAAAAAAAAAAGAAAAGAAAAAGAAAAGGTAATTATTTTATGAAAAAATCAGTTTGCGGGCGAGACATGGCGAGACATGCAGGGGTCAGACTCTTCACGCATTCGCAACAGGCGTGATTCTCCTCTCGCTCGACGTGGGAACGACATGTCTTGACTTACATGTATGAAGCGATAGCATGAATCATCTCGTTAAGTGCAAGCACGAACCAGCATCGCCCCTTTTAACCCATTAAGACCTGGAACGCATCTGTGTCACTTTAGATTTCTTTGGCTATTCAAAAATAGCTGATCTCATAGCGCGGCACCGAGTGCCGCGCTATGAGCTTGTAGATCTGCTATTTCTGAAAAGTCTTGAAAAAAAACTGTTAGGATTTAGATTTTCTTTTTAGAATCGCCTCAGGTCTTAATGGGTTAAAAGTCGAACTCGCTGCCGGCTGCAAGAAGGAGCCTTTTGATCAGCGCTTCACACAGAGATACGGCAGTTCGCCCCTGACTCTCTGCAAACTTGACCCCCCCCCCCTCCCCTCCCCCACACACAATAACGCAACAGCGCGAGCTCATCGATCAATTTCTGGTCCATTACACCCCAGAGAGATTGACACTCACGTCTCTACAGCCACACAATGTTTCCAGCGGATGCAACCAGAAAGTGAAACAGTATTGGCGCTGCTCCCTATGCGGGGCGGCAGTGGCTCAGGGGTAGAGCGTCCGGATGGGAACCGCGAGGTTCCCAATTCGATCCCGGGCTCCCCCAGAGTTAGGGTTGAAGTGTCCTTGAGCGAGACACTGACTGAACCCCTAATTGCTCCCGATGAGCAGGCTAGTGCAGTGCATGGTTTCCTCCGCCATCGGTGTGTGAACGGGTGAATGTGATGCACAATCTATGTAAAGCGCTTTGGATGAAAGAGCTATATAAATGCACCATTTACCATTTAAATGCACCATTTTCTTTGTAAACGCGGCGTCGTAACGTCACGAGGGGCTGTGCAGATGGAGAGTGTGTGCAGCTGGTACCGATTCATTTCGTGCCATCAAATTGAGCCATCACGGCACGGCATAAATGAAAAGGGTGAGCGCCGAGCGGCGAGGTCAATTTGCATCCCCGTGTGCACCCCCGTTCGTTATTACATCCGCCGTTGACGGATGCCACTCGACAAAACATCCATCGGCGTACACAGGAAACTGGCTCCGTCTCGTAACATGTCAAGTAAAAATGCTGCTGGGCTCATGTTTTTATTTATTTTTTCCCGATCGGTTTCCTCTCCTCTCGGCTTTTCACACATCACACATTTCGTTAGTCCGGTTTCCTGCCCGCCCGAACCCTCAGCGAGTTCACAAACCCCGGGCTGTGACCCCTGACGCTCTCGCGGCCCCCATCGGCCTGTTGATGTTGACTGTCATGAGCACTGGGGGAAGAAGTATACTCGCATTCTTTACTTAACCCATTGAGACCTGAAGCCGATTCTACATGTCTCCTAAATCTCAACGGTTTTCTGAAAAACATATGTTTCTATATCAGTGGTGCCCAATCTTTTTCATGTCCAGGACCCCCAACATTATATGTATTTGGCCGCGGACCCCCATCAAAATATTTTGTTCCAGGGACCCCCAGAAGCAAAGATTTGAGTTAAAAATGTTCGCTTTAAAAAAATATATATTCAAAGATTTGCACACATTTTCACGAATTTTCAAAAATAGCAGATCTACAGTACAAGCTCGTAGCGCGGCACTCGGTGCCGCGCTATGAGCTTGTAGATCTGCTATTTTTGAATAGCACAAAGTGTAAAATAATGCTTTTTAGCTCAAATCTAAAAATGACACAGTTCCAGGTCTTAATGGGTTTAGTGAAAGGCTCAATACTGCAATTTAGAAATACTCTGTTACAAGTAAAAGTCCGGAATTCAAAATTGACTTGACTAAAAGTACAAAGGCATTGGTATCAAAATGTACTTAAAGGGAAACTTCACCGATTTTGATAAAAAAAAACTATTTTTATGAGGTCTAGGACCCATAAACATGATCCTGGTGTGTTTTTTGTGTTGTGTCTGTGTTTTTAGATTTTTTATCCGTGAGTATCTCATTTGAGATACTCACGCATCAAATGACGCTGATGGATCAGCTCACCTTATGTCCGCACTACATGGTGTCTCAGTGAGACCAAACCCACACACCCCAGGGGGTGTTTCCCAAAGAGTGGGACCAGCCTTCTTTTTTCCCCTTCCTCAATTGTACAATAGCGTCGGTAAACACTCAGTGGAGATTCTCCACTGGAGAACACAACAGATATTTATTTGAACCATAAAACACAGAAGAGCAGCTCCACCACAGAGGAATTCAACAGGCTGCGTGCTGAAATAATGCTGGACATGGACACAGCTTGTATGGATTACTTTAGAGTAAGTATGATTGCTGTAAACATTATGCCAACTTGACATAATAATCCAACGTGTAATTGTACTTGATTGCTTTAATGTTAGAGATTAATAAAGTTAGGGTAGTGTACCATGTGTAGGTAACTTCTGATAGACTGCGATGCACGCAGCCCATTGTTTACATTGTACCGTACCGTTCCAATAGCTAGCCAAATGCTAAGCTAAACCACTTGTGTGACAAGCCTAATTTATGCTTTGTTTCTCGTCAGATTTTAAATATAAAGTGCTTATGCCATGGCCACAGATGTTACAATTTGAATCGGGTGGGTGTAAGTACCCGTATCTGTCGTATTGTTAAATAAAAAAGCATTTTTATCCGATCGGTGGCCATTTTCTCATTGATATATAATGTATGGGAAGTGCAATACACCTCCCCACCGATAGGGTCGGCATAATAAATGGCCGCCGATCGGATTAAAATGCTTTTTTATTAAATAATACGGAAGATACTGGTACTTAGACCCACCCGATTCAAATTGTAACATCCGTGGTCATGGGATAAGCACTTTATATTTGAAATCTGAACGTTTATGTAGATGTACGGATTGTACATGTAGAAAGTGCAAACACCAGGTTGAAGCGCCGCCATGACAGTCATGTGTCACGGCTATTTCGTCCATAGACTCGCGGGTCGGGTCCCGAAAATAGCAGATCTACAAGCTCACAACGCGTCAGACTCGACACTTTGTGAGCTTGTAGGTCTGCTATTTTCGGCTCACATGCAATATTAGTATAAATTAGGCTTCACCTCGGATGATATCTAATCTACAAGTCTAATTATCTAATGTGTTATTTTCAACAGGACAGAATGGAGGAACTGCTGATGAAGAAAGACCTCTGACTCACGAGATATTCATATATATAATTTTTCTAAATAAAACGGTTACATTTACAAACTGCTTGCTCTACTCATTGATCATGGTATATTCTACATTGTGTAAGCATTTATAATGACAAAATGTATGAACACCCAATTCTATAAGGGTTCTTTTGAACTGTTTCATGATATAGTAGATGGTCTTTCATTTGTCAGAATGGTACATAATTACATGACTGTAAGCATTACAGATATAATAGTGAAAAACTCTTGTTCATTCTGTTAGTATTTACTTGTGTACATGTAATCATTATTTTTCTGGGGACCCCAGCACATTGGATTAAACTTTACTGGTCTTAGATACAATAGGCTATAGTAAAACCTAATATTATCCATACACCAATTGAAAGCATGAAACGGTTTAGTTTAGTCCAAAGAATATAACTGGAAATGACAGTGAAACATTATGCTCTCAGATATACGGAGTCACACATGACATGAGTATGAAACATTTTGTTTTATTATTATATTGTTGACTATGCCGCATCTCCATGGATGGCCGACTCCCAAGTAGAAGATGGACGTCATGTCACCAGCACCGGACTGTCTAGACATTCATCATTCTAAAGCATTCAGTGTTGCCAGATCTTGTGAGAGAAATAAGCAACCAGGTATATGAAAACAAGCCCAAAAGAAAATACCTAAGCCAAGAGCACTTTAAACCTAGACATGGGCTATTTGAAAAATGCCGATCTACAAGCTCACAACGTGTAAGGATGTGATGCAGTGTGAGCTTGTAGATCTGCTATTTTCCAAAAAATCTTGAGGGGAAAAAAGTGCAGATTGTGGAATATTTTTTAAACATTTTAACAACACATTTTTGGTAGGGTCTCCCTGGCAAATATGTTGGCGCGCAGTGCACAGATGGGGGTCCTTGGAAAAGTACATGAACATGTTTGAGAACCACTGGTTTAAACAACAATCAAAACATTTGGAAACAAGCCCAAATATCAACTACATTTTAGAAACCAGCCGCTTATAATAAGCAGACGTGGCAACACTGGCCAATGTGCTGTATAGACGGATTTCCGCGCGACGTCATCACAGAGCAGAATGCGCAATCTGCGCATGCCCGGGTGAAGGCGCGTTCGAAAATACAGCCCTGAGCGGCAGTGAGCGCACTGGCCAATACAAACTAATAGGCGAGTGTGCTCCGGTGCGTAATTTCCAAACGCACCCATAGGCTTCCCCCCGCAGCTGCGCGGTCATATTCCTCTCATGTTTACTAACAGGAAACCTCTCTATGTGTTGTTGTTGATATGTTGTAGTGAGAACTGGGAGGGGAAAGTTACAATGTAGACCACGCCCCCACGCAGCCTCCTCCCCACAAGGAAGTGCAGTGCCCCAAAGCATTGTGGTCATTGGAGTAATGCAGCCAAACCCCAGTCATCCAGTCAAACCCCAGTCAAAAACACAGACTTCTATATTTTTCTGGCCATAGGGTGCAAATTTGAAATTTTGCTACTGTTATCTACTACTAATATTATTAACATTGAGTGACTGGGACTTCTTCCAGGGGTGAAGTGCTCCTTTAAAGAACCAAAAGTAGAAAGTAGTCATTATGCAGAATGTCCCATTTCACAAGTTTTCAAATGTATAAAATGTATACAAATCTTTTGAAAATAGCAGATCTACAAGCTCACAATGCGTCGCATCGCGACGCATTGTGAGCTTGTAGATCGGCTATTTTCAAAAGACCGAAATGTATATAGGGCTGAGGTGGTTACTGTATGTTTTGTAACAATAATCAAAATCTACAAAAGTAACTTGTAACTAAAGTTTTCAAACAATTGTAGTGGAGTAAAAGTAATAATATTTGCCTCTGAGAGGTTAGTGGAGTAGAAGTAAAAGAAAAGAAAATTGGCAACGCTCCAGTAAAAGTATCTCAAAATTGTACTTAGTACAGTACTTGAGTAAATGCACTGCTGTGACCCCTGATGCTCTCGGCCCCATCAGCCTGTTGATGATGACTGTGAGGAACTTTGTCATGAGCACGAACCCCCCCTCCCCCCCATGGGGGTCCTGGCACCCCGAAGCACTCCACAGCCCCTTCATCAATCCGTGGCAGTTCCTATTGTTGTTGGCTTGGTGCTCAGAGCTGACGCGCTCTTGCTCCCAGCTCTCTCTCTCCCTCTCTCTCTCTCTCAGTGGCGTGCACAGACATTTTGAGGGGCAGGTGCTCAAGTAAATTATACTTTGTTTTATTTACTTGGTCTGCTCTTTTTTCCCTCTACACCAAAAACGGCTCGCAGCGCGAGGCGTTGTGGGCTTGTAGATCGGCTATTTTTGGCTAAAGTTCTCCTCAGAAAAGGGATGCTAGGTTTCGAGTGGTTATGGTAAAAAGAAAAATCATATCACATAAAGATTTGGCGGACCCCCTGTAGTAACTCTGAGGACCCCCTAGGGGTCCCGGACCCCCTGTTGAAGACCCCTGCTGTAAACTGGGAAAAAAAAACTTTTTCCCCCCTTTTTTTCAAAAGGGCATTTCTGGTCAAGAGGGCTCGAGCACCACCTAGAGTCTATCTGTGCACGTCCCTGCCTGTCCCCAGCGCTGGAGGGATTAGGTGAGAAAGAAGGACCGGGGGGAGGAAGACCTCGCCGTGGCCCGATGATGATAACCCTATAACTGGGAGACGGAGAGGAAGGGAAGTCGCTGACAAGCAAAGCAACGGGAAAAGAGAACGAGAGGACGGATGGAGAGAAAGAAAGACAAAGTGTCATGACTGAGACGAGAGGCAGAGACAGCAGAGACGTGTGTGTGTGTGTGTGTGTGTGTGTGTGTGTGTGTGTGTGGGGGGGGGGGGGGGGGGGGGGGGGTGCTCCGTCACACCTAATCTACCAGCACAAGAGAGCCCCCTCTGTCACGTCGTCACCGCAAGTACACCGGCCATCCTGTCCTCCATCTTTGTCTTTAATATCTGTCCATATTTCGGCACGGCCGGGGGCCCCCAGCAGTCTCATAACATTAACCCATTAAGACCGGGAACACATCTGTGTTATGAGCTTGTAGATCTGATATTTTTGAAAAATCTTGAAAATTTGAGCAAATCTATGAAAATATATATTTTTAAAGGGAACATTTTTGACTCAAATCCTTGCTTCTGGGGGGGCCCCTGTAACAAAATATTTTGAGATGGGGGTCCACGGCCACATTTTGGGTGGTCCTTGACGTGAAAACGTTTGAGAACCACTGATATCATAGCAACATAGTTAAAAAAAAAAACTGTTAGGATTTAGAAGACATTTATAGAATCCCCCAGAAGCAAAGATTTGAGTAAAAAAAAAAATCGCTTTAAAATATATACATTGAAAGATTTGCTAAATAAATCACGATTTTTCTAAATAAATATCAGATCTACAAGCTCGTAGCGCAGCACTCGGTGCTGCGCTATGAGCTTGTATATCTGATATTTTTGAATAGCCCAAAGAAATTTAAAAAATGGATGCGTTCCCGGTCTAAACGGGTTAACAACAGGACGAGGTGAGCGCAAAGCATCTGCTTTCTGCATGACAAGGAGGACAGAGGGGACGGAGACTCTGGGCGTCGGGTGCCTTGCTTTCTCTGCACCATTTCCCTTTATCACTACTTCAGGCCCGAGCTAAATTTAGTGATGAAAGAGGACGTCCTGGAACGCCCCGACGCTAGTTTTCCCGCCACGCAGCGCTTTGACACGTAGCTGGACGCAAAGTCTCTTAACCCATTAAGACCGGGAACGCATCTGTGTGTCATTTTAAGATTTCTTTTAGCTATTCCAAAAAAATAGCAGATATACAAGCTCATAGCGCGGCACCGAGTGCCGCACTATGAGCTTGTATATCTGCTATTTTAAACAATCGTGAAAATGTGTGCAAATCTTTGAATATGTATGTTTTTAAAGCAAACATTTTTACTCAAATCTTTGCTTCTGGGGATTTTACAAATGTCTTCTAAATCCTAACAGTTTTTTTTTTTTTTTAACGTATGTTGCTATAATATCAGTGGTTCTCAAACTTTTTTCATGTCAAGGACCCCCAAAATGATGTGTATTTGAGACCCACATCTCAAAATATTTGGTTCCAGGGACCCCCAGAAGCAAAGATTTGAGTAATAGATTTATATATACATTCAAAGATTTGTACACATTTTCACGATTTTTCAAAAATAGCAGATCTATGAGCTTGTATATCTGCTATTTTTGAATAGCCCAAAGAAATCTAAGAATGACACAGATGCGTTCCCGTATTGAATGGGTTAAATCAATCTCTAAATAGGAAGGGGGAGAAAAATGAAGGAATTGCATTTGAGCAAAAGCAGTGATGATGATGATGATGATGATGCTTCTGGACCTCAGCAGAGATGTTATCCTCTGGGGGGGGTTGGGGGTGGGGGGGGGGGGGGGGGGTCTGTATATTTTCCGCTGCGCTGGTCAACTGCAACGGATGCCGATATCCTAGCTCTTCCGCTCTCCGGCCGGCGTTCATCATTTTTCAACGTGGGGGCCCCCCGTTCCGCCATCGTTGCGTGAAAGGGAAACGGAGGGAGGCAAAGAGTGACAGAGAGGAGGGGGTGAAAGAAATGTCCCAGATCAGCTGAAAAGCACACAAGAAAAACGTTCTTCCTCCTTCGACCCAGAAAACCCGTCTCCACCGCGTCCCTCCGACTGATAAACGCCCGTGTTGCTTCCTTCGCTCGGTCAGTGACCCCCCGCACGTAGGGAGGACCGGTTCATATGTGGGTCACAGACTGTGAGAACAGACAGGCAGCACAGGATGGAGAGAAAACATGGCATGAACCATTTACAGTAAATGGGGATGAAACCCTCGGCTGATGTTGTAGTGTGTTTTCCAGTTCAGGTTGAAAACTACAGCAAGGTAAAAAACATGGCATTCTGCCATTATAGTACAGTGCTTCTCAAACATTTTCATGTCAAGGACCCCCAAATTGATACATATCAGCCCACGGAAACCCCCATTTGAAAAGATATGCCAGGGACCCCCAAAAGATACCATTTTAAAGGCTATAGCAGTGATTCCAAACAATTTTATTTTCAAGGAACCCAATTTGATATGCAATATTAGTAGGCCATCAAAATTGTATGGCATTTTTCTATCTCTGGGGACCACAATATACACTGTAAAATCCATGTTAATCTAACTCTGAGAGAGTACGCTCTCGGAGTTACAGACCCATGAGGGTCCCCTGGAACCCCCTCAAGGACTCCAATGATATAGTACACCGTAAGCCATGTCTCCCATTCAACCCGGAAAAAAACCCTACGGCATGTGCCAGTACCGCTCCCGATTCGGCTACAATGGGGAAAACATGGCCACAGGCTGACTAAATAAGCGATTTAAACGTTTTTTTCAACCCTGTCCTAAAAAGTTTACTTTCCGCTAAATTCTCAAACATCTGTAGGTTTCGGGGACAACCTTTACTTTTTGGATACGATGTGGCGAATAAGGTGCTCCACGGACCCTTTGGACGGGCTCACGACCTCATCTCGGAGCTGTATAGTGGAGGGAGAGGTTGGTAATGGGGCTACTCTGTGGGTAGCAGCCTGGTCAA
This sequence comes from Gymnoscopelus microlampas, assembly GCF_963454915.1. Classification (NCBI taxonomy): domain Eukaryota; kingdom Metazoa; phylum Chordata; class Actinopteri; order Myctophiformes; family Myctophidae; genus Gymnoscopelus; species Gymnoscopelus microlampas. Next base: position 39,344,830 of record NC_139951.1, read on the forward strand.
ATATACATACTTGCTGCTTACTATACTGTGTATTACCCCTGGCACCTTACAGCCTTGGGAACATTCAATTTGACTTTGATTAATGCGGGGCGCCTGCTAAGAGCAGAGTAGAGAGAGAGAGAGAGAGAGAGAGAGAGAGAGATTGAGATAGATGGACGATACATAGTAAATTGACAAATGGATGGATGGATGATTGGTGATCAGCGTGCCTGTAGGTATAAACGTCGCCCTGAACAACACAAGCCTTTTTCAATGACAGATTCATCCCCTAACATTAGGACTCTGATGCTAAAAGCCTTTTGGAGCTTTTCAGTTTTATACACCAAGGTTTAAAGGTTTATGGTGTAAGTGATATATATTGTATACATTTACTTTATAAACAATACATGCATACAAACAAGTGCTCCCTTATCTTTCCATTGTCTAATGACCCTCTATAGGGGAATCTTTTCTAATAGACATGCTTTTATCAGCTGTTTAAAAGACCTAAGATTGGTTTGTCAGTTTGACACTGGTTTCGAGGTCGTTCCACTGTGTGGCTCCTATGTAAGTAAATGACCCCTTGCCCACTTTACTTTTAAAAGCAGGATGGCTCATATCTGCTACAATGGCTCTGGTGAAAACATTTACTTTGTTTACCTGAGTAAAACATGTCTTTAAAAATATGGGTACCTCGCCATATATGATCTTATGAACCATGGTCAATCTAGCCATGGTTACCCTGGATTCTACTGGGAGCCAGTTGAGCTCTCTAACCTATCCTACTTATATGGTTCTGGGTCCCAACCCTAGAATGACCCTGATCAGTCTATTCTGAGCTGACTGTAGCTTGGTTTTGAGAGATTTCATTAAGCCCTCAATTAAGCTTAAAAGTTAAAGCTATATGTTCTGATAGTAATGATTGCAGTGGAGTGTTTGTTCAGTAATAGGGGTCTCCCAGTCTCTCCAGCTCTGTAATAAACAGAAAATACATTTTCAGGCTGGACCAACATTTATTCTGTGTTTACTAAAGAGCTGGAGAGCACTCTATAACAAAGACTGGTATCAGAATATAGATCTACAGGATGTAACGTTTATTTTAACAACAAAATATTACTTAGGCCACCTTTACATAAACTAGGAATGCTACACTCAACACTTTTGTATTTGTTGGTTGAGTTTTAACACATGTCTATCGGTATCTTATGCATTATACGGCTGTTTTCTCTGGCAGTCAAACACATGTGAGGTAAGAGATTATTCCTGTGACATCTTTCATTTAGGGTTACTATGAAACCAAATACAACAGTTTTACTCTTCTGGGGAGGGGGACACAAATCAACCGGCCTCGCCTCGGCAGCATTTCATTTGTTTTATTATTTCAAAACAACTATGCTATTATCGTAAGCCATTGCGGTTCAGGAATTTGTGTATGAACTATGTTTGCTGTACAAATAAACTCGCCTTGCCTATGAACATAATGTTAATGTCAGGACATGGAATGTCAACAACGAGCAGCACAATTTACGAGAGTATAGTTTGTCAGTCATATCGATGTCTTTTAAGACTTTTGATATCACCTTCACTACGGTGTTGAAACATGATGTGTTTAGGGCCATGGGTCTTCAACAGGGGGTCCGGGACACCTGGGGGTTTCTCAGAGTAACTGCAGGGGGGGCTGCCAAATCTTTGTGTGATAGGATATATATTATTACATTAACCACTTGAACCCTAGCATCCTTATTTTGAGGAGAACCGTAGCCAAAAATAGCAGTTCTACATTTTACGAGCGCTCAAATCAAATCTACAAAGCTCTTGAATTTTGCAACATATCTTCCTTCATATACAGTAGATGTCCTTTCCAGCTTTACCCTTGTAGGAGTGAGCATAGAGGAGCTACAGCATTGGTTCTCAAAGTGGGGTCCGAGGACCCCCAGGGGTACTTGAGGGGGTTCCAGGGGGTCCCCAGCTAAATGATGGACAGGGACCAAATGGACCCTTATGGGTCTGTAACTCTGAGAGTGTACAAATGGAACCAAATGGACCCTAACGGGTCCATTTGGTTCCATTTGTACACTCTCAAGAGTTAAATTAACATTGATTTTACAATATGAATTGGGGTCCCAGAGACATACATGCCATTAAATGGGGGTCCGTAGCCTAATGCATGTCAAACTGGGGGTCCTTGAACTTAAAATGGTTGAAATCACTGCTAGAGAGACGTAAAAATCTTCTATTATGGGGGTCCCTGGCTTATCTTTTCAAATGGGGGTCCGCGAGCTAATACAGTAAGTGTCTATTTGGGGGTCCTTGGCACGAAAAAGTTTTAGAACCACTGAGCTACAGGACAGAGCAGATTAAGGACCTGAGACGCAGCCATTGCCTCATTTAGTCACAAAGACGATGAGGAAAATATCATTTGATCAATGCAGCAACTATGGCGAGTTAGTTACCTCCGCAGGGAGGTCATTCACGGTAACCGAGGCACTTTAGGTCATGCATCAGCCCTCGTGTTTATCACTTATTAGCCTCTCTGTCCTTTTGGGGTTTTTTTGCAAAAGTTTGTATTCATAAAAACACAATGCACACACAGCCAGAGAGCTGGAATTCATTTGAATGATTCATCATTGATGACGACCTGTGCTATGCTATAATATGCGAGAGTGCGGTCTAGCCAACTCGAGACTCCTGAATCGCTGCCCTCCACACCCTCCCGTCTAGCATCAGGGTCTCGGTTGACGACCAGAGATTATTACCAGGTGATTTAGACAGGCTCTTTAACCCATTAAGGCCTGAGGTTCCGATTCTACAAAATGTCTTCTAAATCCTAACAGTTTTTTTTTTTTAAACGTATGTTGCTATATCAGTGGTTCTCAAACTTTTTCATGTCAAAAGCCGCGGACCCCCATCTCAAAATATTTAGTTCCAGGGACCCCCAGAAGCAAAGATATGAGTTACAAATGTTCACTTTAAAAATATATATATTCAAATATTTGAGTTACAAATGTTCACTTTAAAAATATATATATATTTAAAGATTTGCACAAATTGTCACGGTTTTTCAAAAATAGCAGATCTACAAGCTCGTAGCGCGACACGAGTGCTTGTATATCTGCTATTTTTTAATAGCCAAAAAAATCTAAAAATGACACAGATGCATTCCCGGTCTTAATGGTTTAATGTTAGTATAATATAATATGAAAGTGAAGAGGGTGGCCTATAAAAACATTCTAAATTGACATGCAAATTAGACCATAAAAGAGGTCTCATGGTGCAAACCGTGAATGGAGTTACCATTACCTTGACCTCAGCTCACCGTCAAGGTAATGCAGCCGGATGAGGACCACCACCAGAGCCTCCATCCGGTAAATAATAAAGTGGTGACACTTTAATCGTCTTATGGCGGGATATGGTGAGACAGTGTAAGACGTCGGTTCTCAAAGTGGGGTCCGGGGACCCCCAGGGGGTAGTTAATAAAGCGTCACAGTCATTTTAACCCCTTTATCTATATATTATACTTTGGCTGTACAAAAATTGCAGATCAACAAGCTCATAGCGTGGCACCGAGTGCCGCGCTATGAGCTTGTAGATCTGCTATTTTTTGAAAAATCTCGAAAATGTGTGCAAATCTTTTAAAAGTGAACATTTTCAACTCAAATCTTTGCTTCTGGGGGTCCCTGGCACAACATATTTTCAGGTGGGGGTCCGCAGCCAAATACATATCATTTTGGGGGTGCTTGGCACGAAAAAGTTTGAAAACCACTGCTGTAAGACACTGTATCCTGTGTCGTTGCTTTTCCTGCGCAGCGCAGGACGGGACATGGCGACACACTGTTGTTTTCCTGCATGGTGCAGAACAGTTGTAGAGGTTTTACTTCTGTATAGCGTTGCTCTGTATTATATCTATCTATCTATCTATCTGACATTAGTCAGACCTAAAGCCTCTCTGTCCCTTTGTCACTCCCTTAACCCTTTAAGACCTGAGGCTTTAAAAAAATCTAAATCCTAACAGTTTTTGGAAAAAAATTAAAAAATATATTTTTCAAGATTTTTCAAAAATAGCAGATATACAAGCTCGTAGCACGGCACTCGGTGCCGTGCTATGAGCTTGTATATCTGCTATTTTTGAATAGCCAAAGACATCTAAAGTGACACAGATGCGTTCCAGGTATCAATGGGTTAACCCAGGGCAGAGAGAGGCTGTAACCTGATAAGAGTTCTGTTCCTGTAAAACAGACCATTCCCATCTGATGATGATGATGCACACCAGATTCATAATGCAACAAAGGCCTATAGACCATGGTGATAGATGACTCATACGTAAGAGCCTCAAAACAAGAGGGTGTGCAGGGGTGGAAAGTAACTAAGTACATGTACTCAAGTACTGTACTTAAGTACAATGTTGAGGTCTTTTTTTTTACCCTACTGGAGTATATTTTACTCCTACTCCTCTACACCTCAGAGGCAAATATTGTACTTTTTACTCCATATAAATATACATCCTTTGGCTATTTGAAAATAGCCGATCTACAAGCTCACACAACGCGCTGCATCGCGACACGCTGTGAGCTTGTAGATCTGCTATTTCCAAAGGATTTCATACATTTGGAAACTTGTGAAATGGGACATTGTGCACAATGAGTACTTTTAGTATATTTTTTTAATATTGGTACTTTTACTTGTAACAAAGTATTTCTAACAATGTGGTAATGCAAGGACTAGGACTGTGTCATTTTTAGATTTGAGCTAAAAAGCATTATTTTACACTTTGGGCTATTCAAAAATAGCAGATCTACAAGCTCATAGCGCGGCACCGAGTGCCGCGCTACGAGCTTGTAGATCTGCTATTTTTGAAAAATCGTGAAAATTATTGCAAATCTTTGAATATAAATACTTTTAAAGCAAACATTTTGAACTCAAATCTTTGCTTCTGGGGGGTCTCTGGAACAAAACATTTTGATGGGGGTCCGCAGCCAAATACATATCATTTTGGGGGTCCTTGACATGAAAAAGTTTGAGCACCACTGATATAGAAACATACGTTTTTCAGAAAACTGTTGAGATTTAGGAGACATGTAGAATCGGCTTCAGGTCTCAATGGGTGAAGTACACCACAGAGGGCGTGTGTGTGGATTGTCTGCTTTTGTCTGATTGTCTGCTTGCTGCTCTCAGGTCTTGGTATCAACTCTCCGGTCAGACAAAACAGAAGCATTAGCAACACAACAACACCCTGTATACACACCCCAATCCCCATGACCTATAGCGCTGTCACATCTCCATGGACTCAGTGACAGCCAGGAGCTTGTGACTAAGAGGGATGCCTCTTCAAATCACATTTGGGGAAAATCTGGGCTGGGCTCACAGAGTGCACACAACACTCCATCTCATCATGTTCAACAAGGCTCAAGGTTGTACTTTATTGTTACATCTTGTCTAAGAGTCAAACGTTTGTTCGGCTTCCTTACAGACAATGCAAAAGCATAAGTGATAATAATAATAATAATAATAATAATAATAATAATAATAATAAAACCGTAAAAAAAAGAAAAAATGTAAAGAAAGAGAGCGCAAACAAAGGATAAAAAAAAGAGAACTTCAGCTTATGTACACGTTGTGGAGTGTCGCTAGGCAACCGCCTGTCAGGGTCAGGGAAGCACCTCAACGGGGAGAGTCAGTGGGAGTCAGAAGCGGCGCTGGGCCAAGCAGGCCATGCCCCCCATTAAGACCTGGGACGCATCTGTTTTTGATTTGAGCTAAAAATCATTATTTTACACTTTGGCTATTCAAAAATAGCAGATATACAAGCTCATAGTGCGGCTATGAGCTTGTAGATCTGCTATTTTCTTTAAATCGTGAAAATGTGTGCAAATCTTTGAATATATATTGTTTTAAAGCGAACATTCTTAACTCAAATCTTTGCTTCTTGGGGTCCCTGGAACAACATATTTTGAGATGGGGTCGGCGGCCAAATACATATAATTTTGGGGGTCCTTGACATGAAAAAGTTTGAGCACCACTGATATAGAAACATACGTTTTTTCATAAAACTGTTGGGATGTAGAAGACATTTGTAGAATCGGCTTCAGGTCTCTGCGTCGTCGAGGGACGCTGCTACGTGCCAATCTACCATGTTGAATCAACCTGATTTGAGCGCACCTGCGTTGCCCAGCTGGGGAGCGAGCGCACCAGCAGAAGAAAGGCACCGTCTCTGCCTCAGTACTCACTGACTCTCCACGTTGATCAGACAGGTGCTCAGGCGGTAAGCGAACCTCCACTTATCCTCCTCATTATGTACTTTGGTGTTATTATTCAGCATCTAATTACAGTGTTTCTGTTACAGGCAACATAGGACCAGTGGCGTTCACAGACATTTTGAGGGGCAGGTGCTCAAGTAAATTATACTTTTTTTTTGTTTACTTGGTCTGCTCTCTTTTCCCTCTACACCTATACCTCTTTAGCCAAAAATAGCCGATCTACAAGCCCACAACGCCTCGCAGCGCGAGGCGTTGTGGGCTTGTAGATCTGCTATTTTTGGCTAAAGTTCTCCTCAGAAAAGGGACGCTAGGTTTTCGAGTGGTTATGGTAAGATTTGGCGGACCCCCTGTAGTAACTCTGAGGACCCCCTAGGGGTCCCGGACCCCCTGTTGAAGACCCCTGCTGTAAACTGAAAAAAAAACTGGATTTTTTTTTTTTTTTCAAAAGGGCACTTCTGGTCAAGAGGGCAAAGGGCAGGAGCTCTAGCGCCACCTAGAGTCTATCTGTGCACGTCCCTGCATAGGACCCAGTTATAGGCAACATAGGACCCGGGCTGAGAAAGCTATGGAAATGACCATGAAATGGAACCCATGACAAAGTGCATAAAGGAGAAACGCATGGACAAACTATAGGCACAGAAACCCCTCCCCTGACCGGGAAGAAGTTGTGTTTATGTATGCATTTATTTATTTATACTGGAATGTCATCGGGGCTCTCCCCGATTTCACTGTGCCATTACTTGAATAAAACGCCCAGTGAGGCTTTCTTTATACTGTCTCCGAGTGTGGGTCTGGCTCAGTAGTATTTTTTCCAGTAGTTGCCACCTAAACTCAATGTAAACAATTTCACAGTATCTTCTAAATACAGCAAGTATCTTCTAAATACAGCAACTACACAAACTACCATCAATATGCTCATTTTATTGTGCCTGTTTATTTTGTGTGTATGTCTGTTTGTTTTAGAGTGTTCATACGTGATTGAATTGTAATGTAAATGTATTCCAGTGTGTTCCAGTGGCCAAATGTTCTGTTCTCTCCCAGGTGTAAAAATCACTGAAAAGAGTGGGGTATAGCTGTCTGCTCATCTCCATGCCATCTACTCCTTCACAATGGATGAGTTTGTTCCTCTCTGCGGACCCCAGGGGAGCGAAGCCTTACTGAAGGTATATTATAAGAAGCAGTGATGGAAAAAGTACTCATATTTTTTTACTTCGCAAAAGTATCAATACTAATACTGTAGTGTAGAAATACTCTGTTACAAGTAAAAGTAAGGTATTCAAAATTAACTAAAGCTGTCAAGTAATTGTAGTGGAGTAAAAGTACAATATTTGCCTCTGAGATGCAGTGGAGTAGAAGTAAAAGTATTGAACATGGGAAATACTCCAGTAAAGTAAAAATTCCTCAAAAGTGTACTCAACTCAAGTGCAGTACTTAAGTAAATGTACCTAGTTACTTTACACCACGGATAAGAAGTAAATATGGGCCGATATACCCCGGCGAGAACCTGGGTTTCCAGAGACGAGCCACAGAAGAGCGAGAGAGAGCCCCCATGCTCACGGTTTAGCTTCCAGCCGTCTGTGTAAGTACTTCACAACAGAGAGAGAGAGAGAGACGGAAAAAATGTCTCTAACAGCTGGAGCGCTGAGACGCCAGCAGAACCATCTGGAAAAGAAGGCTCTCTGAGTGGAGAGAGAGAGAGAGAGAGAGAGAGAGAGAGAGAGAGAGAGAGAGAGAGAGAGAGAGAGAGAGAGAGAGAGAGAGAGAGAGAGAGAGAGAGAGAGAGAGAGAGAGAGAGAGGAGAGAGGAGAGAGAGAGAGAGAGAGAGAGAGAGAGAGAGAGAGAGGGAGAGAGAGAGAGAGAGAGAGAGAGAGAGAGAGAGAGAGAGAGAGAGAGAGAGAGGGAGAGGGGAAGCCCCAATGACCTGGAGCAGTGGTTCTCAAACTTTTTCATGTCAAGGACCCCCAAATTGACACTTATTAGCCCGCGGACCCCCATTTGAAAAGATATGCCAGGGACCCCCATAAGAGAAGATTTTTACGGCTCTAGCAGTGATTCTCAACCATTTTAATTTCAAGGACCCCCCAGTTTGACATGCATTAGGGCTACGGACCCACATTTAAAGGCATTTATATCTCTGGGACCCCAATTCACATTGTAAAATCAATGTTAATTTAACTCTGAGAGTGTACAAATGGAACCAAATGGACCCGTTAGGGTCCATTTGGTTCCATTTGTACACTCTCTGAGTTACAGACCCATAAGGGTCCATTTGGTTCCTATAAATCATTTAGCTGGGGACCCCCTGGTATCCCCTCAAGTACCCCTGGGGGTCCCCGGACCACACTTTGAGAACCAATGACCTGGAGGAGGAGAGGAGAGACAGAACGCTGGGTGTGGGCATCTGGAGAGGCTGATGATGGGAGAGGAGGAAGATCGGGGTTGGTACGACGAAGAAGAAGGGAAGATGAAGGGAGGACTGTCATTTTGGGGTGCGTTTTGAAACGAGCTTTCAGGTTTAAAGGGTAAGACCACTGTGTTAGAGGGTTTGGGTTGTGTAGTGCACTCGCACGTATATACACACAAACACTTGTGCAGGTGCGGTGTATGCAGACTAGAGGCAAGTATTACTGTACTTGTGTGAGGACAATGGCGACGTTTTAGGATGTTGATTTTATTAATGCAATTTGTAGCATTTTGTTTTTGCCATATTTAACCCTATGTCCTATATAGCCACAACCTGAATCTTTTCCAAACGTTAGCCTAAAGGCCGTTTCAGACGGTGAGCGAGTGACGCGCTTTAGAGATTCGTTTTCAATGAGAGGCGGGCGATTATTTGGCACACGCAGAGAAGTTGAGGGGCGGGGAGGCAAGCGGGGGGCGCGGCCCCGTGAAATTCTCGCGCTCGTTTCGTGCACACGCCCGCGGGGGTGGCAAGAGCTGGATTGTGTTCAGCCCCCCCCCCCACCCCCCCGCTACGCGCAGGAGGACAAAACAACAATGATCGCGGCGCGATCCCCGCCGATCCAAGCGAGAACGCCCGCGTCACTCACTCCTCGTCTGAAACGGAAAATATTAAAAAAGAACACGATTCGGTTTTGATGACAAAGTATGATCACTAGAGCTTCCCACACGAGCCAAAAAGGACATTGTTTTAATGGAAGCCGGCGCCGCCGCTAGCGACATCAACATGGAGGCGCTGACTAAGCCTACTAGAAGATCACAGGACGGCTCTTTCGGCTGAATTTAAATCAAGCATCACAACGCTGGAGTCCAAAATTGACCTTGTACATGATGCCACTATAACTGACCACGGCCAGCGCATTACTTCATTGGAGTCCGCGGACTGACTATTGTCCTCACAATGTCTTATTTCTCAAATTCTACTTTACTTGTGGGGAGATTTTTGGGGCGGTGTAGCCGCCCCCTATAAGTGAGTTTTGGACACCGACCAAAAAATTTGTGTACCCCCTAACCCTTCCATTGTTAATGCAAATCGATACTTTTTCATATCAGCCAATCACATTACAGCTAGTGTCATCACCACTAACTGTAATGTGATTGGCTGACTTTGCAAATTCAGGACTGTGATTGGCTAGCGAAACAAATGACACATGTGCAGCCCTATGAATAGCAGTATGGACTTTTAAAAAAGTAATTTATCCTTTTTTTTAAAGTGAGTCATGTTGTGATGACCACACACCGCCCACTTCACACTGGGTGTGATTTTTGTAATACAAGTACGCGCGCGCACACACACGCACGTTCATTTAGATCAGCCCATCTCCCTTGGACATAGAGCAGAGGCATGAGGATGTGTTTCCTGCAGGGCAGGCCTGGCTGGCTGTGGATTATCACCGGGGTCTCTGTCTATCTCTCTCTGCTGTTCACAACAATAACATGATGCGCGTTGGACAGGAACCAGACACACACAGTCCATCACAGATTGCGTAGTCGTGTGTTTTACGGGGTGTCCTTTGACTCTCTTACAGCTCAGGGTGTTGATCAGAGCAGGCGCCCCCCCGAGCCGGGACCCCCCCCCCCCCGTGACCCTGAAACGTGCAGCTCGTCTCAATGAAGCTCGCCCTCTGAAAACGTTGGACAGGAAGGGGGGACTGATGCTCATAGGGTCGGGGGGGGGGAGCTGAGCAAAACAGCAGGCCAAAGATGATACACAAATAACCGTCCCCTGTCTGGAGTTTGTTTGTCCTCGGCTAGCCTGGAGTACGTTGAACAATAAGACACCCCCCCCGTGTGTATCAAATCCTTTCCTGTAGTCATTAAAGCCTGGAGTAAGACAAGGAGTGTATCAAATCCTCAAGTCATTAATCCATTAAGACCGGGAGCACATCTGTGTCATTTTTTTTTATTTCTTTGGATATTCAAAAATAGCAGATATACAAGCTCATAGCGCGGCACCGAGTGCTGCACTATGAGCTTGTAGATGTGCATTTTTTTTTTTTTAATCTTGAAAATTTGTGCAAATCAGTGGTTCTCAAACCCAAACCTTTTTCATGTCAAGGACCACCAAAATGATATATATTTGTCTGCCGACCCCCCCCCATCTCAAAATATCTTGTTTCAGGGACCCCCCAAAAGCAAAGATTTGAGTTACAAATGTTCGCTTTAAAAGATTTGCAGAGATTTTCAAGATTTTTCAAAAAAAATGCAGATCTACAGGCTCATAGCGTGGCACCGAGTGCTATGTGCTATTTTTGAATAGCCAAATAAATCAAAAAAATGACACAGATGCGTTCCCGGTCTTAATGGGTTAAGTCAGACATAAAATAAGCATGCTCTTTTTATAATTATTTATCTGGGCTCCAGACAGTGCTTTATTCAAACTTCATAATGGCTTTCACATTTGAGCCCCTTGTCCCAATTGTAAAAGCGTTTTGCTGCCATTGCTCTTGAGCGGCACTAGACTCCCTAATTCCTCTGTTGCTTAACAAGGTGAAAATAAGAATTACATCCTCTTATGAAGACCGTTCCAATAAACTCTGTTCTCCCAAAGTGACAAGCTTTGGGCTGATGCCCAAACGACTTGAAGAGGAGAGCAGGGAGGTATAGTAGGGAGACAGTAATAAGAGGAGGAAGAATTGAGGAGGAGGAGGAGGAGGATAATATGGAGTCGAGGAATGAAAAGGACGAGTAGAGATGGAGTGACAGGGGGCTTTGTTGAAAAGCCTGACTTTCACCACGCTTCTCCAAAGCAGTGTGGAAATAACATCATATTACAGTCTGTCTCCCACTGACGCAGATGTGGATATTTTTTAAGGGTGCTGCAGTTAATCAAACTAATCCATTTGATTGATTATACAAAGTAATCGATAATCAATAATGTAATAAAATAATTGATTAATAAGGGCATGTCATAGGTGAAAAGCCTGAAGTCAAAACATTCCCAAAATAGTGAAAATATCGATCTTGCAGGTACAAGCTGCAAGATGCGACGTGTTGTGAGCTTGTAGCTTAAAAATAACGCTTAAGCAGTTAACCGATATGTTGATATATAAAATGTATGGGACGGCAGTGGCTCAGGGGTAGAGTGGCCGGTAGATCGACCGGATGGTGAATCACGAGGTTCCCAGTTCGATCCCGGGAGTTAGTGTCGAAGTGTCCTTAAGCAAGACACTGAAGCCCTAATTGCTCCCGATGAGCAGTTTGGTGCCTTGCATGGTTTCCTCCACCATCGGTGTGTGAATGGGTGAATGTAATGCACAATCTATGTAAATCGCTTTGGATAAAAGCGCTATGTAAATGCACCATTTACCATTTAAAATACATAAAAAAAACACTTCTTGATTATTCCGTTGATCAAAAAAGTTATTCACAGAATAATCACTAAGAAAAGAATTGATACACACAGGAGAAAGGGCTTTAAATGTACTCTTTGTGGCAAAAGCTTTAGTCAAAATGCTAAAGATTACTTTTTGTTGCTCTCCTTCATGGAGCTACTTGCGGATTATACCAGGGTCAGTCCACCCTTAGGTGAACACGCACTGACCCTCTGCACCTTAATCCCCATGTATAATGCACAAACTTTTTTTGTTTGTTTTTTCTCTCTAAGCACCTTAGCGTCTATAAGTATATCATGCACAGTATACTGTACATACATTGCTGCTATGCTCAGGCACCTTAGTTTGTCTCTTATCTCAGGTACTTTGTAAATATGTAGATAACTTGTTTTTGGCCTTCTATTGTTCTCTGTTGATCTCCTTCCCACTTAACCCCCTACCCCTCTTCTTTTTCTCTCTCCCCACTCTTCTTTCTACGGAATTTAACGTTGCGATGGGAGTGTTGTACAAAAACGAATTTCACCCACTTTTTTACCTTGTAAACCTGTGATGTGACAATAAACCTGATTCTGATTCTGATTCTGATTCTGATAGTTGCAGCCGTAGATTTTATCTGTCAAGTGTATAGGTAGAGAACCGAGGCCGTGCTCGTCACCTCTGCAGCGCCAGCGGTCCACTGCACATGGTGACGATGTACACTGACCCATTAAACAAGGCCTCACACAGAGATAAAGACAGGAGGGTGATGGATGGGGCGGTGAGAGTCACTGACAGGGAGGAAGGTGTCGCCGACGTATTGCTGTGACTGAGGTTGCCGGGAGGACAAGGAGTAGCTTTGGGAGGACCTTAGCACTAAAGTGAACGCCAGTGGTTTAAAGTAACTAAGTACAATTCTGAGGTACTTTTACTTTACCAGAGTATTTCCAATTTGCTGTACTTTTACTTCTACTCCACTACATCTCAGAGGCAAATATTGCACTTTTACTCCACAACCACTACTTTAGTTACTAGTGGTAGATTTTGATTATTATTACAAAACATACTGTACATTACCCACTGCAGCCCTACATATCCTTTGGCTATTTCAAAATAGCCTATCTACAAGCTCACAATGCGTCGCGATGTGACGCATTGTGAGCTTGTAGATCTGCTATTTTCAAATGATTTTAAAACATTTTGAAAACATGAAATGGAAGATTTTTGCATAATGAGTACTTTTACTTTTGGTACTTTATGTACTCAAGTACAGAAAGTACAGAAAGAGTACACACACCCACACCCACCCACCCAAACTCTCGCCCCATGCACACGTACATACATGCATGTGTCGTACATGTATTCGCTTTGCCGCAGACACACGAACGCGCTCAAAGAAATTCCCTTTCGTCAGCCAAAATTTAAAATGCGCACATGCTCACATTCTTAAACACCAAAAAAACCTTATTACCCAGAGAAAGGATGCACTGAGGTTAACTCTCGCCTTTGTGCCCTCTTCTTGTTTCCTCCTCTCTCTGGGCTGCAAGGCCATGATATACTGTAATTCATTAGTTTCAAAGACACGAGCCTTGGAAACTGGGACTCATCTCTCTGTCCAGAGCCTGGGCCTTTTAACTAGCTCCCTTCTAAAAAAACGGAAATGTTTTTGGACAGAGCCTTTCCGCCTTTTGAATTACCTTCTGAGAAAGCTCCAATTATTTCCCTGCTCAGAGCAGTAATTAATAAGGCAGACTCGGGCCGCTTGACATTCCTAATTAATTAGAAGGACCTGGTTAACACTGGGAAGCCCTTGGAAAGACTCCCCCGCGGGGGATGGAGAACAGAACACTGCTCATCCACAGTGTCGTGTTCAAAATGCTGCTCGCCCTTCCATGTGTGTCTGTGTGTGTGTGGCTGCTTTAATCCGACCTTAAAGGGCAAGACCTTTAACCCATTGGTAGAGGTTTGGGTTTTGTACTTACCTTGCCATGGTATAACTCCAAAGGTGGACAAGAAATCTAAAATAATTGCTCCATTGATTAGAAATTGAAAATTGAAAATATGCTCCTCATTGACATCATCACAAAACCCAGTACTGTTTTTTTCTCTCTTTTTTAGCGGTGCCAACCGCTCTACACTTGACTTTGTCCGTATGTCCGTCCGTATGAGCCTGGGATGAGCACGGCAAAGAAGCAACACATACAAACACACGCACACACACACACACACACACACACACACACACACACACGGACTTGGAGATTGCCTATGCCATCTCTCCTCTCATTGGCCACACGTGCCACTGCTTATCAAAGAGGGGTCCAGGGACCCCCAGCGTATGTTATGTCCGTCCGCCCGTTTAGAGCACGGGATTTTAAACAGCTATAACTCCAGTTAGAAGCCTGCCACCAAGTCCTAATTTGGTATGTGGACTTACACCACCAATAGGGACGAGCATGAATTGCTGAAGTTATCAAAGCGGGGTCCAGGGACCCCCCGCGTATGTTATGTCCGTCCGCCCGTTTAGAGCACGGGATTTAAAACAGCCATAACTCCAGTTTGCAGCATGCCACCAAGTCCAAATTTGGTATGTGGACTTAGACCACCAATAGGGACCAGCATGAATTGCTGAAGCCCCGCCCCCTCTGTCTTCCCATTGGCTGGCCTTTAAACAGCCATAACTTACGTTGGCAGCATGCTACGGAGTACACATTTTGTGCATGGACTAAAACCACCAATAGGGACAAACTGTAATTACTTAAGCCCCGCCCCCTCTGTCTGCCCATTGGCTGGGCTTTAAACAGCCATTATTCCAGTTTGCAGCATGCTACCAAGTACAAATTTGGTAAGTGGACTCAGACCACCAATAGGGACCAACTGAAATGAGTTACGCCCCGCCCCAAAGGCACCGCTTCCTTCACACAGGGTGTGATTTTTTCTTCTAATGTTGTTTTTACTATTTGAAGATCCTTATCCGGATCCCCTTATCCAGTCCGGGTTTTCTTCCTAATAAAAATGCCAATGGCGAAATCAACAGTAAGTTAACATTTTTATTAAAAAAACAAACAGTACTGGGTTGGGTGATGCTCTATATTGTCTGAATTAACTTTGTTTGTGTTCGTTTCACGTGCTAAAAGAGTGACTTTGAGAGCTGTTTTACCGTACAACGCAAGTCAATGAGGAGCATATTTTGAGTTATCAATTTCTAATCACCGGAGTAATTATTTTTGATATTTTTGAAATCCACCTTTTGGAGTTACATCGTGGCAAGGTAACTAATGAGCGTGGAGCATGAACTGTGTTTTGATACGTGACTGTTGTGCTGCTGCTGCTATGTTTGTGTCTCCGTCCAACGGATGACTCCATCCTCTCAAGAAGATGGATGGTCAGGCAGCAGCCAGGCCCTGCTGCCCCCCCCCCCCCCCCCCCTTTGTTGCTCAGAGCCATAGAGAACAACATGATGAGCAGGGAGAGGAAAGCATATCCAGAACAACAGCCTCCTTCCTCCACCCAGCTGACGAGCCCCCCGGCCACCTCTCAGTGCTCCATCAGCCCTTTAGAAGAAGAGGGAACCGGGGGGGATAGATAGATAGAGGAGCGTGCTTTGCTTGCTGCCTGGGGAAGTGCCTTTATCCCAGCTGCAACACGCCGCCTCCTCCTCCTCCGCTACGGACGCTTGCTCAGCTGATGCGCCCGCAGCCACGAAGACCTGAACCGATCCTATAACCCGTTTAGACCGGGGGAAATCGTTGTCGGTGTCATTTTTGTATTTCTTTTGGCTATTCAAAAAATAGCAGATATACAAGCTCATAGCGCGGCACCGAGTGCCGCGCTATGAGCTTGTAGATCTGCTATTTTTTGGGGGGGGGGGAAATCTTTGTATATATATTTTTCAAGCGAACATTTTAACTCAAATCTTTGCTTCTTGTAGGATTCTACAAATGCCTACAAGTGTCTTCCAAAAAGTTTCTAGAAAAAAACGTATGTTGCTATAATATCAGCGGTTCTCAAACCTTTTCCATGTCAAGGAGCCCAAAATTACAGTATATATTTTTGGCCGCGCACCCCCCAATCTCAAAATATTTTGTTCCAAGGACCCTCAAGAAGCAAATATTGGAGTAAAACAATTTAGAGTGGAAGAAAAAAAAAAGATTTGCACAAATTATCAAGATTTTTCAAAAAAAATAGCCTAGAAAGAAATAAAAAAAGAATGACACAGATGCGTACCCCGGTCTTAATGGGTTAAAGCCTTGCGTCCCAGAGACCCCCAGAGCAGCAGGAGTGAGCTGCAACAGCCAGGCCCGAGGGGGCTCTCTACTCTCGTCTATACACCCACAGATGAAGGCTCGTGAAGCAGATGTCTCCACCAGACCCCCAGATCTGCGTTGCCTCTCTTGCATGCATGGCTGCAGGATATTTTGACAGAACGCCCCGGGTTCGAGTCGCAGAGGGCTGACACGACTCAGCGTCGTGGTGATATGATGGGACTACACAGTGAGATAGTCGGCTATTATATGTATACGTCTAAAACCGCGTTTTAACCCATTAAGACCTGGAACTGTGTCATTTTTAGATTTGAGCTAAAAAGCATTATTTTACACTTTGGGCTATTCAAAAATAGCAGATATACAAGCTCGTAGCGCGGCACCGAGTGCCGCGCTACGAGCTTGTAGATCTGCTATTTTTGAAAAATCGTGAAAATGTGTGCAAATCTTCTGAATATATATATTTTTAAAGCGAACATTTTTAACTCAAATCTTTGCGTCTGGGGGGTCCCTGGAACAAAACCTTTTGAGATGGGGGTCCGCGGCCAAACACATTTTGGGGGTCCTTGACATGAAAAAGATTGAGCACCACTGATACAGAAACATACGTTTTTAAGAATACTGTTGGGATTTAGGAGACATGTAGAATCGGCTTCAGGTCTCAATGGGTTTAACTGGTCTAAAAGTGAAGGTTTTTTCAACTTCCGCGATGCTGCCTATACTCATATTCCCAAAAGAGGGAGGAGCCGGGTTGAAAGTGTTTAATGACCCTGCTATTTGGACCTTTTAAGACAAAACTAAGTACATAAAATCATGTGGGGAGAATTGGGGAACTTAATCAGTTGTTTTGGGATAGTTTGCAACAAAACAGGTGCAAGCATTTACAACAACTCAACGGCTGTTGGTAATCAATACCAGCGCATCTTGCATCAGCAAACAATTAAAAGGAATGAAGTCAATTTAAGTGCTACCAGGACTCTCTACCAGGTAAAAGAAAATGTTCCCAAACTCAATCTAGAAAATGTGCTCCTCGGAGCACAAGTCTCCGCCAGCAGACCCGTGCTATTTTAACCAAAGGAAATCACTTACCCTATCTTTAACCATAGTTTTCTAGAAATGTTCTGATTCTTAGATTAGAACATCTAAGGATTTGAACATGTTAGCTTGGCTAACATGTTCAATCAGCCAAGCTAACATGTCCAATGTTAGCTTGGCCGATGGCACTGATGTCACTTAAAAACATGTAAACAATGTTTTGAAGTGACACACCTATTTATAGGTCTCTATTTCGTCGTGCGTCTCGCTAGCCAATCAAAGCACACCCTTTCAACATATTGTCACGTGTCACGTGAAGCTTGACCAATGTTAGCTTGGTGGACACACGGAAGGACGAGAACGAAAACATAGTCTCCTGGCGGAGACAATGATGGCTTTTTGGACTTTCTTTAAGTCCAAAAATGTCCATTTTTACTTGTAACGTGCTGGCGCACTTGGCTGAAGGCCGCAAATGTAGTCGGTTGACATAAAAAAGGCATATAAATCAAAATATCCAAGAAATAATCTTAGATTTTTTTTGCCTTTCTTCTACGCTTTCTATGCACAGAGTTGACCTGACAACATCATGGCGGATATTCGATGACAGGTGACGTCGTCACTGTATAGTCAGAAGAATATTCACAATCCTCCGAGTGCAACCATGCTTAGAGCATGCAAATGGCCATTGTGTGAATGTGGTCAATGGTACTGAGAAAAGCGTATCTTTTCACATCTTTCAATGTTCAGCTCAAATACCTGCAGTCCCTGACAACAGTACCTGGCACCAATTAAATATTCACTTCTGGTCTGGATGGCAAAGTAAACATCAGAAAGAAAAGGGCTGGAATTTAAGCACGGATGGATTTCATGACATCTGTGCTTATGGACATTCCTACATAAATGTTAGTCCACCTCTGGTCGCACATTCTACTTAGACAGTTCAAACAAACAGTGGTGGAAAAAATACTCAAATGTTTTACTTAAGTAAAAGTATCAATACTGTAGACTGCAAAACAAACTACTGTATGGCCAGAGCCCAGCCAAAGCCAGGCCCAGGCCAGTACTGCACATATAGTTCTGTTCTAGCCTGTGAAAAGGACATTTATAAAGTGTCATTTATGAAGGAATTTGAAAAAAATCTTGAACATCCAACAGGGACAATATCAATTTGCTTGTTGCTGGATTAATTAAGTAATAAGTATCCCATTAAACAGCTGCGCCTGTTATCATTAGCCTTTCTCTACATGATTGCATTATAAACTCTGAAAGACAGATTTATAATTCGGTATATACGATGAAGTCACGATGGCGCACCATGGTACGACGGAACATCAAATAGGCATTACAGACAAAAAAAGAAAAACACTTTTACAAAAAAAGAAAAACACTTTTACATTCTAATGTCATTCCACTAAGCATAAGCTGTCCATGTACTTTTAAAACGTGAACATTTCAATTCTTCATAGGCACAGGAACAAAACGGATTCATGTTTTCAATTACGGCGAAATGAAGGTTTTTGTGTGCAATCTTCAGTCAGCTTACTGTACATATGTTCATATTAAGTGAAATCCAGCCAATATTTGTCAAAGGACTCGGGTAAGTAAACATAACATCCGGACAGATGAAGGTGTTAATTTTTCAAAAGAGATGTGGGGAATAAAAAAGGCATTTTGGAGTATTATTACAATGGAACTGGTCTCGCATCACACAACCCTGTAATAGGCTACCTCAGTTACACCCAATTAGGTAAAACATATGAATTGAGTCACAAACTGAGAACGCCATGAAGCGAACGTCATGTTCAATTGTGCGGCGCCACATCTCTCATCGTGTTCCCCTGCCAGAAATATTGATTAACCCATTTAGACCGGGAAAGAATCTGTGTCAATTTTAGATGTCTTTGGCTATTCAAAAATAGCAGCTCTACAAGCTCATAGCCGCACTATGAGCTTGTAGATCTGCAATTATTTGAAAATGTGTGCAAATCTTTGAATATATACATTATATTTTTAAGTGAACATTTGTAACTCAAATCTTTGCTTCTGGGGGGTCCCTGGCACAATATATTTTGAGATGGGGGTCTACATTTTGGGGGTCCTTGACATGAAAAAGGTTTGAAACAACATACGTCTTTTTTCCCCCCCAAAAAATCCTTTGTCGAATCCCCCCAGAAAGCAAAGATTTACAAATGTTCGCTTTAAAAAACATAATATATATTCAAAGATTTTCACAAATTTCAAAAGCTTGAGCTTATAGATCTGCTATTTTTGAATAGCCAAAGTATAACATAATGGTTACAGCTAAAATCTAAAATGACACACAGATGTGTTCCCGGTCTTAATGGGTTAACAGAGACCGGAGAGCGAGCGTAAAAAACAAAACAGACCTTAGGGTTTTTAACCCATTTAGACCTGGAACACATCTGTGTGACTTTAAGATTCATTTGAAAAATCTTGAAAAAAATATTTTTTGATTTTTTTTTTTTTTTAAGAATCTCCTCAGGTCTTAATGGGTTAATTCAAATAATTTCATTTTGGGTCCATATAGTTTTCACATCCTCCCCAGACAGTGTCTTTGTGTTTGAACAACTGGACTTCATCAGCAACACCAGGACACCCTGCCAAGCAACCTCAGACCGGAGCCATCACTGCATGTGAACGCTACATAATGTTGACGTTCAGAGCCATGGCTCTGTCACAGCCGCCCCCACACACACACACACCAACACACTCACTCAACGTGACCGTCACATAATGTCCTTTGTCACGTCACCACAATGCAGAATATTTACTGAGTTACTTACTGGTGAAAAGGTCCTGTATTCAAAGTTTTACTCGAGTAAAAGTACAAAAGGTTTGGCGTCGAAATATACTTTAGAGCCTTGGTTCTCAAAGTGGGGTCCGGGGACCCCGAGGGGTACTTGACGGAGTTCCAGGGGGTCCCCAGCTAGATGATTTTATGAACCAAATGGACCCTTATGGGTCTGTAACTCTGAGAGTGTACAAATGGAACCAAATGGACCCGTTAGGGTCCATTTGGTTCCATTTGTACACTCTCAGAGTTAAATTAACATTGATTTTACTATTTAAATTGGGGTCCCAGAGATAGAAATGCCATTAAATGGGGGTCTGTAGCCCTAATGCATGTCAAAGTGGGGGTCGTTGAAATTAAAACGGTTGAGAATCACTGCTAGAGCGGTAAAAACCCTCTCTTATGGGGGTCCCTGGCATATCTTTTCAAATGGGGGTCCGCGGGCTAATAAGTGTCAATTTGGGGGTCCTTGAGATGAAAAAGTTTGAGAAGCACTGCTTTAGAGTGCCAAAGTAAATGCACTCATTATGAATGGACCCATTTCACACATTTCTTTCAAAATGTTTTCAAAAACAGCCGATCTATCGAGCTTGTAGATCGGCAATTTCCGGACGGCCAAAGTATGAGTATGTACGTTTTGTAATAATAATCAAAATCTGCGTAAGTAACTAGTGACTAAAGCTGTCGTAGTGTAGTGGAGTGTAGTAGCTTGTAGTCCAGTAAAAAAAAAGGGGGAAACAAACATTATTTGATGTATTGGAGACAGTAGAAGTATATAATTGATAAAATAGCACCTCAAACTTGAACTTAAAGAGATATTCACTCCCAAATCACTTTTTCTTCAATCGATTAGTCACCCCACGAAGACTTGAATTCATGGATATTTTTTTGTTTTTGTCAATAAGACAATAACTTGACGACCGGCGGCGGTTCCGGTAGGAGACACAAGGAGTCTCCCTTGTCTCTCCTACTGAAACCACTGCCTGCCGGGTCCGCTGGTCATCAAATTATTGGCTTAGGAATGCGACAAAAACAAAAAAAAAGTCCATGAATTCAAGTCTCCGTGGGGTGACTAAGCGATAGAAATCAATTGGGTGAACTATCCCTTTAAGTACAGCACTTGAGTATATGTTCAGTTACTGCCCAGTGCCCACCACTTTGTTTAGCTCTGAACCTTCTCCGCTAACCAGAGTATTACTCTGTGACAGAGCTGAGCTCCATTTGCTTGAACCAGGTCCAAAAAACTGCACCAGACGATTGAGAATTCAATTCTTCCCAACAACATCACTCACATCATTGCCAGTAATTAGGCCCTATGTTCTCTATCTAAAACTTGCTGCTACAATTAGTAAATCCTGTCAGATTGGGATTTGGAACGCTTGAAGAGCTGCTTTATTACAGCGTGTTTCCCATCAGGAAAAAAACGCTCATTAGAAAAATCCCAGCCTGACCTTATCCATCCGACTCTTATGTTCCATGTTGGCTGTGCTGCTCTTAACCCGTTAAAACCTGAGACCCAATTCTACATCATTATCGTCTCTAGTCGGGTGGGAACCTCATTATGTCCGAAACTGTTACTTTTCAGGATTCAAATTCAAAAACGGCAAAAGTAGCAGATCCACAAAAACTTCAAAAACAAAAAAAACAAAAAAAACAAAAAAAAGTAAAACGTGAAAAACGTCAAAAGTAGCAGATCTACAAGCTCGAAACGCGCCGCTTCGCGACGCGTTTCGAGCTTGTAGATCTGCTACTTTTGATGCTTTTGTGTGACGCTGTGGTACAGGGGCGCTGGCATGGAAAATAGGGGGGACACCGAAGGGGACGCATGTATGCACGCGCAGCATGCGTTTTTCGTTTTTTTTCCGAGTTTGTTACTTTTTGGGGGTTTTTTTTTGTTACTTTAATTCGGTTAATTTGGTACTCCATCTACACTTCATGGTACTCAATGAAGTGTAGATGTCGGAGTTTTTTTTTTTTTTTTTTCATCCCAAAAGTCCGCTATAACCAAATGGACTGCCCCCACCTCGCGGCAAGCACCACGGCAAGCACCGCGGTGGGAGCGCCCAGCCTGCCCCCCCCCCCCCCCCCCCACATCGCGGGGGTTGCGAGGTGCCGGGGTGGACTGGACTGAATCTTTTTTTTTTTCTTCTCGACTGGACTGAATCATAGGGGGGACACAGTGTCTTTTAATTAAACAGGCGCCGGCGCCACTGCTGCAGTACGATCAAGTAGGTCTGTTAATTCATGAAATAGTGTAACTGGTTGCATGTTTGTGTTGCAATCAGCTGCAGCTGTTGAGGCCGTGCTCGGACTGACGAACACACACGGTCACATTTAGGAGTGGTTGGCACCACTCAAAAACACAAAAAAAGTTAGAATACGGAGATAAGAGGTTTCCCCCCGAAAAGAGTTTTCTGAAAAACGTATGTTGCTATAATATAGCATATATATATTATTTAAAGCTGTAAAATCAAAACAGATGCTTTCCCGGTTTTAATGGGTTAACCCATTGAGGCCTGAGGTTCCGATTCTGCGAAATGTCGGTTTTCTGAAAAACGTATGTTTCTATATCAGTGGTTTCAAACTTTTTCATTTCAAGGACCCCCAAAATGTATATGTATTTGGCCAAGGACCCCCATCTCAAAATATTTAGTTCCAGGGACCCCCCCAGAAGCAAAGATTTGAGTTAAAAATGTTCGCTTTAAAAATATATATATTCAAAGATTTGCACACATTTTCACGACTTTTCAAAAATAGCAGATCTACAAGCTCGTAGCGCGGTATATCTGCTATTTTTGAATAGCCAAAGTGTAAAATAATGCTTTTTAGCTCAACTGAAAAAGTGACACAGATGCGTTCCCGGTTGTAATGGGTTAAGCATCTACTGCGGAGCGTACGTTTAATGGGATCGGACAACGATGACAGGCCGTCTTGGCCGCGGATCATTTGGGTGATGCATGCATGCGGTACTGAGTACTTCTTGGCCCTCCGCCGTCTCTAACCTTCCACCCCAACTCCACCTGATCACCGGGGACACTAATGTTCTTTCTTTTGGGGGTTTTGGGGTTCTTCAAATCAAGTATTCATACCGCAAGGAACGCGCTCAACTCCTCCTGACTAGGGGTGGAAAAAAGTACTACATTTGTTTACTTAAAAAGTAAAAGTTAAAGTATCAATACTGCAGGTAGAAATATTCCGTTTACAAGTAAAAGCCCGGAATTCTAAATGTACTTGAGTAAAAGCACGAAAGTATTGTATGAAAATGTACTTAATGTACCAAAAGTAAAAAGTACTAAAATGTTTGAAAATAGCAGATCTACAAGCCCCATAACGCGTCGCGACGCGTTGTGAGCTTGTAGATCTGCTATTTTCAAATAGCCTATGTATAAAATAGGGTGAAAGTGGTTAATGTGTGGTTCATAATATAATAATTTGCAAAGTAACTAGCAGCTAAAGTTTTAAAATAATTGTAGTGGAGTAAAAGTACAATATTTGCCTATGAGATGTAGTGGAGTATGAAGTAAAGGAATTGAAAATTGGAAATACTCCAGTAAAGTAAGTAGTACTTCAAAATTGTACTTAAAAGTACAGTACTTGAGTAAATGTACTTAGTTACTTTACATCACCGGTTTTTAGTTTTTCAAAACAAATATTCATAATGAATGGAATGGAATCTGCAAGTCAGCCTCATACATAGTGTCTGGTGTGCGGTGCGGTCGCTCGCACCTGTGCAAAAACAATGAAGGTATTTATAGATAAAGGCTGAACGAACGAACGAACGATCGAGTGACTGAATGAGTTCCCGTCAAAATATTTCCTCAAAGCCAGGTAAACCGTAAAATTGTGGTCGCTGGTGCTGAAAGAGGCGTCCCGCAGACATGTAGATAGAATTTGCATTATATTGACTCTGAAAAACTATAGTGAGTTTCATGCCTGGCACAAGCAAGGCTCTCCGCTCTCTCGCTCTCTCCCTCTCTTCCTCTCTCTTTCTCTCTCTCTATCACACACAGGGACGTGCACAGATAGACTCTAGGTGGTGCTCGAGCACCTGCCCTTTGCCCTCTTGACCAGAAGTGCCCTTTTTTTTCAGTTTACAGCAGGGGTCTTCAACAGGGGGTCCGGGACCCCTAGGGGGTCCTCAGAGTTACTACAGGGGGTCCGCCAAATCTTTATGTGATATGATTTTCTTTTTCTTACCATAACCACTCGAAACCTAGCATCCCTTTTCTGAGGAGAACTTTAGCCAAAAATAGCAGATCTACAAGCCCACAACGCCTCGCGCTGCGAGGTGTTGTGGGCTTGTAGATCGGCTATTTTTGGCAAAGAGGTATAGGTGTAGAGGGAAAAAAAGAGCAGACCAAGTCAACAAAAAAAAGTATAATTTACTTGAGCACCTGCCCCTCAAAATGTCTGTGCACGCCACTGCCTCTCTCCCTCTTTCTTTCTCTCTCTCTCTATCATACAGACAGCTCTACTTGTTCCTGGTTGCTCATGTGTGGCGCGGTAGAGCCAGATAGAAAACATATTGTGTCCATCAATCACATCCCATTCTTCTCGCAGGCAACAGAGACGACCAGAGAGACGTTGTCTGAGGACGACGACGACGAGGCCGGCCAGCCGCCACGCCAAGCCCCCCGCCCCCCCCCCCCCCTCCTACCCCCCCAAGACCCCCTCGAGTAAGAATGTGAGGAAGACAAAATACTCACTCAGGGACCTGTCTCCATCAAGCTGCAATGTGTGTAATGTGTTTCAAATGGCGCCGTGCGCTGCGCGCCGGTCCCCCAACGACGACACTCCCCCTCTCGTCGCACGACAAGCACGTTGACAGTATTGACAATATCTTTAACCCATTAAGACCGCGGGAACGCATCTACAAAATGTCTTCTAAAATCCTAACGGGTTTCTGAAAAACGTCATGTTTCTATATCAAGTGGTTCCCAAACATTTTCATGTCAGGGACCCTCAAAATGTCATGAATTTGGCCGCTGACCCCCATATCAAAATATTTAGTTCCGGGGACCCCCGCAGAAGCAAACATTTGAGTTACAAATGTTTGCTTTAAAAATATATATATTCAAAGATTTGCACACATATTCACGATATTTCAAAAATAGCAGATCTACAAGCTCATAGCGCGGCACTCGGTGCCGCGCTATGAGCTTGTATATCTGCTATTTTTGAATAGCCAAATAAATCTAAAATGCGCACAGATGCGTTCCCGGTCTTAATGGGTTAATGCAGAGCGTGCCAGGTGAGTTCCGTATTCAAACAACGTTTTTTTTCTCTCTCTCTCACCGCCGTCGTGGCGATAGATCAGATGAATAGATAGAGGAAGAGGAAGAAGAACGAGGAGGAAGGAGGATGTCTGTTTTCATTAGTGTCCAAACTACTGATTTATTCAGGAACCTTGTGTCTTTCATAGTCTTTGTTCCGGCAACACAAAAGAAATATACCCAGAGAACAGAACATAATAGAACAGAGCCTTGCCCAAACTCGTGGTTGTTGTTGTAGGACGATATTTCCTGTTCCTTGGCTGTGTGTGTGTGTGTGTGTGTGTGTGTGTGTGTGTGTGTGTGTGTGTGTGTGTGTGTGTGTGTGTGTGTGTGTGTGTGTGTGTGTGTGTGTGTGTGTGTGTGTGTGTGTGTGTGCGTGTGTGTGTGCGTGTTCTTGACACATTTGGGGACACATGTTTGTCATCAGAACCAGGTGATTGTAAACGCATGTCTACTGGTGTCCCCGATTTGAGGTTACTTCTAATATTTTCATCCCACGATTTTTTGTAACCCATTTTTTCACCCAGTGCCAATTGCCTAAAAACTGTAATCCCGGGCGCTACACTCCCTCTGCCAGCCTGAGGGAGAGCAGCCCCGAACTGAGCTCATGCTTCCCTTCAACGCATGAGGAGCGAGCAGGCCGCTGCTTATCACCTGATAGGGGGGGGTTTCCCCGGTAGGACGTAGTGCGTGGAAGGAACACGTTTCCCCTCCATCAGGCAACCAGGATTACAGCATGTTTTTTTGTGAGGGTATAAACTACCCTAGGGGACACGGGGAGAACATGCAAACTCCACACAGAAAGGCCCTTTCACCAACCCCACCTAGGGTATGGGCACTGATGACGCAGAGGAGAGGACACGCTGTGAGGTGACAGCGCTACCGACTGCGCCACCGTGCCCCTTATGACTTTCATAAGGTTACACGGTTAGGTTTAGAGCAGTTAAAGTTAGAGATTAGGGGATAGAATAGAATGTATATGCCATCATGTTCAATGCCATCTTTCCAAAAAAATGTTGCAAAACTTACTCATTTTTCACCACGTCCAGGAGCAGCCGTTCGCCTTCTGCTTCGATCTGGATCCTCAGCGACGCTGGGTGACCCTGGAGACACGGGACAGGCAAGAGAGAGGACATGAGTGTAAAGCCTGATTCACACTTAAACCATTGAGACCTGAAGCCGATTCTACATGTCTCCTGAATCTCAACAGTATTCTCAAAAACGTATGTTTCTATATCAGTGGTGCTCAGTCTTTTTCATGTCAAGGACCCCCAAAATGATATGTATTTGGCCGCGGACCCCCATCAAAATATTTAGTTCCAGGGACCCCCAGAAGCACAGATTTGAGTTAAAAATGTTCGCTTTAAAAATATATATATTCAAAGATTTGCACACATTTTCACGATTTTTCAAAAATAGCAGATCTACAAGCTCATAGCGCGGCACTCGGTGCCGCGCTATGAGCTTGTATATCTGCTATTTTTGAATAGCCCAAAGTGTAAAATAATGCTTTTTAGCTCAAATCTAAAAATGACACAGTTCCAGGTCTCAATGGGTCAAAGTAAGTCGCATGTAGCCCCATTTGGAACCTCTCCCTCCGCTATATAGACGTCCGAGATGAGGTCCCACTGTATACGGGTACCCGGCAGAGGTAGAGTCCGTCCAAACGTAGTGTGGATCACCTTTTTCGCCACATCGTATCCAAAAAGTAAAGGTAGTCCCAGACACCTACAGATGTTTGAGGCTTTTCTGGAAAGTAAACCTTTTAGGACGGGGTTGGAAAAAACGTTTAAATCGCTTATTTACTCAGCCTGTGGCCATGTTTTCCCATGCAACCCGGAAGAACCCCCTACACCAGGTGCCAGTACTGCTCCCGATTCGGCTACAATGTGAAAACATGGCCACAGGCTGGCTAAATAAGCCATTTAAACGTTTTTTTTTTTCCAACCCCGTCCTAAAAAGTTTACTTTCCAGAAAAGCCTCAAACATCTGTAGGTGTCTGGGACTACCTTTACTTTTTGGATACGATGTGGCAAAAAAAGGTGATCCACACTACGTTTGGACGGACTCTACCTCTGCCGGTACCCGCTACAGTGGGACCTCATCTCGGAGCTACAGTATATAGCGGAGGCAGAGGTTCCAAATGGGGCTAAGTCGCATGTACAGTAGGTGTCGCAAAACGAAAATAGCCAATCTATAAGCTTGCAACGCGTCGCAGCGCGACGCGTTGCAAGCTTATAGATCGGCTATTTTCGGTTGCGCGACACCCGCGCGCTCAACTATTTCACAACTCTGGCTCAAGTATTAGTCTTGGACTGAATCAACTGCAATCCCTTGATTGTGCAACCACGGTTGCCCGCCTCGATTTTTCATACGCAGCGCCTTAGCGTTGGTTAAATAAAGACAACAGCCCAAAAAGAAAAACCCTGTTGTGTGCTGAAACAATAATATAATAAAATAGATCAAAGGGTATTCAACAAAAAAAAAAAAAAGGGGGGGGGGGGGGGGAGCGACACAGATTTAATTCCACTGTGCTGACAAAAGCTGGAACAAGAAGTCGCTCGGCTCTCTCCCCCCGGGAGAGAAAAAAAGCGCACAGTGTGTTTTCAATTGATGAGAGCAAGAGTCTGAAAATCCTTATGAAGCTACTTTTGTATCTCAGAACAAGAGCTGAGAGGATTAGCTTTATGCTGCTATTCCATTTGACATTAATCCAGCGAAAACCCACAAATCTCCACACCCCTGAGTTGGAACGTGGAGAGAGAGAGAGAGACAGAGAGAGAGAGAGAGAGAGAGAGAGAGAGAGAGAGAGAGAGAGAGAGAGAGAGAGAGAGGGGGAGAGGGCCACACGTCTGACGGGGTGGAGCAAGTGGCACCGAGTCGTATATCACCACCACTGTGTTGTTCCCTGTAACCCACTGGCACTCCGGTCACGCACACACACACACACACCCCTACACACGCGCACACTATCTCGGTTCCACAGACAAATTCTACTTGTCGCTGAGGAGAAACGTGCTTGTATAAACACACACACACACACACGCACGCACACATATGCACAGCACACACACACACACACACACACACACACACGCACACACACACACACACGCGCGCGCTCTCTGTGTATTTCATTCATCTCTAGCTCCATTCATCTCTCTCTATTTTCCACAGAGAGTATATAGACTAGAGAGACTTTCTCTCTGGCAGACTTTATCTCTGTCTCTCACACTGTTGCGTGCTCTCTCTCGCTCACAGTCAGTACAGTGTGGGGGTCATCTGTGGTGAACACGTGCACAAGTATACTGTCTGGGGTTACGTCATTATCATCACCCCCCCCCCCCCCCCGCGGATAGCCGAGCGAGCTGCTGATCACAAGAGGATGTGAAAGGAGAACACACTTAACCCTTTAAAAGACCTGAGGCCGATTCTTCAAAATGTCAGTCGGTTCTCAAAGTTTTTCATGTGAAGGACTACCCTAAAACAGTGGTTCTCAAACCTTTTCATGTCAAGGACCCCCAAATTGACACTTATTAGCCCGCGGACCCCCATTTGAAAAGACATGCCAGGGACCCCCATAAGAGACGATTTTTACGGCTCTAGCAGTGATTCTCGACCATTTTAATTTCAAGGACCCCCAGTTTGACATGCATTTAGGCTACGGACCCCCATTTAATGGCATTTATATCTTTGGGACCCCAATTCATATTGTAAAACCAATGTTAATTTAACTCTGAGAGTCTCCAAATGGAACCAAATGGACCCGTTAGGGTCCATTTGGTCGATTTTGACACTCTCAGAGTTACAGACCCATAAGGGTCCATTTGGTTCCTATCCATCATTTAGCTGGGGACCCCTTGGAACCCCCTCAAGTACCCCTGGGGGTCCCCGGACCCCACTTTGAGAACCAACGCCCTAAAATGATATGTATTTGGCGGCCGACCCCGCATCTCAAATTATGTTGTTCCAGGGAGGGACCTCCAGAAGGAAAGATTTTAGTTTAAAAAAAATAGCAGATCTACAAGCTCAATCTACAAGCTCATAGCGTGGCACGAAGTGACGCTCTATGAGCTTGTATGTCTGCTATTTTTCAATAGCCACGGTATAAAATGACAAAGATGCTCTCCCAGTTTTAATGGGTTCAACAACATATTTATAGTCATCTTTATAGTTATCGTTATCGGTCCCTTTCTACCAGGCATGCAATGCTCATTTGGTATGTTCTTGCATTCTCATTTCAATGACGTGACGCGTACGTTGCTTAACACCTACACTGCAAGTCACACAATGGACAATTGATATGCATCTAGGCTCATTCCTATGTTAATTCGCTAGGTGTGAGTCGGGAGCCTTTGAAAACGTTGTTGAGGTGTTTAAAGTAGTTTTAAATATATGCGTGTACCTGCGTGCAAGGCTGTCCAGTGAGCATTGCACCCCTGCTTTCTACCCTAGAATTTTACCCAACAAAAAAGCTAACCAAACCGATCAATTATCGACTGTGAGGGTATACAGCCCTAATTAATTCATTATAAATGAATACAAAAAAAAAAAAGAGGCACAAACAGTTTCTTCTATAATGCATTGAGTCCAATTATAATATTTGTGTGTTTTAGCAGGCCAAGCCCACATCTGTCACTGTGTCAGAGCAAACACAGCCAGGCATAAGGCAGCCTGGAGGGCCTGTGGTTTCTGAAGGCTAATCAAACTGTTCAGATCAGCAGTTGTTCCTGAACATGGGAAGCTGTACGATTCTCTGAACATGTGTTCTGCATCTTAGGAAGGAGAGAGAGATGTGGGGGGAAACGCTGTGCGGCTCGCCGGAATGTTAATGAAATGTTTGAAATCTGGGATCCTTGACTCTGCGTGGTGAAAGAGTGCCAGACATTGAGATGAAGTAAAAAAAAAAAAAGAAAGAAAAAAAAAGAAAAAGAAAAAAAGATCTAGACAGCTGCCGGGCATACTTAAAATCACAGCTTGGGTTTCCGAGTTCTATTATTGAGTCCTTTTCGGTGCCGGATTCGTTTTGCTCTGCTTTAACTGAGGTGTGTTGCTCCTTTGAGGCATGCCCCCCCCCCCCCCCCCCCCCCCCCCCCTCCCCGCGCCCTCTTAGAAAAATAAAATAACACCATTAGAAAAACACAACGTCAAAAGTGAATCTATTTCTGTCATGAAAAATATACGTATTCCTTTTTACTGCAAAGACATTAATTTGAATGTGAGATATGAAGGGAGTGTGCTCAGCACCCAGTGTAACCACTTAACCCATATATATATATATACCTGTACTTCGTTGACAGGGGTCCCCAGGGGTCTGTACTTGGCTGCCTATTTTTTTTTCTTCTCTCTACACCTAATCTCGTCCTCGGAAATAGCCAATCTACAAGCTCATAACGCGTCGCAAATCGTCTGCTTTCGCCCTCACCTAGTTTTGCAGAGGGTTAACTTATTATGATATGACCAGAATAGGGTACTGTACATGTGGTTAAATGCATTGTGCAATGACACCGACGCAAAACCTTAAAGGAACACTTCATCCATTTTCAAGGATAGCCCTAGAATAAATAGACACATGTGTGGGTTAGTGGGTAAGTAATGAACATTGAGTGAGTGCTTTATTATTGCTCACCTGCGATTGGAGGACAGTGATCTCTCTCCAGTCTTGTCCGACCAATAGGAGAGGTATCGTGGTCCCATTGTCTTTCTGCTTGACAGTGGGTCTGTGTTGAGTGGATGTTCTTAAACGGGTCCCTGTAAAGATACAAAACATAAAAGAAATAACGTCAGAAGAATCCAGGGAAAGTAATACATTTAAATGCATACGTCTAGATTAGGGATGGGACAATAATCGTTATTATCGTTTATCGTGACATTGTCCTCAGTCATACACTAGGATGGATTAACTTTTGTTGAGCTGCAAATTCAGCACCACTTAGACCCTCTATAATAGATAAAACGGACCTGTAAAAAGCGCATTTGGTATGCTCTTATTTCACACTACACAAAAATTGATCCGCCAAAAATTGCAGATCTACAAGCTCACAACTTGTTGATCGGCTATCTTTGACAAAGTGACTCGAGTTTTACATTGGACAACACTGGTCCCGCCCCCACCCCCCCCCCAAAGACCAATCACAAGCCGCGGTTTGTTTTCTACCGTTTGTGCATGGAGATAGGAGGCTTTGTGTGGAGTTTGCATGTGTGGAGTTTGCATGTTCTCCCCGTGTCCCCTAGGGTAGGTACCCTCACAAAAAACATGCAGTAATCCTGGTCTCTATACTGCCTCCCCCTGGTCAGCCGGGGCGCCTGATGGAGGGGAAAGGAACTAGTTGGAATAACGTGTTCCTTTCACGCGCTACGTCCTGCCAGGGAAACTCTCCCCTATCAGGTGGGAAGCATGAGCGCAGTTCGGGGCTTTCCCTAGGCTGGCAGAGGGAGAGTAGCGCCCAGGATAACTGGGCAATTACTGGGCGATTACTGCAATTGGCACTGGGTGAAAAAAATGGGTTCCAAAATTGTGGAGAAGGAAAAAACGTAGCAAGATCCCAGGCTACAAATCTTGTGCCAGTTTAACCACTTTCAACATGGCCATGTTATTATTGTCAAAATATTTCACAATGACATGTACGCTTGTAGATCAGCTACTTTCTTTTTTTATAAGGGGGGGGCGGCCTGCAGGCAGAGGCTTTGTACATTTTTGAGGGTCCTTGGCATGGAAACATTGGGGAACCCCCCCTGTGGTGTGCCAATGGCAAAATCATTCTTCCAGTGGACAGGAATTTACTACACAATAATTATCAAAACATTTTAGTTACTAATTACTTTGTAGATTTTTACATTGGTCAAGCTTCACGTGACATTGCTCATTGATATGTATTGTATAAATAGGTAAGTTACACATGTTTTTCTACCTACAACACACTACGAGTACCATCTACTGTAAGTCATTGTCAATTGCTATAAACTGCTACTCAATATATTATACTGCATGCTATAGAAATGTATGAAACCTTAATGCCATATAAAACGTATATTGTTACAAACACAGCACAACCTCTATTACAACTTCCTGACCTGGCGGAGACCTGTGCCCAGAGGAGCACATTTTCTAGTTTCCTTTGAATTTGACTCTGCGTGCATGAATATGTACAGTTGACATCCTGTATATCCATTGAAGGAAGCATGAGCTAAGCACGTGTGTACACACACACACACACACACACACACACACACACACACACACACACACACACACACACACACACACACACACACACACACACACACACACACACACACACACACACACACACACACACACACACACACACACACACACACACACACCTATAGACAGATGACATCATCGCGAAACAACATCATAAAGCTGACATCACAACCATGTCCTTTAAAAGGAATTCTCAAATAAACAACAGGTAAAATTTAGCAACTTCAAGGGACAGAACCTCCTGCTTGTAGCGACTTCTCTAGAGGATTCGCTGTCAACCCCGCTGTACAGACTGTCTGCTGCTTAGCGCGAGGGATTTCAAGAGGCTGCTGTGCTGCAATATAAATATATGACGTAATTCTTTTACAGAGCGAGATTTGATTAATCTAGGTACATGCACAGTGGTGCTGGTGTGACAACATGTTGTGCTGGAGGGGGAACCTGGAAGGACCAAAGAAAGACCATCTTGTTACTGTGACGGTGGGACATCAGGTGTACTCATTTGGACAGTCCAGTTACAAGTATCAGCTTGATTTACATGTCTTCAACACGGCGTCTTTACGCTGGAAGAAGTTGCCCGCCGTGGGAATTGAAATTGAGACACTCAGGGACAAGGTCCTCGAGTTCCTCACACCCACAGTGGAAGTGCCACTGGCGGTGGCGGTGCTGATAGAGGACGTCATTTACATCTGGGGAAGGTGCCATGGCTGCAATGTGTTTCATGCGTTTGATGTCGACACCCACAGATGGTTCCAGCCCAAGGTTTCTGGGACCGTTCCAGTCCCAGACAGGAACTACGTTTACATACCTTGTAAACGTAGCTCAACCTACTCAGCCTGTGTCTTGGGGAAGGTCATGTACATCTATGGACGATGCAACAGATACAATATCTGTGTCTACAAGTTGGACACCACCACAATGGTCTGGTCTTTAATTAACACCAGCGGCACTGCACCACATACTTTCACGAGGCATTCACGTTCATCTGCCACCATCATCGGGACAAAGATGTTTGTAGTTGTGAGCACTCGTGAAGGGTCGAACATCGTCGGAGTGCTCGACACAGAGACAAACTGCTGGCTGAGCATGCCTGCTTCACAGCTTCTTCCAGGAATACGCAAGAAGCCTGCAGCCTTTGCCTACAATGGAGAGCTGTACGTATGTAGTGGAGTAAACAGTTTAAAACATCTGAGGAAATACAATCCGGAGACCTTCTCCTGGATGAAGATTAAACTCAACGTCGGGACTTGGATGAAGATTGAGACCAAGAACCTGGGGCCAAATATGATGTGCTGTTGCACGGTGGGAGATCGTACCTTCGTCTTTGCAGGACCCAATTGCCTGTACATCTTAGACTTCAGTCCGAGTCTGAAGACATTATGCAAGCTTGCAGTTATTCAGTATCGTCTGAAGCAGACGGGACTCCCACACAACCTCAAGTGGGAACTGGCAGCTATGAGCATCATAGACCGCAAATGCAGAACAAAACGGAGAGGAAGAGGAAGGAAGACGTGAGGAAGCCGCGGTGAAAAATGGAATTTGCTCCCCCGATCGAATCTAGAGGCAGGGTTCAACGGATGGGGGAGAGTGATTTGTGACAGATGGGTACCAGCAAGAGTGAGAGGGAAGGTGTATACCTGGAAACGGTGACACTGGCAAAAAAGACGGGCCGGAGCTGGAGGTGGCAGAATTGAGGATGCTGTGATTCTTTTTTTTTTTTTTTTTACAATTTTGTAACACATTTTTTTACCCGGTGCCAATTGCCTGCATACATATAGACAACATCAGAGTTAATCCGAGGGTAGCCTCGATCTCCAGGCTTTTATTGTTTAGTTTTGCTAAAAAAATAAAAGCCTGGACCAGCGCGTCGGTGTACCCGGTATAGGAAGTGTTTCATTTCCCCAACCAACCAGAGTGCAGTGGGCGTCGCTCGTAATGTTGTGTTGACGGGGCGGGGGTTGACGGACAGATCGGTGAACCAATGGGATCAGGCGCATTCTCTCCGCGCTGATTTTAAACCCGCCCCTCTATACACGAAAGCAGGAAGGCTAGTGCAGCCTAATCTGAGGGTGACCAGGGTGTTTGTGAGATCTGGTGTTGCCCCCCCCCCCCCCACAACCAAACATAAAATGACTTGTCTTTTAGTTCTACTGGATCTCTTCTCCACTAGAGTCCCTCACTAACATTTTAGTCTAGTTTTTATTTGTTGACGGAATTGTCAATGTATTTTGTCTTAGTTTTAGTCATCATAACTTAGTTTTTATTTAGTTTTCGTCAGTGAAAAAAGGTAGTTGACGAACGTTTTTTCGTCATAGTTTTAGTCGACGAAATCAACTCTGGCTGAAATGCAGATAAGTCAAAGTAGCTGGGTAGCTTGACAAACTGCATCTTCATTGTGTCTTTTATGTCTATTATAAAAATATAAAAGTGCCCCTGTTGACATACTTCAAGAGAGTATAACGTAGGTGTGCACGTTGTCATCAATCTTCGGTCTGCAGTATCAGCACTAAGCACCGTTGATCCGTATGAGAGCATTTAAATTTGTATTTGTATCGTTTCATATGTTGTACTGGCTTAGCTGTATCAATAGGATTGTTCTCTACTATATGGCTCTAATGTTTCTTTTGGCATACTTAAAAATGTTTATTTTTAAGTATAAAGTAATTAAATATGTGTTATTTGTCATATCTGCCCTGTGCAACTTTTGTTTACGAAAGCTAAAAGCCAAACAGAAATGTCATTTTTATTCAAAATGTTCCATTCATTTTCAACGACAGAAACACAATTAAATCGTTAATCGCAAGTATTTGAGTGATAATTAATCGTCAACTTAAATTTGTAATCGTGACAGTCCTAACTGCACTATCAATAAAGGCATAAAAAGTCCAAAAATAACCCCCCCCCCCAACAAAAAAAAAAACAGCCCACACAATCGCAGCAGCCCTGCAATCGAAAGTGTCACTAAGGCATAATCACTGTATTTGCATTTGACGGATTCAACGTGGCACAGCGTGCAAATAATACACTTCACACGTGTAGTCTTTCACAAGCTAACAATTATCCGCGCTGCTAAAAAATGCCCTCTCTCCGATGCATGATAACTCCTATAACTCCTTTCGGAAACATCTGTCTGTTCAGGATCCTTTTTATAGACGGATGGTGTGCTGCAGCCCGTCTTTCACTGCTGTGGGAAAAAACGCCACAGAGACAACCGCTAATCATTGTTCTCTGGCACCAAAGGCGTGAGAAACATCAACCGCCCCCTTGGCAGCCTTTTTGAGCTTTGTTGAGTTGTTAAAAATGTCACATTTTCAACAAAGATGTTCTACTGGGGAAAAATGTCAGTATGGTGGATGGATGATGGCTGATTCAAGCAGTCAAACAAACTTTTCCTGACCGACCTGAGGCAAACTAATTGGACTCAGAGATAGGTGTGACTAGTACACCTGTTGTGCGTCGAACTAATCAAAAGCAACCATCCCCACGGGCCCACGCGAGTGAGCTGGCTACTGCTTGCGGCCTTACATCTACAACTCATTTAACCCCCTTAAGACCTGAAGCCGATTCTACAAAATGTCTTCTAAACCCTAACAGTTTTTTGAAAACTTATGTTGCTATGTCAGTGGTTTTCAAACTTTTTCATGTCAAGGACCACAAAATGTATATGCATTTGGCCGCGGACACCCATCTCAAAATGTTTTGTTCCAGGGACCCCCAGAAGCAAAGATTTGAGTTACAAATGTTTGTTTTAAAAAATATACATATTCAAAGATTTTGCACTAATTTTCTCGATTTTTCAAAAATAGCCAAAGTGTAAAATAATGCTTTTTTAGCTCAAATAGAGGACACAGTACAGCAACTTGCAATGGGCCTGGTCTACAAGATACGCCACACCACAAAGACACCCATGTACCTGTCAAACTACTTAAAAAATGAAGTCCACAATCACAACACCAGAGGGAGCTCCACTAACCACGTTCAACCCAGATTTGGCTCAAACAAGGGGTTAAATGTGTTCTCCAGCTATGCCACAAAAATGTGTCGTAAAGGAGTGTAAATCCCTACTCTCCTTCTAAAAAAAACGTTCTAAAAAAATCCCTTACTTACAGGTGGCTGCAATTCGAAACTGGCCCTTATGTCAAAAGGCAATACCAATGAGCTTTGGTGGGGGGGGGGTGCATGCTGTCATTGGGGAGATAAACTCCTGGAGCACTGGTGTCCATGATCCACCGCTGTGAGGATTATGGTCCACAAGCTCTGCAGGGTGTTGTTCCCAGTATGCCTTTATCTCCTCCTCCTCCCCTCTCCTCTCCTCCCCATGCAGTGCAGTGTGTTCTGACAGGGCGCTAAGCTAACTGAGCCGCCAAACGGCTGGCTGCGCTCCTTAGTGTGATGTCGCTCTCAGTGCCAGGCAGAGCAGCCACTCCACCAGAACGTTATTATGTGCCCAAAGTGATGGTGGTGCCTGTAGGCAAAAGCAGTAGAAAAAAAGAAAAGATGTTGCCAGTAGCCAAAGTGACGCCGTGCCCACTGAAAAACGCAGTGGTGGAAAGTAATTATGTACATTTACTTAGGTACACTTTTGAGGTATTTGTACTTTACATGAGTATTTCCAATTTCCTGTACTTCTACTCCACTACGTCTCAGAAGCAAAATATTGTACTTTTACTCCACTACAGTTTATTTGAAAACGTAAAGTTACTAGTTACTTTGTAGATTTTGATTATTATTACAGAACATACATTAACCACTTCAGCCCTATTGATTTCAACCATTTGAAAATAGACGATTTACAAGCTCACATATGTGTTGCGATGCGACACATTGTGAGCTTGTAAATCTGCCATTTTCAAAAGATTTTCTATACATTTGAAAACTTGAAATAGGACATTCTGCATAATGAGTACTTTTACTTTTGGTACTTTAAGTGCATTTTGATGCCAATACTTTTGCACTTTTACTCAAGCACATTTTTGAATTACGGACTTTTACTTGTAAGGGCACGCTCCCACCAAAACACGGTCGCCTAGCGTTAAACGCAGGTTGTGCGCGGCCACAGTTTTTTTGCAGCCAGCGGATTCTAAAAAAACGGGAGTGACGCGCCTGTCACTCACTTTCAGGACCCTCCCCGTAGCCCGCACGGCCATAGATATATGCGCACCGCCTGCTGGCTTAAGCGACAGATATAGAAACCTAGATACCTCATTGGCCTCTGCAGTTCATTGGCGTGGGGGGGGGGGGGGCACTGGCCAATCACAGCACGTTGACTACTGGCCAATCCACAGCGCGTCTTTTCCAGGGACTTGTCAGAATCTAGTTGTCCCGCCCCCACCTTCCTCTGATTGGCCTACTGAACGCCCCCCCTTCTGTGACGCACACGCACAAGTTTCCAGCGTGCCCCCCAGAAGCGGAAGTGCGTCCGAGATGCATACGCTTCAGCGCCGGAGGAGGCGTCTACCTTTATATGTCTATGGCTTAAACACCATGGTGCTTCCTGAGTCTTCGGACGGTCCACCTTCGACTCACCCGATTGGACAGAGGAGGAAAATCAGCTCCTGCCTCCAGCAGTTTTATGCTTCAAATGGACAAGTCGTGCAGAGCGGATAAACGCAAGGTCTGCGCGACAGCCGGAAAAAATCCGCTCTTGCGTGCATTTGCGTTGACAAAGCATTGGCAGATTCTGCTCCAGAGGTAAAATAAAAGTGCGGTGGGAGCGCGCCCTAAGGATGCGCTCCCACCGGACTTTTATTTTACCTCTGGGGCAGAATCTGCCAATGCTTTGTCAATGCAAATGCGTGGATTCTTGGAAAAAATCCGCAAGACCAGGAATCCACGCATTTGCATTGACAAAGCATTGGCAGATTCTGCCCCAGAGGTAAAATAAAAGTGCGGTGGGAGCGCGCCCTCACAGAGTATTTCTACATTGCAGTATTGCAATGTAGAAATGTATAGTGAACATTTGAGTACCTTTTCCACCACTGGAGCAACGCGACAGAAGCTGCAATCAACTCTAGCTACAAAACCCCCCAAAAAAACAATTCGATCATTGAACACACAGTAGCTCCAAATTCAATACGGAGGCACTCGAGGTTCTTTACTAACTGGGTTCTCCTGCTACAGTAATTACCTCCTCACAGCAGGGAGGCCGTTTCTGTGCTACAGGCTCATAACAACACAGTGGGCGTCATTATTTATCACCATTTTGCTACAGTACAAACCCCCCTAAATCAAATGCTTGCTCGTACTAAAGTTTCACCAGGCTTTAGGCTTTTCTATATGGCAGGAAAAATGTGTTTAGTTTTTTTTTTTTTCATTAATCTTGTGTGTGAGGTCTTCTTAGAATAAGTTAATGGATGTTGAACATTAAAAACCTTTGGTCTTAAAACCTCTTAAAAAACCCTATATTCACTGGAATCTCACTGTGGGGGTCTATATACGCTGCCTCCTTTTTTCCCCTCTACACCAAATATCTTCAGCAAAAAATAGTCCCAGAATAGGGATGTTTATAGGCTTAACGTGGTTAAGTCAGCATTTCAAGCACGCATACACACACACTACAGACACACACACGCACACACGCACGCCCACGCCCACGCACACACACACACACACACACACACACACACACACACACACACACACACACACACACACACACACACACACACGTGACTAAATCCTGGTTGATGTTCCTCAGCATTAAGCACCTTCATTAAAGTTCCTTCTAGCCGTGATGATTCACTCGTCCATGATTGCTGAGTCGGGCCTATAACCCAACTCTTAATAACCCGGGCCTGAAGCTGAGCCGCCTGCCCGCCCTTTGTTCTGCTATAGCTCGGACTAATGCGTGATTTATATACTCGGGTTGCTCGCCTTTGTCGCGCAACAGCAGATCTACAAGCCCTGTTGCGATGGTGGAAAGCAGCTAAGTGCATTTTACATAACTACTGTACTTAAAGGGCAAGCCCACTTTGGTAGAGGTTTGGTTTGTGTAGTTACCTCGCCATGATGTAACTCCAAAGGTGGACAAGAAATAAAAAAGAATTGCTCCATTAATTAGAAATTGATAATTAAAAATATGCTCCCCATTGACTTACATTGTACACTCAAACAGCTCTCAAAGTCACTCTTTTAGCCCATAAACGAACACAAACTTAGCTGATTCAGACAATATAGAACATCACCAAACCCAGTACTGTTTATTTTTTTAATAAAAATGTCAACTTCCTGATGATTTTACTATTTGAAGATCAGGATCCGCCGATCCAGTCCAGGTTTTCTTTCTAATAAAAATAGCTAAATCAACAGTAAGTTAACATTTTTATTTAAAAAAAAAAACAGTACTGGGTTTGGTGATGTTCTCTATTGTCTGAATCGACTTTGTTTACATGCTAAAAGAGTGACTTTGAGAGCTGTTTTACTGTACAATGTAAGTCAATGGGGAGCATATTTTGAATTATCAATTTCTAATCAATGCAGCAATTATTTTTTATTTCTTGACCACCTTTGGAGTTACATCATGGCGAGGTAACTACATAACCCAAACCTCTACCAAAGTGGTCTTGCCCTTTAAGTTCAATGTTGAGGTATTTGTACTTTACTTGAGTATTTCCAATTCTCAATGCTTTTACTTCTACTCCACTACATCTCAGAGGCAAATATTGTACTTGTACTCCACTACAATTATTTGAAAACTTTAGTTACTAGTTACTTTTCAGATAAAAATTATGATATTATGAACAATACATTAACCACTTTATCTTATACCTAGGCTATTTTCAAACATTTTAGTACTTTTACTTTTGGCAATTCAAGTACATTTTGATGCCAATACTTTAGTAGTTTTACTCAAGTAACATTTTGAGCACAGGCCTTTTACTTGTAACAGTTGCACTTGAGTAAAATATCTCGAGTACGTCTTCCACCACCGTCTACAAGCCCCGTTGTGTGAGGCCTTGTAGATCTGCTGTTTTCCCGTGTGCGACACCCACGTGTGTGGCGACTAAGTACAGCCCAGCAGGCTTAAAGCAAAGCACTCTGGACTTCATCAGCGAGCGTCTCCAGCTGATAGCGCACGGCCAGAGGTGAACAAACAGCTCAGCAGAACTGGACTAAACTCCTCCTGCCTGGCTTGGATGGTCTGCTGCTGATGAGACACAGGCTGTACTGGACTAAACTCCTCCTCCTGCCTGGCTGGATGGTCTGCTGCTGATGAGACAAAGGCAGTACTGGACTAAACTCCTCCTGCAGGCTGCTGAGGAGAGAGAGGGCAGTGGCTGCTACACACACACACACACATACACACACACATGCGCGCCCAACGCACACACATATGCATAGAGTGGAACAACAAGGGAACCGTTTGGCCATCATCATCATTAGCCCCATGAGGAACTAGAGGAGAATGAAGGACAAGGACATTCTTACGGTACGTTTTAACAGCGGGCAAAAATATAATGAAAGTCTATGAGAGCCGGCGATCGGGCGAAGTGGGCGGGGGGGCGATGAAAGATGGATTTCCTTTATCTTTTTGGGCGATATCGCCCGGCATCGCCGAGAGTTGCCCGCTGTTAAAACGCAGGGTGACTGTAAAAGAAGACACACAGCCCAGATCATTTGAGGCTGCAGCCTAACACACACACACACACACACACACACACACACACACACACACACACACACACACACACACACACACACACACACACACACACACACACTGTCCTCGGCCTAACACACACACACACACACACACACACACACACACACACACACACACACTGTCCTCAGCCTAACACACACTGTCCTCAGCCTAAGACACACACACACTGTCCTCAGCCTAAGACACACACACAAACTGTCCTCAGCCTAACACACACACACACACAAACTGTCCACAGCCTTATGCACGCACACACACAAACTGTCCTCAGCCTAACACGCACACACACACAAACTGTCCACAGCCTAACACACACAGTCACACACACACACACACACACACAAACTGTCCTCAGCCTAACACACACACACACGCAGACAAACTGTCCACAGCCTTAAGCGTGTGCGTGCGCACACACAAACACACACAAACACACACACACACGCTAACACCCCCACATCCCTCACACCTCCCTGGCCTCTCCTGTCTTTTTCTTGCACTTTAATAATGCTTGAACTGTTCCTAGTTTCCTAGCTAAACTGCTTATAGCAGATACTGTGATACTCCAAGATAAGATACTC
Source organism: Gymnoscopelus microlampas (assembly GCF_963454915.1). NCBI lineage: Eukaryota > Metazoa > Chordata > Actinopteri > Myctophiformes > Myctophidae > Gymnoscopelus > Gymnoscopelus microlampas. The sequence continues at coordinate 39,386,690 of NC_139951.1, forward strand.
CACCACAATGACTTGATTTTTTTTTTTAGTTACTAGTCATTATCACAAATTGACACACATTAGCCGAGGGACCCCCATTTGAAAAGATATGCCAGGGACCCCAATAAGAGAAGGTTTTTATGGCTCTCTAGCAGTGATTCTCAACCATTTTAATTTCAAGGACCCCCAGTTTAACATGCATTAGGCTACGGAGCCCATTTAATGGCATTTATACCTCTGGGACCCCAATTCATATTGTGAAATCAATGTTAATTTAACTCTGAGAGTGTACAAATGGAACCAAATGGACCCGTTAGGGTCCATTTGGTTCCATTTGTACACTCTCAGAGTTACAGAACCATAAGGGTCCATTTGGTTCCTGTCCATCATTTAGCTGGGGAGTGCAGTGGGGACCCCCTGGAACCCCCTGAAGTACCCCTAGGGGTCCCCGGACCCCACTTTGAGAACCAATGCTTTAGACCTATTACACATCGGCCGTTCGAAAATAGCCGATCTACGAGCTCACAACGCGTCGCGTCGTCGCGCGTTGTGCGCTTGAAGATCGGCTATTTTCAAAAGAAGTTTGAAAAAGGTTTGAGTACTTTTACTATGTTAATTTTTTTGAATACAGGCCTTTCACTTGTAACAGAGTATTTAGTTTCATATAGTGGTATCGCTACTTTTCCACAAGTAAAAAAAAAGAGTACCTCCTCCTCCTCCTCCATCCACCAAGCGTCTTGACGGAGCGAGAGGAGAGAGAGAGAGAGAGAGGTCGGGGACATGTCGAGGTCAAGGGCTTTACGAGCGTGCCGCTAGCACACAGATGGAATGACCATCACCCTGTTTCTCCTACAGCACAGAGCTTTGAAGACATGGAGGTTTACAATCAAGCAGAGTAGAGAGACTTCAAAGAGCCAGCGGTTGAACGACCAAGTTCTTTGCTCTAACGCGGCGCGCTACGACTTTTAATTCCCATGGTCTCTAAATGCCACGATGATGATGATCGCAGTGGGAATTAGGAGTAAAGCCCCACCGGCTCATTTCTTTTTCCGTGTTGTTATCCGGGGTGGGTAAAGGGGGGTGTGGGAGGGGTTTGTTAACCCATTAAGACCGGGAACGCACCTGTGTAACCACTTTATCTATATTTTATACTTTGCGCTATTCAAAAAATAGCATATCTAGAAGCTCAAAGCGCGGCACAGAGTGCCGCGCTTTGAGCTTGTGGATATGCTATTTTTTTTTTAATCTTGAACATTTTGTGCAAATATTTGAATATATATATTTTTTTGAAGGGAACATTAGTAACTCAATTCTTTGCTTCTGGGGGGGTCCCTGGAACAAGGGGGTCGGCGGTCAAAATACATGTCATTTTGGGGGTCCTTGACATGAAAACGTTTGAGAGCCGCTGATATAGAAACATACGTTTTTTTCAAAAAACTGTTAGGATTTAGAAGACCCCCCCGAAGCGAAATATTTGAGTTACAAATGTTTGCCTTAAAAATATCTATATTCGAAAGATTTGCACACATTTTCACTATTTTTCAAAAATATCAGATCTACAAGCTCATAGCGCTATGAGCTTGTAGATCTGCTATTTTTGAATAGCCAAATAAATACAAAAAGAATGACACAGTTTCTTTCCCGGGTCTAAATGGGTTAAAGGTAGAGCAGGGGGTAAGGGGGATGGGGGGGGGTTGTGTACTGTGTGCACTGTGTAAGTGGCCTTTGTTGGGGTTTTTATTCGGTTGTAAGAGCCCCGCTAGGAGCACTGAGGGAGCGGTAAAAAAGTGGCATGGGGGGGGGGGGGGGGGGGGGCAAGGCCTTTTATTTATACGTTCAATAAAGGAGAGTGTAAACAGAAAGGTCTTAATAAAGCCCAAGCTCGCTCGCCCCCGGCCCCCGTGATCAGCTCTCTCTCCCCTATATGCTCCAGTGTACACAACAAGGAGAGCTTGTGCAGTTTATATTGCCTCAATAAAGTCAATACTACTGTGTGTGTGTGTGTGTGCGTGTGCGTGTGCGTGTGCGTGTGCGTGTGCGTGTGCGTGTGCGTGTGCGTGTGTGTGCGTGTGCGTGTGCGTGTGCGTGTGCGTGCGCGTGTGCGTGTGCGTGTGTGTGTGTGTATTACTATACTTGCGAGGACCAACTATATAATAGTCGAATTTGAAGAAATATACATTGTGAGGACCGTTTTTTCTGGTCCTCACAAGACAAATGGTTGTTTTATAGTTGGAATTAGAGATTGGAATTAGAGTTAAACATGATTTATACTTAGTTGCGCGCCAGTGTCATGCACCGAAAAATAGCCGATCTATAAGCTCACAACGCGTCGCAGCGCGACGCGTTGTGAGCTTGTAGATCTGCTGTTTTTTGGCTTTAGGCTTACGGTTAAAAATGGCAAAATATATATATTTTTTAAATGGCATTCATAAAATGGCTGTCCTAAAGCGTTGATGTCCTCACAAGTATAGTAATACAAACGTGTGTGTGTGTGTGCGCGCGTGCGTGCGCGTGTGTGTGTGGCGAGGGGATAGGTCGGGGGCAGTCACACTGATTGCCTGGTGAATGCATAAAAAGGAATAGGACTGTGTGTGCGCGTGTGCACGTGCGTGCGTGCATGTGTGTCGAGGCGCGTGTCCAACCGATACACCTCAAAAAAACAATGCAAAGATCAATTTACACACAATTACACAGCTAACGTGCGTGTGTACTCAAATGAAAGCAGAGTGATTGAGAATTAAGTACACAGTGGAGGCTGTGTCTGTCTGTTTGCCACTTGGTCGCAACCAACCGGTAATTTGTACTGTTAGACTGTTAGTGTGTGACAACTCATTTACACACATAAACACACACACATATACGGCACTATATGGCCCCTCCTCATGATTAGCAGTTAACCCATTAAGACCTGAGGTTCCGATTCTAAAAAAAAGTCTTCTAAATCCTAACAGTTTTCTGAAAAACCTATGTTTCTATTTTTTTGAAAAAACTTGACCATTTGCGCAAATCTTTGAATATATGTGCTTTAAAGCGAACATTTATACGTTCGCCAAATCTTTGCTTCTGGAGGGTCCCTGGAACAAAACATTTTGAGATGGGGGTCCGCGGCCAAATAGAGATCTAAAAATGTTTTCTGAAAAAAAAAAAAAAAAAACTATGTTTCTATGTCAGTTGTTCTCAATCTTTTTCATATCAAGGACACGCCAAATTATATGTATTTGGCCGCGGACCCCCATCTCAAAATACTTAGTTCCAGGGACCCCCAGAAGCTATTTTTTTTCGTTACAAATGTTCGCTTTAAAAAATATGCATATTCAAAGATTTGCTCGAATTTTCAGGATTTTTCCAAAAATAGCCAAGAGTATAAAATAACTGGTTACACAGATGCGTTCCCGGTCTTAATGGCTTAACAAGCACAGAGGCAGAAAAAAAGGCGCTGATGGGGGGTAGCGAGGAGGAATAATTGTCTTGGCTAGTGGGCTCACACACACACACACACACACACACACACACACACACACACACACACAGTTATACAGCGAGGCACATCATTAGCCATGACATTCTAAAAAGGCATCGTAAAGCGCTGCATTTCCTTTGGACATAAACAGTCTGTTGTTTGCCTGTGTTTCACGGCCCCGCTGGGAGCACAGTGCGTTTCGACCTCCATCGCCTCTAAAAAGCGACCAATCCCCAGCGGTCAAATAGATGACCTTTCCCGTTACAAGTCAGCTCTTAACCCATTCCGGCCGGGAACGCATCTGTGTGTCATTTTTGAGTGGTGCCGAAGGCAACCACTCCTATATCTGGCTTTGTCCGTGTGTCCGTATGTATGTATGTATGTCCACAAACATTGATGACAACATCAATACGGGGGTCAATACGGGGCTCATCAAAGGCACCACTCACTTCACACAGGATGTGATTTTTTTAGATTTCTTTGGCTATTCAAAAAATAGCAGATATACAAGCTCATAGCGCGGCACCGAGTGCCGCGCTATGAGCTTGTAGATCTGCTATTTTTTGGGGGGGGGAATCGTGAACTTTTGTGTTTTAAAGCGAACATTTTTAACTCGGATCTGTGCTTCTGGGGGGGTCGCTGGAACAACATATTTTGGGATGGGGGTCCGCGGCCAAATACATATCATTTTGGGGGTCCTTGACATGAAAAAGTTTGAGCACCACTGATATATAGCAACATACGTTTAAAAAAGAAAAAACTGTTAGGATTTAGAAGACATTTGTAGAATCCCCAGAAGCAAAGATTTGAGTTAAACATGTTTTAAACATATATATATTCAAAGATTTGCAGAATTTTTCAAGATTTTTCAAAAATAGCAGATCTACAAGCTCATATCGGGCCACTCGGTGCCGCACTATGAGCTTGTAGATCTGCTATTTTTGAATAGCCAAAATGTAAAATAATGCTTTTTAGCTGGAAATCTAAAAATGACATGCAGATGCGTTCCCGGTCGTAAAGGGTTAATCAAGGCTTTCAAGAGAAGTTCCCCCCCGAATGTCCTCCATGTTATCTCATGACTACATCCCTCTCTCTCTCTCTCTCTCTCTCTCTCTCTCTCTCTCTCTCTCTCTCTCTCTTTCTGGCTCTATCTCTCTCTCATCCCAACCCTGTTGCTGCGCAGTGCTTAATTTATTATTACACCCCAGAGTCTTGCTTTTCTGAAAACCGGCAGCAATTCACTCCCTGACAGGCAAACTGTGAAATAATGTATTCATAACACAGTCTTTGCAGCCTTTGCCACCAATGGCAGCATGCTGTTCTTTTCATCTCCTTTGGCTGATGAGGGCACCTCCTCCTCCCCCACAGTGTGCGGAGGAGGAGGAGGCGCCTGGTGAGATTCGATACTGTTACTGTACATACCGTATAGGCTTCTTCTCATGCAGAAGAAGCCTATATCAACCTATTAATCACAACGTCCACTGACAAAGACACAGGATGTCACATCCCAAAGTCACTTTGACTGCAACTCTGTAAAACGTGGGCAAAAATCCTTGACTATGCGCAATATGCGGGCTAAAACTCTTGATTATGCGGGCTAAAATCCTTGATTATGTGGGCTAAAATCCTTGATTTTGCAATGAAATATGCGGGTTTTTTTGCAATTTTATGCGTGAAATTGCGGGAAGTTGCGAAATATGCGGAAAGTTGTGAAATATGCGGCCATGTGCGAAATATGCGATATGCGAAAAGTTGCGAAAAATGCGAAATATGTGAAAAGTTGCGAAATATGCGGAAATATGCGATGCGAAGAGCATATTATGCGATGCTGCCTTTTTGAAAAAACGTTACCCCCGCATAATTATGCGCCATTTTGCTGATTATGCGGTAAATTCTGCGATCGCATAATCGCATTTCTCTGGAGGGTCTTTGTAATCCTGGGCGCTACTCTACCTCTGCCAGCCTAGGGAGAGCCCCGAACATGAGCTCATGCTTCCTTCAATGCATGAGGAGGCTAGCAAGCCGCTTCTTATCACCTGACAGGGGGGGAAGTATCTTTCTAGGGTATGGGCACCGATGACACGGAGAAGAGGACACGCCCCCCCCAGCGCCCACAGCGTCCCCGGCGGGAGTCGAACCCAGGACCTTCGAGCTGTGAGGCAACAACTTAACCCATTGAGACCTGAAGCCGATTCTACATGTCTCCTAAATCTCAAGTTTTCTGAAAAACGTATGTTTCTATATCAGTGGTGCTCAATCTTTTTCATGTCAAGGACCCCCAAAATCATATGTATTTGGCCGCGGACCCCCATCAAAATATTTAGTTCCAGGGACCCCCAGAAGCAAAGATTTGAGTTAAAAATGTTTGCTTTAAAACTATATATATTCAAAGATTTGCACACATTTTCACGATTTTTCTAAAATAGCAGATCTACAAGCTCGTAGCACGGCTTTTTAGCTCAAATCTAAAAATGACAGAGTTCCAGGTCTTAATGGGTTAAACCCTATACACTTCGTTGGACGTCAAATAGTACAAAAAAATAGCCGATCTACAAGCTCACAACGCGTCACAAACGCAATGCGGTGTGATATTGTAGATCGGGCTATTTTCACCGAATGTTCGCCTAGTGTTTTTTTTTTTTTTTGCACAATGTTTATGTATTATGACATGGCCCCCAGATAAGGGGGATAAGGGTTCATGTGGTTAAAACAAAAACAAAAGAACAACGCCTTTGGCAAGCTTGAAGGAGAGAGAGACTCTTTGACATGCTAGAAGAAAACTGTAACCCCTAAACAGTACCAAAAAAACACGTGTGTGGGAGCCGGAGCAGATTCCAACATTGTCTGACAGAGGGAGGACAGCGTACTAACCCAATCAGACCGGGGAACGCATCTGTGTGTGGCTTTAAAGATTTCTTTGGGCTATTCAAAAAATAGCAGATCTACAAGCTCATAGCGCGTTTTTTACTCAAAATCTTTGCTTCTGGGGGTCCCTGGAACAACATATTTTGAGATGGGGGGGGGGTCCACGGACAAATACATATCATTTTGGGGGTCCTTGACATGAAAAATGTTTGAGAACCACTAATATATAGCAACATAAGTTAAACCTTTTTTTTTTAACTGTTAGGATTTAGAAGACATATGTAGAATCCCCCAGAAGAAAAGATTTGATTTAAAAAAAAAAGTAGCTTAGAATAAAATATATATATTCAAAGATTTACACACATTTTCACGTTTTTTCAAAACAAAATAGCAGATCTACTTGTATATCTGCTATTTTTGAACAGCCCAAAGAAATCAAAAAAATGACACAACAGATGCGTTCCCCGGTCTTAAGGGGTTAAGTCGGTGCTCAAGACCTTGGGAAAGAAACGGACCTGAAAACGAGCCCATGTGGAATCAATCAAGACGCAGAGCGAGCAGAGCAGAACAGCGATAAGTGCAAATTGGTGCTGCAGCAAATCCAACTGTCAATGAGACAACAAGGAACGAGAGCGAGAGAGGTTGAAACATGGGGTCTCTCTCTCTCTCTTCCTCCACCACCATGTGCCATATGGAAGTGTGTTCATGTTGTCAATAGAGGGGAATCTAATAAGATGATCACCCACACATCATTTCCTCTGGATCAGCAGCGATCTATATTACACACAGCCTATTCCTTTATAGCCAGACTGGAGGGATGTGTTTAATCCGTTAAGACCGGGTACGCGTCTGTGTTGTTTTTAAGATGTCTTTGGCTATACAAAAAATAGCAGATCTACAAGCTCATAGCGCGGCACCGAGTGCCGCGCTACGAGCTTGTAGATCTGCCATTTTTTTTTTTTAAAGCGTGAAAATGTGTGCATATCTTTAAATATATATATTTTTAAAGCGAACATTTTTATTACAAATCTTTGCTTCTGAGGGAAATCCTAAGTTATGTTGGTATAATATCAGTGGTTCTCAAACCTTTTTTTTTGTCAAGGAGCCCCAAAATGACATGTATTTGGTCGCGGACCCCCATTTATAAATATGTTGTTCCAGGGACCCCCCCCCCCCCCCAAGAAGCAAAGATTTGAGTTAAAAATGTTCGTTTAAAAAAAAAAAAAAGCATATATATATATTGAAAGATTTGCACACATTTTCAAGATAGAAAAAAAAATAGCAGATCTACAAGCTCGTACGAGCTTGTAGATCTGCTACTTTTTTGAATAGCCCACAAAGAAATCAATGACACCGAATAAAAAAATGACACCGATGCTTTCCCGGTCTTAAAGGGTTAAACTGTAGACTGCAGGGATGTCTTTAATCAAGAACCCTGGCTGTATGTGTGTGTGTGTGTGTGTGTGGGGGGGGGGGGGGGGGGGGGGGGGCTCGATCCAATAGTTTTCCCCCTCTACATCCAACTTTATTATGGGTTTATTATGACATCAAATATCGTGAGAACCCCCATTTGTTTTGGTTATAGTTGAGTGACTGGATTGACGTGCGTGACACAGACTCTTACTTTATATTATTATGTCCCAATCAGAGCAGATCACATTATGATAAACTCTCAAAAAAAAGGAATCGTTTGTTGGAAACTGATGGAATGATGATGAATGATCACAGCAGACAAAGCCATCATAAATGACCTTGTAACAGAGCTAACAGACTTCAATGTCCTTCATTATCATTGTCTCTCTCTCTCCCTCTCTCTCTCCCTCTCTGCCTCTCTCTCTACCTCCCCCTCCCTCTCTCGAGTGGTGTAAAGTGCCTAAGTACATTTACTCACAATTTACTGTACTTAAGTACAATTGTGAGGGATTTTTTTTACTTCACTGGAGTATTTCCAATTTTCTGTACTTTTACTTCTACTCCACTACGTCTCAGTGGCAAATATCGTACTTTTACTCCACTACAATTATTTGAAAACTTCAGTTACTTTGTGGATTTTGATTACTATTACAAAGCATACATTACCCACTTCAGCCCTACATTTCGGCCATTTGAAAACAGCTGATCGACAAGCTCACAATGCGTCACAATGCGTCACAATGTGACGCATTGTTATCTGATAGATCTGCTATTTCAAACGATTTTCATACATTTGAAAACTTGTGAAATTGGACATTCTGCATAATGAGTACTTTCTACTTTTGGTACTTTAAGTATATTTTATACCAATACCAAAAGGGGTTCCCGTCCTGAAAGGTATAGTTACAAAAAGGGGTTCCCACCCAAAATTGGGTTAAGTAAAACATTTGAGTACTTTTTCCACCACTGTCTCTCTCTCTCTCCCTCTCTCTCTCTCTCTCTCTCTCTGTCTCTCTCATCAGCCTGAATCTTCCTCCTGACTGGTGGTGTCTCTCGGGTCAAACAGAGCACAGTTTTTAGTGGTTGTGTTTAGAGAAGGTGAGAAGTGGTTGGTAACCTTGGCTCGCCTCCATCGTAAACATCTGCCCCGGTTAGAGAGGGGACATTGGGTTAACAGCCGTAAGGGGGTAGCAGCAGCAAAGGCAAACCCGAAGTAGTGACATCATGGTGGTAACACGAGCCCCCGTACCCCGGGCAGGGGGTCCCCTCAAACGGCGTCAAAAAGGTAGCACCGTTGAGTGTTTTTTTCACGGCAGAATTTATGGGTGAAAGGTTTTCTAAAGGAGCGGGGACACACCATGGGGTCAGAATTGGGCAGTTAAAACGTAGGGGGCCCCGGTAAAAAGTGCCCCATGCTCCCTCTACTGGTCAATAGTTCAATTGTGCTCTCTCCCCCTCCCTCTCTCTCTCTCTCTCTCTCTCTCTCTCTCTCTCTCCTCCCCCACCTTGTATACTAACCTCATTTACTGTAACACAAGCCTGATGTCAGCATGTAATTATTCTATGGGAAATGGATGGTCCTGCCACAAAAATTCCCCCTTGGCTCCACGGGAGGGTCGGGGGGGGGGGGGTGGGGGGGTCAATGTCCCGTCCGAGAACCGGTGTCGTTCTGCTCGTTATGGCAGGTATAACACGTCCCTGCCCCTCTCTCTCCCGCTATAACCCCCTACATCCGCGCGCACGCACACACACACACCCTTTGCCCACAAAGCCCCTGCCTTGCCTGGCGAGGTGCCCATGAAGCCTGGCAAACAAAAGGTCAGAGTCTGAGAGGGTCTCTAGAGCGGTGCTGTGCGAAACAAGCCTGTTAATACAGTGTACCGTCCCCGACGATGCGATGGGTTTCATTTACAGGGCTCTGTAACCCCCCCCCCCCCCCCCCCTCTGTCATGGGAAGCACATGTCTGGCACCGACTCAAAGTGGAAAGCCTCCAGCTTCCACCAAGAGAAAGGGGGGTTTGGGGGTAGGGGGGGGGGTTGCCATCAGCTCACGATCATTTCTTCTTTATTTTTCTATGTACCATACACAGCTGTGTTTGCGTCTTGCGGTTGGCGGCTGGGGGGGGGGGGGGGGGGGGGGGGGGGGGGGGGGCGGGGGGGGGGAGGGGGCGGGGGGCACGTCATCATCATCGCCTCCTCGGCCCCAGACAGTGCCTTCTGATAAAGGTCAAAAGTCTGGGAACATCAATCGGGTCCAAAATGTTCGTTTTTCTGATGAATCAGAGCATTGGTTCTCAAAGTGGGGTCCGGGGACCCCCAGGGGTACTTGAGGGGGTTCCAGGGGGTCCCCAGCTAAATGATGGGTAGGAACCAAATGGACCCTTATGGGTCTGTAACTCTGAGAGTGTCCAAATGGAACCAAATGGACCCTAACGGGTCCATTTGGTTCCATTTGGACACTCTCAGAGTTAAATTAACATTGACTTTAGAATATAAATTGGGGTCCCAGAGATATAAATGCCATTAAATGGGGGTCCGTAGCCCTAATGCATGTCAAATTGGGGGTCCTTGTAATTAAAATGGTTGAGAATCACTGCTAGAGCCGTTAAAATCTTCTCTTATGGGGGTCCCTGGCATATCTTTTTCAAATGGGGGTCCGCGGTCTAATAAGTGTCAATTTGGGGGTCCTTGACATGAATAAGTTTGAGAACCACTGAATCAGAGACCTATACGGATGAGGCAGCTCCAGAGCGTGTGACATGAAATGTTTGTCGTGGCGTCAGTGTTGTGTGTTGGGGGCGAAAATAGCTTATATATACAAGCTCATTGATCGGCTACTTTGGGGGAAAAAATTAAGATGAATAAAATGTTCTCCCATAATGATGACAAAATGGCTTATTTACAAGCTCGTCTGCTACTTTGGAAAATAAAATTAGATTTATAAAATGTTCTTCTATAATGACATACCCCCAAAATATGCACGACAAACAACAAACGGTTGTTATCTGTTGACTGTTTTAACCCATTAAGACCTGAGGCCGATTCTAAAAATATCTTCTAAATCCCAACAGTTAAAAAAAAAACTACAGTATGTTTCTATATCAGATGTTCTCAAACTTTTTCATTAGAGTCAAGGACCCCCAGAATTACACGTATTTGGCCGCGGACCCCCATCTCAAAATATGTTGTTCCAGGGACCCCCAGAAGAAAATATTTGAGTGAAAAATGTTCGATGTTGAATATATATTCAAAGATTTGCACACGTTTTCCCGATTTAAAAAAAAATAGCAGATCTACAAGCTCGTAGCGCAGCAAAATAATATAATGCTTTTTAGCTCAAATCTAAACTAAATGACACAGATGCGTTCCCGGTCTTAATGGGCTAAAAGGAGAACTTATAGTTTGAAAACATGAAAACGTCTCTCTCTCCTCCAACCTCTCTTATGGGCAAAATCCTGTGCATGGTCAAGGATGTTTTTCTACTTGACATTCTGGCATCTGTGTGCAGCTAACTATTTGATGTGCTGGTCTGACTGCGCTGTGCCTCACTTAAAAATACATCACAGGCTGGCTCTCTCTAGCATAAATCAGACAGCAGTGAGTGGCAGTAGCCACTTCCACATCGTTGCACAAACTAGATGCATAAATTATCCCACTCCACCTGAAAGGGGGATGTTTTTTCCGTACTGTATAATTTCAACTTCAGAATGCATAATGAACGCAAAAATAAAATCCACTGTGGGGAATGTCATCCTCGTGTCATCAAATCACGCCTAAATATTGGAACTATATTAACTCAGCCCGCCATTTCTTGACGGCATATGTCATTGCCGTTCTGGAGAAGTGATCTGAAGTTAATATGAAAAAGCCATGAAACCCCTTGTCTGGCATATAGCCAGATGTATCAGAGATCTCTGCCTACCAATATGCAATCTGGTGAGTGGCATCTAAAATTCAATGTAAGGGCCTAGACAGTGGTGTGTTCTAGGTTTTTTTCGGAGGGCATACTATAATTATTCCCTCCCACACGCACGGCACGTGCAATATGCGCGCATATGTACGCGCGCGCATGGTCGCCGAATGAAGTACCAGTAGTAGTGAATGTGTGCCTCCCTAGGCTGGTGAGGGGAGTGTAGCGCCCAGGATCACTTAGAAAATTGGCACTGGGTGGAAAAAAAAGGGTTACAAAATCGCGGGATAAAAATTTAGGAAAGAAAAAAAAGTAGTTAATGTGTGAATTACTTCAAAACTCACAACGGCCAGCGGGTCATTATCACCTCCAGACAATAGTCACACGGCCCGGACGGCGGGCGTAGCCGTCTGGGTGCCTATAGGCTGCTGCTAATGCCGCCTGACGGCGTGTCGCGGGTTCGACTCCCGATCCCGACGACCTTTGCTGCATGTCACTCCCCATTTCCTGTCAGTCTACTGCCTTATAGACATTCTCATTCACGTATTTATTACAACACCCTTCTTGCATTAACTGTACAGCTCAAGGTAAGAACAATGGAGGGGGGGCTTTCGGATAGCACGTTGACCATTGTGGTTGCGACATCCCTGGTTTGATTCCGCCGCCCGGGGACCGTCCTGTGTTGCTCGTCCTTCCCCCCCACTCTCCTCTGCCCTCAGTTTCCTCCTGGCTCTCATGCTGTCCATGTCCGGATGAGACGGAACAACAAGAATTGTCAAGAGAGAGAGTGAGAGACAATGTACAATGGCGGTCAAATAAAATGAAGCTTTTACAGCGTTCACAGAAGCTTACACGCTCAATACATCATGAACCAAGCTGGAGAGGAGAACAGTGAGATGAGGTGTGTTGATGATGAGTGAGGTGGGCTTGGGGGGGAGGGGGGAGATTTGAACCGTGGTTTGGGGGCGAGGGGTTTTCTGGGGGTTTATGGGGGCTTCAGTGTCACATAGCCCAGATGTATAGCAGAGATCTCTGCCTACCAGGCAGTACTCTGTCTGGTGACCAGTAGCGTATGGTGGGTTCTAACGTGGACCGGGCCAGATTCTTAAACCCCCCCCCGCTGACCGGCGGGGGGGGGGGGGGGGGGGGGGGGGGGGCTCGCGCAACGATGGTTTGACGGGGAAACCGGTTTTTAATGGCCACCCATTAACAATCCGGCCGAATGCAAATAAGCCCGATTTGAAAACAAAGGCGAATTTCTGTGGTTGGCTACAACAGAATGGGTGATGGGGTGCTAATGTTGTTATGTTGATTTTTTGTTTATTTCCCCTGGGGGAGCAGAGTTTTCCAGACCGGGCCATGGCCCCATTGGCCTCTATGACGATACGCCCTTGCTGGTGACATCTACATTTAATCATGTAAGGGCTTGAACTGGGTGGAAAATAACCACGTTGCAGAAGAACCAATGCAAAGACTCAACGGAGGTTGCCTGGTACGGTATCAGGATTGGTTTTCAAAGCAGTATGGGGCGTAGGTTTGTTAGCAAACGTTTTCTCCGCTTGTTCTATAGCCCCAGTGGTGTGTTCTACCGTGTTACGCTTTATATATGTAGTGTGTGTCCTGCAGAACATTTTCGTAGCCAAGCGTAGCCATTCAAACACCGTCCGAGAAAGCCTATCTGATACGCAGGAGGAGGGGCTGGGGGCATCAAGAATGTCGACTTCAGTTCAAATAGCCTTTTTCCATGTGATAATGTGGCGTCTAAGGTGAAGGCTTATGTGTGACTATTTTCTTTTTTTATCTTGAAAGATATTTTTAGGGGCTTTTTTTCTGCCTTTATTGATAGGTACAGTGGTTTTCAACCTTTTTCATGCCAGGGACCCCTATATTGATATACATTTGGCCGCGGACCCTCATCTGAAAATGTTTTGTGCCAGGGACCCCCAGAAGCAAAGATTTGAGTTAAAATGTTCACTTTAAAAAAATATATATATTCAAATATTTGCACACATTTTCTAGATCTACAAGCTCATAGCTCATGCCGCGCTATGATCTTGTATATCTGCAATTTTTGAATAGCCAAAGCTAAGTGGTTAAAATGATTGTGACGCTATGTTAACTCATTTCGCTGGGGACCCCCTGGAACCCCCCCCCAAGGACCACTGGTGGTCCCCGGACCACTGGTTGAGAACCACTGCTATAAGGCAAACTCTTTATCTTGTCAAACATGAATATGTTTGCCAATTGTTTGAATATGCCAATTCAAAACAACACATTGAACCACTTACGTCCTGTTTTATACTTTAGGGCTATTTGTGACATGTTGTGAGCTTGTAGATTGGCTATTTCTGGATGTTTTTGAAAAAAGATACTTAGATGCCTAAAATAGGTGGTTTAGATCATGGGGTCTTCAACAGGGGGTCCGGGACCCCTAGGGGGTCCTCAGAGTTAATACAGGGGGTCCGCCAAATATTTGTTTTTACATTAACCACTTGAACCCTAGCATCCCTTTTCTGAGGAGAACTTTAGCGAGGCGTTGTGAGCTTGTAGATCGGCTATTTTTGGCAAAGAGTTATAGGTGTAGAGGGGAAAAAAGAGCAGCGAAAGTTTATCTGAAACACAATTTTATACAATATAGAGGGGGTCCCTGCTTCATCTCTCTCTCGGCTAGGGGGTCCTTGGCCTGAAAACATTGAAGACCCCTGGTCTAGATCATTGGTTCTCAAAGTGGGGTCCACACAAATGGAACCAAATGGACCCTAACGGGTCCATTTGGTTCCATTTGTACACTCTCAGAGTTAAATTAACATTGATTTTACAATATGAATTGGGGTCCCAGAGGTATAAATGCCATTAAATGGGGGTCCGTAGCCTAATGCATGTCAAACTGGGGGTCCTTGAAATTAAAATGGTTGAGAATCACTGCTAGAGAGCCGTAAAAACCTTCTCTTATTGGGGTCCCTGGCTTATCTTTTCAAATGGGGGTCCGCGGGCTAATAAGTGTCAATTTAGGGGTCCTTGACATGAAAAAGTTTGAGAACCACTGATCTAGATCATTTTTCACAACATAATATCCTCTTTATAATCATTTTGACAAACCTACTGTAACTCGATGTGTCTAATGAACAGTCTAAAAAATCTATTGTGCCTCGCCCCGACATTGTTTTCCTGCGAGAGACACAGCAGCACCCTAACTGACCTGAATGCTAGGTTTGCGTCCTGCCAAGAAAATCGCAGAGGTGAAACGTTGATATGGTGGAACATGATCTAACCCAGATAGATTTGACACTAAAGTGTAGAGAGAGGCCGAGCCAACTGGACTCTCTGACCAGACAACAGACAGAGACAGAGAGAGAGAGAGAGAAAGAGACAGAGAGAGAGAGAGAGACGGAGAGAGAGAAGACTCAGAAGGGAGGGCCCTGCTGGGTCTGAACTCTGACCCAGTCTGGGGTGTGAAAGTCCGATGAGAAAGCCCAGAGTAAGAGTTAGGTTTCAGTCAGCCTGTTAAAAACGTCTTGCTATAGGAGGTCAAATGAGTCCAGCGCTGCTCTGTGTGCGAAAAGGCTTGATGCAACGCACACATAGCGTCCAAAAACAGGCCAGCAGCAGCAGCAGGCGAGCTACATTTTCCTCCTCCTCCTCATATCAAATAATACCATTGTGGAATTGCAAAGCGCTCTCTCCAGTACACTCTGCCTCTCGATATCCTTACAACTTTCTCTTGGCCTTGGCTCTCGTGTATCAATCAAACCCCCGGGTTTTCTCAGATATCCGTTTTAGCAGCTCGTCTGCGAGGAGCCTTAGAATCCATTCTGCCCTTAACCCGTTACGACCGGGAACGCATCTGTGTCATTTTAAGATTTCTTTGGGCTATTCAAAAAACATAGCATACAAGCTCGTAGCGCGGCACCGAGTGCCACGCCCTCCGAGCTTGTAGATGTGCTATTTTTGAAACATCGTGAAAATGTGTGCAAATCTACAAATATATATATATATATATATATATATATATTTAAAGCGAAGATTTTTAACTCAAATCTTTGCTTCTGGGGGGTCCCTGGAACAACATATTTTGAGATGGGGGTCCGCATGAAAAACATTTGAGAACCACTGATATTATAACAACATAAGTTCTTTTTAAATAAAACTGACATTTGTAGAATCTCCATTTGAGTTACAAATCTTTCGGTTTAAAAAAAAATATATATCTTTTTCTGCACCATTTTTTTCACAATGTTTAAAAAAAATTGTAGATCTGCAAGCTCGTAGCGCTATGAGCTTGTATATATCGTAATAGCCCAAAATAAATCTTAAAAATGACACACAAGATGCGTTCCCCGTCTTAATGGGTTAAACGCCTCTGACCCCTCCAAAGGGGGGGAGGGGGGGGGGGTCGCGTCATGGAGATACCATCTCTCTTGTGGGAGGACGCATAACGTGTTGACGGAAGGAATGCTCGTCTACGCTCCAAAAATATATTCACAGATCAACTTTCATTTGTTTGAGCGTGCATCAAGCGGGGAGAGGGGCTTGCTCATATGGCAGCTTTGCGAAGCAAGGGAAGGGGAGGGGAGGGTTGGGGAGGGGAGAGGGGGGAGAGCCCTGTGTGTGTTTGGCTGCGTGAGGCAGCACAGCTGGCTGTGGTAAATACAGCCTGACACTAATAGTGTGTCAGCCATCGGAGAAAATCATTCACACAAGCAAGATCCCCGCCTGTATACCGGGGCCTTAGGAGGACAGGAGCATAGCATGAGGAGGAGACGGGGGAGAACGAAACCGACAAGAGAAGCTCAAGGAAAAGGGGGCCCCATTAACCCCTTAAGACCGGGAACGCATCTGTGTCATTTTTTAGATTTCTTTGGGCTATTCAAAAATAGCAGATATACAAGCTCATCTGCTATTTTATTGAAAAATCGTGACTTTTTTTGCAAATCTTTGAATATATACATTTTTTTAAGTGAACATTTTTAACTCCAATATTTGCTTCTGGGGGGTGCCTGGAACTAATTATTTTGAGAAGGGGTCCACGGCCAAATACATATAATTTTGGGGTTCCTTGACATGGAAAAAGTTGAAGCACCACTGATATAGCAACATACTGTTAGGAGTTAGATTTCTTTTTTAGATTATGTATTTGGCCGCGGACACCCGTCTCAAAATATTTAGTTCCAGGGACCCCCAGAAGCAAAGATTTGAGTTAAAAATATTTGCTTTAAAAGATATATATATTAAAATATTTTCCGATTTTCACGATTTTTTCAAAAATAGCAGATCTACAAGCTCATAGCGCGGCACTCGGTGCCGCACTATGAGCTTGTATATCTGCTATTTTTGAATAGCCCAAAGACATCAAAAAATGACACACAGATGCGTTCCCGGTCTAAAAGGGTTAAAAATGTATGCAAACATGACATCGCATGCAGCCCCCGCGCTCCTCTGTCTTCTCTTTCTTTTTGCAACCGTGAATTCCTGACAGCACATCAACGCTGGGAAAAAAAGGAGGAAGGAGAGACACAGAGAGAGACACAGAGAGAGAGAGAGAGAGAGAGAGAGAGAGAGAGAGAGAGAGAGAGAGAGAGAGAGAGAGAGAGAGAGAGAGAGAGAGAGAGCGCAGTGACTGAGCGAGCGGAGGCTTATAAAAGGGAACACTAATGATTTCCACTCATTTCACATTAACGTGAAGTCAGGCGCCACGCTGTGTCTCACAGCGCATGGCTTTAAATGTAGGCTAGCGCCCCCCCCCCCCCCCCCCGTCTCCGCGGAGCATTTATAAGCACCTGTTCGCACCGCTCCCTCCCCCGAAGGGCATCGTTTTCCCAATCAGTCCGAAAGACCCCCAACCTGGTAAACACTTCCTGCCAAGCCAGCGCTGTTCTACATCGCTCTGACTTCCACACACACACACACACGCGCACACACACACACACACACACACACACACACACACACACACACACACACACACACACACACACACACACACACACACACACACACACACACACACACACACACACACACACACACACACACACACAAGACCTGACAACGCCTGGAAGGGCGAGTCAGAGGCCGTGTCAAGCAGCATCCTCGTTTCATCAATCATGATGAAACGATGATGAATAGACGAGCCTCTTCCTTTGCCTTCAATCACCATTTCTGACACATTCCACATTATATGCTGGGGAATTAATTGCCCGGATGGATCCCCGCTGTGTGAGGTGACAGCCAGCCAGTGTGTTTTGAAGTTCAACCATTTACATAAGCCTTTAACTTCCTTCCTCGTAAGACAAATCAGCGGAAGATATGGCTGATCTACAAGTTCACGATGTGTCACATCGACACTGTCTCACCCTCCAAAGGCATATTGTGACAAATGCAACCAAACCTCAAACTGTGACTTGAAGGGACATGTTGACATTTGGGGAATATGA
The DNA here is from genome assembly GCF_963454915.1 of Gymnoscopelus microlampas. Classification (NCBI taxonomy): domain Eukaryota; kingdom Metazoa; phylum Chordata; class Actinopteri; order Myctophiformes; family Myctophidae; genus Gymnoscopelus; species Gymnoscopelus microlampas. Next base: position 39,404,751 of record NC_139951.1, read on the forward strand.
GTTACGATTCTGTTGGGACATAAGTTGAACAGGGCTGAGTCGGCTCAAGTGGACTTCGCAACGTTCGGCACGGCGACAGCCAGAGGCCCTGGTTGTCGCAGGTTCGATTCCAGGCCAGGGTCTGAGAACTGGACTTCCACATTCCTGGAGTGAGGAAGTGCCCGGGAAGTCACCGTTTGACTGGAAGGGTATTATACCCCCATCAAGTCACCATTTGACGTTTGATCAATAAGTCACAATATGACTTTTGAACAGCGTTGGTCACGTCACGACGCGTTGTAAATTGTAGATCAGCTTCTTTTTTGTCCTTTTTTTTTGCCCCAAATATGGACCACCTGTACTGTCTACACCAAAACTGATCACCACAGTGATTCATGAGGGGCTGCTTATAATCTACTGTGCTAAACATTCATGAGTGTCTGTTGTCATCATGTCTGGGGGGGGGTATCATTTCCTGCCACATAAATGTATATTGCGAATAAAGCCCCCCTACACACACACACACACACACACACACACACACACACACACACACACACACACACACACACACACACACACACACACACACACACACACACACACACACACACACACACACACACACACACACACACACACACACACACACACCATTAACACACAGCAGCCTATTGTCATAAAAAATAATGACAGTTCTAATATAGACATCTGTCACTCAGAAAATGACATATATAGCTTTGATCTACACTCTATCAATTATGTTTCCAAAATGACATGAAGCCACTGTGTGGATTTTATCGCATGAATTGTCACAGTATGTGTCTGTAAGAGACCAGCCCTGCATGGCTGGCATTGAGAAAATCAATCATTAAAACAATAATGAATTTGGACCGACACATTGAACCAGTCAACCGCTCTAACAGCTTCCACTAAATCGACTGGTTTTCAAACCAGTGGTCCGGGGACCAACCAGTGGTCCTTGAGGGGGTACCAGGGGGTCCTCAGCGAGATGAGTTAACATAGCGTCATGAATCATTTTAACCACTTAGCTTTGGCTATTCAAAAATAGCAGATCTACAAGCTCATAGCGCGGCACCGAGTGCCGCGCTATGAGCTTGTAGATCTGCTATTTTTGAAAAATCTTCAAAATATGTGCATACCTTTGAATACATATATTTTTCAAAGCAAACATTTTAACTGAAATCTCTGCTTCTGGGGGTCCCTGGCAAAAAAAAACTTTTTCAGATGGGGGTCCGTGGGCTAATACATATCAATTTAGGGGTCCTTGGCATGAAAAAGGGTTGAAAACCACTGCACTAAATTGACAAAGAAAGCTTCTTGTACCAACATCATACAACCACGTCCTTTCCACACAGACACAGCATATATAGGCCACTGGCTCACAAAAATTTCAGCTCAAGAATCAGATGTTTGCCCAGGACTCAAACTGGTGAAAATAGCAGATCTACAAGCTCACAACGCCTTGCATTGCGAGGCGTTGTGAGCTTGTAGATCGGCTTTTTTTTGGCAAAGAGGTTTGGTGTAGGGAAAAAAAGAACAGATCAAGTATAGAGTGAAAGGTCAAGTTTACAAGGTTTTGAGGGTTTAAGCGGTTAAATGTCTCTGAAAGTACACATTAACATGAATCCAACAGACACTGATGATAGTGCTGTCAAACAGGTCGAATCTGCAACGCAATATTAAATAGTGTATGTAGTGGGGGTCCATGCTTTATCTCTCTCTCTCTCTCTCTCTCTCTCTCTCTCTCTCTCTCTCTCTCTCATCTAAGGGGTCCTTGTCCTGTGTTATGATGGATCTGGACCATATGGTGCGCTAACGAGCTGCTTTCGAGGCACAACTTGAAGGAATGAGAGAGAGAGAGAGGGAGGGAGTGATGCATGAAGAATGCAGTGCACTGTCTGTCTGTCTGTCTGTCTGTCTGTCTGTCCATGCATGCATGTCTTCATTAATGCCAATGAGACTGAGAATAGAACAGATTTCAACAGAATCAAATAGAACAGACACAAGGGCGCACGCAACAACAAAAAATACACCTGCATATTACTATAGGAGGCTGTACCTGATTTCAATGTAGGATACTAGCCTTGGATCAAGACTTGGCGAGTAGTAGTAGGACATCATATCATACCAAGGTGTTTGTCTTTTTAAAGTCACATGAACATTGCAATTCGTTCACGACACCAGTGCAAACGACTGACTGATTAAAACGAGCAGAGCGAGAGAGAGAGAGAGAGAGAGAGAGAGAGAGAGAGAGAGAGAGAGAGAGAGAATCCATCCATGTAGCCTAATAGGTCGGACTATCAACATGGTAGAGCTCAAGACTATCATGGATGGATTTTATAGATTTTCACATTTGCATATCATAGATACGTAAGAGATCAGTAAAAGTCAGACTCGATCAAATACATCTATGATAGTCTTTCACCACGGCTAGAATCCATGTTAAACTCTTGATCGATTGATTGATTGATTGATTGAATATGTATTAACAGTCTGCCAAAAAAAAAGCACAGAAAGTAGACCTATACAGTTCAATACAAAAGGATGTTGAGAGGATTAACCCCAAGAAAAAGCACTATATGGCTTGTTTCCATTGGGGTCCATATTAACCATATCATGTGTATTCAATTCATTGAAACATTTAAAAGGGATTAAACCCAAGAAACCACTATATATATATAGCTTGTTTCCATTGGGGTCCACCATGTGTGTATTCAATTCATCGAAACAGTTAAATGACAACAAGACAATAAATAATTACCATGGGAGGGTTTGGAGCGCGCAGTCCGCGCGTCGGAAGAAGACGCACAGAAGACGCACGTTATGGCGATGAGCTGAAGCGCTGTCAGACATGTAAACTTGAGGACCCAGCGCCGGCTGTTCATGGTGATGAACCGGCGATCCGGGCAGACGGATCCCCCTCTTCTCTCTCTCTCTCTCTCCACTCCGACGCTATAGCTCTCTCTCTCTCCTTCTCTCACGGCAGCTCTGCCATGATATAGTTACATACAGCTCAACAGCTGATGAAGACCCCCAAATGACTCCCTGAAATATGATCAAGTATGAGAAAGAGAGAGAGAGAGAGAGAGAGGGAGAGCCGTTAGTCTTTCTAACGGCTAGACAATCCACAAGCAGAGCCGTGTCCGTTACATTCAAACTCCCATTCAATGATATGTTTCAGAGAAACTCGTCTGTCTGTCGTCTAGTCTGGCGTGTAAAAAAAAGTGAAGTTAAAAGCAGTTAAATGAAATAGAAAATGATAAGGATTGGGCTGTGTTGTGTATGCCTATACTCGCACACTGACTACAGTACAAAGACATCAATTCCAGAGCAATTATTATACTGGCGAGAGAGAACAGTGTTGTCTTATGAGTGTGGAGGACCATGTGCTTCTTTCGTAGGAGCGTTCACTCCTCCCCCCAGGTCCTAGAGAGAGACCTTTTTTAGCTGCTCTTGGTCCATTGCGTTAGAACAGTGGTTGTCAACCCTTTTCATATCCATTATTTATTCGGCATTTGAGCCATTTGATGAGATTTAGACTCTCAGACCAAAGATTTATAATATTTTGTTGTCGTTGGATAAGATTTTGTCCACAATTCCATGCTGTATTGATGTGGTTTCCATAGGAGAGACAACATAGGCAAACATTGATCAAAATAACAATTATTGTATTAACCTAATGCAGATGTTTAACAATAATGTAACTCTTGAGAGCGTAAAATGAAACCAAATGGACCCTTACGGGTCCATTTGGTTTCATTTTACGCTCTCAAGAGTTAAACATCTATAAGTTTCCATTTGGTTACCAACTCTCCCATCATTTAGCTGGGGACCACCTGGAACCCCCGCAAGGACCACTGGTTGAGAACCACTGCGTTAGAAGGAGTTCTTCTTTAACGCTATGGTACTCACGTTCGAGCCGTTGTCTGAACACCCCCGGTAGCGGAGCCTCTCGTCTTTAGTAAATGTACAAAATACACTTTCGCTACTCACCAAAACAAACACGGTTTTAAGATGTTGAAAACCTGCTCTCCATAGTGGGGACACTCTGAGGGCCCCACCTCACGTCTAAAATACACTGTTTGGCTAGAAAAGAAAATATTTCACCTTTTCTAGTTAATCCACTGCGCCCCCTACAGATCTGGTCAATAGAATAATTCCATTAACCAGATCTGTAGGGGGCGCAGTGGAATAACAAAAACAAATCTTCCGCTGAAATATTTTTCTTTTATGGCCAAAAAGTGTATTTTAGACGTGAGGTGGGTGGCTCAGAGTGTTTCCACTAAGGAAAGTAGGCTTTCAACGTCTTAAAACTGCCTTTGCGAGTAGCAAAACTAAAGTGTTTTTTTTATTTTTACTAAAGACGAGAGCCGGTGGCCGCTGTGTGAGGGCAACGGCTCCTTCTAACGCTATGGACCAGAGCTAGAGACACTTACCGCTGCTTTTGGCCGAATAATGACCTCGAATGGGTTGGGTTCCTGTTCCTGCAAGGTTGTTATAGCTTGTAGATTTGTCATTTTCGTCAAGCGAGTAGCGACAGCATGTTGTCTGTGACAGTCTGTCATTAATATCTGGGAGAAATGCGGGGCCCTGTGTCAGCGGGCAAGTGCGCGCGAGCGGCCTTCCCGCGCGCGCAAAACATTAAGTCGGGTGTGATGTTAACCCCATATTACATTCTGCTGGTTTAGCTCTTCTTAACAAAACAAAAATAAACTCCCAATTAATTCAATTGTAAGCTACCATGAATTTCACATTGTATTTTTAAACAAAATATAACACAACATATTTTAAATGTTAATCTTAATAAACAGTCATGGGGTCCCTGGCACAAACCATTTTCAGATGGGGGTCCATGGCTAAAATCAAATGTATTCAAATATTTTAAAAATAGCAGATCTACAAGCTCACAACATGGCATGGCTTGTGAGCTTGTAGATTGGCTAATTTCAAATAGCCAAAGTTTAGGGCTGAAGTGGTTTATGTATGTTTTGTCATAATAATTAAAATCTACAAAGCAACTAGTAACGAAAGTTTTCAAATAATTGTCGTGGAGTAAAAGTATATTTGCCTCTGAGACGTATTGGAATGGAAGTAAAAGTATTGCAAATTGGAAATACTCCAGTCAAGTAAAAATACCTTAAAATTATACTCAAGTACAGAACAGTAGGTAAAGTGCAGTAACTACGAAAAAAAAAAAACACTGAAAAATGGGTTTAAAAGTGATTCAACTGGTCAGCCAAATGAGATATCGGCATATAAGTGATATTACACTAATTTTACATCTGTTCTTGAGGTAATTGTTTATCCCCCAAAATCACAAAGGCTAATTTGACCTTTAGGATACACAAATAAGTCGGTGTGTCCAAAAACGTAGTTACTGCACTTTACCTTGGCAGGGCGCAGTGTACTCAAGTAGCCTACATGTATTTAGTTACTTTCCACCACTGTCAGCATTAGATTAATTACTTACTCACCTTCTGCAAAGGTGACAAAAGAGAACACGCTTTTGTTCCATAGGCCCACATTGTCTTAGTTTCAGAGAGCATGGTGGTAAATATGAACTTTTAGTTTTGCCCCAAAAGTCTTTATATTCCATAATGTCCCACGTCCGTGTGTTTATTTACTTTTTACGGCTTGACACACGTAGTCAAGGCAAGGACGCTTCCTTCAGTCAAGGAAGTCAAGCAGCCCCTCAGTTTCCTTTCAAAACGATGCACATTTCAAAATAAGAGTTTTTTTTTTTTTAAACGCTATACTTCTTGTAATGTTATAAGTCAACTCTCCTGGACAACTCCTGTTCTTAAAGAGATAGTGACTTTTAAGTAATTAGTAGTTGTTTATTAAGTATGGCTCTTTTTAGTCTTTTATTGTTACTTTTAACGTTTTAATGGATCCTATGTAAGTAGGCTAAAGCCTGATAAAAGTGTCAAACTCCTAAAATCCACCAGAATACTGGAAATTGCATCTACTCTGTTAAAAAATTCATGGGGGGACCCATGATTTTTTTTTTAACAGGAAAGAAATCTCCTGTTATCTGACGGTCTGAGGTTGGCAGGTATGCTATTGAGTATAAAGGACCCCAATGGAAACAAGCCAATGGCTTTCTTGGGTTTTTTAATTCCTAGCTGACCTTGAATTGTACCTTACCGGTAGGCCTATGTGCTTTTTTCTGCAAACTTCTAATATTGAATCAATGTGATGGATGTATATTTGAGCTTCACAGTGACAGCAGCTCACGCGCTGTAGCCAACATAGTCTGTAAATAGGATTTGAATAATGCATGTTTGTTAGACATAATAACCCTTTATACTCCCACACACATAATTGTGTAGGCTATATATGACATGTTTTATTCAATGGTTATAAAAGACAGACTTGTCAAAGCACTTGTATGCAATTTGTAGAAGCACATGCTAGACAGAATGAATCAATTCTGGCTCATTAACAAGATATGAAGTTTAATCATCAAGTCTATCTGTGCAATACCAGAACACTTGCCCAGAAAAAAATGGGGGCGAGTGTGTTTTGGGGCGAGTGTTCCGGTTACCTATGTGTTGCTGTTTTTTTTTCTTATTAAATAGGCTACGTTTTACAAAGATCTGTTGGTCATACTTTTCATACGTTTAACCTACACTACATTTGCACAGTTCTGCGGCAAATCCACTTTCAAATGATCAATCCATCCATGCATCATAAACTGTGACCTGTGTAGTCTACTGCAGTCAGCTGTCATGGCAACACTTGTTCAGTGATGGAAAAAGTACTCAATGTTTTTACTTAAGTAAAAGTATCAATACTGCAATTCTCAATAAAAGTCCGGAATTCAAAACGTACTTAAGTAAAAGTACAAAAAGTAAATGCAACGGTGCTGCGCTCTTCCATGTCTGCAATGCGCCACATGGCAAATCATTTTAAAAGGAAGGCAACACATGCACAAAACTAGCCTGGAAACCAGACGAATCTGCCATTGCAAAAAAAAGAATTGCCCTCGGCAGTTTTGGTCTGGCACCGCTCAGTTGTGATTGGATCTCACTCCCTCCGCAGTAGTGAGGGACCAATCAGGGCCCAGTATGCAAATGTAGGGTGCGTTTATCGCCAGAGGCATTTTTTTTAAATCCGCCCCTTGGAAATGCAGGTTCCACATATAGCAGGGGTCTTCAGGGGTCTTCGTTTTCAGGCCAAGGACCCCCTAGCTGAGAGAGAGATGAAGCAGGGACCCCCACTATTGTATAAAATTGTGTTTCAGATTCAACTTTTTTTGTTTACGTGGTCTGCTCTTTTTTCCCCTCTACACCAATAGCTCTTTGCCAAAAATAGCAGATCTACAAGCTCTCAACGCCTCGCAGCGCGAGGCGTTGAGAGCTTGTAGATCGGCTATTTTTGGCTAAAGTTCTCCTCAGAAAAGGGATGCTAAGTGATTAAGGAAAAAAAATAAACATCAAAATCACACAAAGATTTGGCGGACCCCCTGTAGTAACTCTGAGGACCCCCTAGGGGTCCCGGACCCCCTGTTGAAGACCCCTGACATATAGAGATCCCCCAGACTAATATCTACACAGTGATATATGTCAGGCCATGCCAGGCTAGCACAAAACAGCCACATGTCCGCGGGCAAGTGGAGCACTGAAAAGAAAAGCCTCTCTCTTCATCCTGGAGAAGAAAGGAGAAAAAAAAATCAAAGTAACCTTTTAGGAGCTGCAGTTTCAGTGATGTCTTGCGGTGAAGTCACATAATCTCCAGGAACCTTCAATTCCCTCCAGTGTTGGAAAGTAACTGAGTACATTTACTCAAGCACTGTAGGCCTACTTCGTACACTATTGAGGTATTTTGACTTTACTGGAGTATTTCCAATTTTCAATACTTATACTTCTACTCCACTACATCTCAAAGGCAAATATTGTACTTTTTGCTCCACTAACTATTTGAAAACATTAGTTGCTATACCGTTTTGAGCTTGTAGATCTGCTATTTTCAAGGGATTTTTAATACATTTTATACATTTGAAAACTTGTGAAATGGGGCCTTCTGCTGCATAATGAGTACTTTTACCTTTGGTACATTAAGTACATTTTGATGCCAATACTTTTGCACTTTAAGTAGAGTACATTTTTAATCCCGAACTTGTACTTGTAACAGACTATTTCTACAATAGGGTATTGTTCTTCCATCACTGAGCATATCCTGCACCCTACAATGCTTCACAGCAACCCTATACAGTAGCATCCCTGTTCTGGGCATGTCATAATAGGCATGTAGTTATTATTATCAGAAAAATGGCCAAACCTGGAATAAATTCCTTACCTAAGAAATGTCTTCACCAGTGTCTTTGTAAAGGTGTCTGGTAACACATGCACATTTCAACAAAGGTAGAAATTTCAATGTCATTATAATATGGTACAATTTTTTGTCTATACTCTGTCTATGTCTCAGAGGAGGACTGTGGACAGTTCATACTGTAGTAAACCTGCCTACCAGTGACATCATCGATGGCGGATCCAAGCTAATAGAAAACTGCAGGCTATTCCTGGAAAGCATTTCCTGGCACATAAATTTATATTGCCGAATAAATCCCACCTTCCTTTTTAACTCCTTTTTCAAAGTCAGAGAGCCGGTGAAATATTTTATGCATGTACCACTCAACTGGTCTGGTTTGGGGGGGGGGGCATTTTGTGGCTCGCGGAGGGGTCCAATGCGGCCTGTGACATGATTTAAAAAAAATCTAATTCATACTACCTCTAACAGAAAAGAAAACGAGAGAGAAAAGAAAAAGACAAAAAAAAAGCGCCGGCGCCGGCAGCTTCTTCATAGACTCATACTGTCGAGGCAGCAGGCACTGAGGCAGTTATCCCCCCACTCCCTCTCGCCTCTGACTGTTTTGATTGAATACTTTATTTAGAAGGTTGCGGAGAAAAAGCACATGGATGTACAGTTTACAATACAAGGTCAACTGAAATGAATCGCTCATGAAAGCCACAATGGCTTATTTCAAATGAGATCCTCACATACATACTCAATTCATGGAGACATTAAAAAGCCGACAGATAAACACTACTTTGAAGGTCTAATGGTGGGCAAATTTGTTCTGTGAGAACAATGGCCAAGCCACTGAAGCCATGGCCAAGGTCATTAGTGTACGGTTGACCATGGCCTCTCTTACGTCGTCAAACACAGCATGAATAGAGCCTCAGGCAGCGAGGTATCCGTGTTCGTCCTTCACGTGCGAAGATGACCATTGACTTCACGATGTCTTCACCTGAAAGCTGAGGAGAACAGAGACACCACGACACTGCTGAGGAGAAGACACCACTGCTGTGATTCAAGATGCTTTCCAAGAAAAGAAAGCTTGTCGATGAAGGCCGTTCATTCAACTCTACTTGGAGAGAACGCTTTTCCTGCTATGAGTTCAAAGGCTATAGAGTCTATAGCAAGGATTCTTAGGAACAGAAAATAGAGCTATTTAGCACTTATTTTAACAAAAGAAAATCACTACACCTTTACTGCACCCTGCAAAAGTAGGCTCTGCTTGCAGACAATTAAAGCTATTCCTGGAAAGCATGTAACTTTCCTCTTCTACCCTGGATGTGAACCCGGTTTCCTGCAAAAGTGCTGACATTTTTTACCATTGAGCTAATAGAGCCTGCCTGCGTGCTCAAGGGGTGAATTGAATCTTGACCATCAGGTCAAAATTTGTGTCAGATCCTGTGTCTATAGGTGAGACATGACCTTTGACACGATCTAAATGTCTCAATAGAAGAGCAAGGAGACAAAATACAACCACCCCAATTATATAAGTTATATTGTATTAACATACTCTACTATATACAGATTGGACAAATTTACAATTTATTTATTAAATAAAAGTTACATAGTGCCACTTTAACACGCGTGTCTATAACATCATGTCACAAATAGGAAGGTGGGGACGTGGAATGAGACATTCACTCAGTGACGATCTGAAATCATATTAATCTGCAACAAATGTTCAGAGGTAGAGAAAATATGCACAATATACACATTCTGAGCTTGTAGATCTGCTATTTTCACTACTTAAGATTTTTTACATTTATTGAATTTCTTTGATTTTTAAATTACATCTTGAAAATGTTTTGAAATATCCTATTTTTGGGGGGAAACAGGATAATAGCATAACATTTGCAGCCCTATAGTCAGGGAGGACGCAGGATATCAGCTTTATTAAATGAAGCTGTCCGCTCTCCCGCTGATGTGTCAGAAACACATAAAGAGTAAACAACAAATTATAACTATAAACAGACATGACTAGGAATTGTCAAGTGATGGCTTTGAAACATATGGGCTTTTTTTGCTCAATGTATTTTTATTGAGTTTGAAATACACATAAACACTGATCATAGACAAACCACAAACCAAGGACACAACATAAATTACAAACAAAATGCAAACAGAAACAATGGAATGCAACAAAAATAAAAACCAAAATTAATAAAAATCGAATTAGGCTGAGTCACAGTACAACAGAGCCAACATGTCCAAGTCAAAACATTATGCCTATGTTTACGATGCAATACCCAGAGTTCGAGAGGTCAGAGTCATAGTTAGCTGACCTACTGCAGTGCCCCCCCCCCCCCCCCCCCCCCCCCCATAATCATATCTGAACTGTGGACCCCCCAAAATAATCATATTTGAACTGTGGACCCCCCAAAATAATCATATTTGAACTGGGGACCCCCCACCCTGACAAGCACTTGTAATTGTACGAGTTGAGGCATTACATTTTGTTTGACTCTGTTCCACAGATAAACATTGTGAAGCTACAAGCTCAAAAAGCCTTGCGTTGCGAGGCGTTGAACACAGGTGAATATGAGATGTGCCTCCCAGGTGGAGGTCTGAAGCACATTCTCTTGTTTTTACAAACTATTTACCTGAACCAGCATGATGTCAGCTACTTTGTTTGTGGAGAGATCCATCATGGCGTTTGAGCCATACAAAGGCCTGAACTGTCACAGCTCTCATCATTCACCACCATGATGAGATACCGTTTCCCTCTGGTTGCAGTCCCTCAAGCAGGTCGGTCTGCTGTGATTGCCATTTATGCAGCAGGGAAGGCGGAATGACTGTAGTTATGCACATTATTCCGATGCGCCGTTCTCGGGAAGGTTCAGCGAGGACCTGTAATGTAAAATGATAAAGTATCTCGGTAACAGTGTTCATTGTTTAATAACATAATGCACTACATGATCATCCCTCTCTAGCACTGTGGGATGCAATGGTCTTATACGGGGAAAAACCACAAAGCTTTTGTAGAATATGTTGGGTTTTTTTACAAACCTTTTTGGTCTGGATAAAGGGCTGTGTAAGGTAGGGGCTGACACTGTAGGGGGGCCTATTTTCGCAGGTGTCTTACCCATTATCCCTCAACGTCTTTGCCATTAAAAAAACAAAAATTAAGAATATTTTCAAATAGTTCAATAGCCGATTTACATCGACACATTGTGAGCTTGTAGATCGGCTATTTGAACTATTTGAAAATGTTTTTAAAAATGGTAAAAAATGGCAAAGAAGTTTAGGGATAATTAATGGGTAAGGCACCGGCGAAAATAGGGCCTCTAGTAGGTGTAGGTTCCCTGCTGGAGAGCTGACCAAAAGTGGTTGACGTTGACTTTGACCTTCTACAAATGAAAGCACCCTGCAGACTGTTCAGCAGGCGGGGAACATTTGGAGAACATAAACTAACCCATGCCCTGTGGCGTCTTGGTTGGTGCTCTGTTGACAAAGAAAAACACAGGCAACAACAAACATACCATTTTCTAGAAATGGAGAAACCGTTCCACAAAACACATTGCCCTCTCGCTGTATTTTGAAAAGTTTATAAAGGAATAAAGGTGTTGACAGCAGAGGCGGGTGGATGCCGGTGGTGATTCTCAGTCCTCGGATATACTGTGACGCTTCACAAAAATCAATCCACTTCTTCTTCATGCCGTCAATCTTTGGAAATGTAAAAACAATGATCGAACTGTTCTTAAAGGATGACTTCACCCATTTTCAACCTATCTTCATATAATTGGTCCTAATGCTCCAAGCTAATAGAAACTGCAGGCTTTCTATTCCTGGAATGTTAGCATTCTATAATGGAAGCCATTGTTCTCGCGTTAATACAATATTTTGTGTTTTAAATCTGGTTTTAAAAAGAAAACCCCCCGGTGCCTAACGATGCTGTCACTGGTAGGCGGGTTGCTGAAGTGTCCACAGCCCTCCTATGAGACACAGGGGGTAGATTTATTTTTTTACCATAATTATAATGAGCATTAGTGAGGAGTCTAGAGGACCAATTATATGAAGCAAGGTTGAACATGGGTGAAGTCGTTCTGTATAAGAGCCTGGCATCCTGGGAAGATGCACTTTGCGCGAGGAAGCCATAGCTAGCTACTGGAAACTGTTTTGAAAAGTCAAAAAGTGACTGTAGACTGTACAGTCACTCAAGAATAATGAGCGGGAGAACCACTGATGATAATGAAATGATGATTCCTTTATGATAAAGCCTATAGCTAGATTGCTTTTCTCAGTACTCAGTCACCCTCCTCTCTCTCATCCTCCCTCCCTCTCTCCACCTCCCCCTCCCCTCTTCCTTACATCCCCTTCCTCTCTCCTCTCGTCCTCTCTCTCCTCCTCCCTTTGGTTGTGTGGGTTCGTGTCCCATCGGCGCAATTGTAATTAACACTGTCCGGACTCACGTTCCAGTAAGGCCTGCCACTAATTCCACATCCGGGGACCCGCTCCCCGGAGGTTTTTGTGTCTCCCACTTAGCACTTCCACGGACTGTTATTACGGACCCCCAGCTGCAGATCAGAGCACTCACGGCACTCCAGGGGGCTGGTTTCACGCTCGCTATTCGCTCACGTTTGCTCCCCCCGCTCCCCCCGCTCCCCGTTGCTCCGTCGCTCACGTTGATTTGCGCACCTCTCGCTCCATGCTCCGCTCAAACCAGGTCGCTCAACAGTAAAAAAAAGAAAAGAAAAAGAAAGTAGAAATTCTAATGAAATCTCGGTGCGCTGTGCACTGCTGGATGTCTGTGTGTCTCCGAGTCTGTGCGGCCGGGCATGCTCAAACATTCGGTGCGCGGCCCCCGCCGGGGCGGCTTGGAGCGGCAGGCGGTCCTCGCTCTGAGTAGTGCTCCAACCTTTTTATAAACCAGCTCCGCGCTCATGTCAAAATCGCGTCGCTCCACTCCTCGCTCCGCTCCGCTCACATGCTCTGCTGCAGATCAAGAGTGTGACTGCGGACCGGGCCTCTCCTTGGAGCACGACTGTGGATTGCTACTAGTATAATACTATACCACTATACTGTATATTATCTCAACATTCTTATATACCATTCTGTACTATACAACATTATTGTTGTACTATATGATATTATTATATACTATCTTACACTTTTATATTTACTAGCAACTCACAGAAAAGCCTCCGTTTCTGGTCAGACGAAGGAAGAGCCGGGCCTGGAGCCAAACCACAGAGCCTAGAGCCTCCTAGGTATCGGCAGCTGCAACATCTCAACTTTCCTGGCCTGGCATTGGCCGGACTGATGGCGTGGATTCACTCACATGCGTTCCACACTGGGCGTGGGTGGATCCGCGTTGTCGGTCTGGCTAGCGCCAGGCTAACACTAACCCCCAATTAGCACTGTCTCTTAACTACCCCCAAGAGACAGTGGGGGCAGTAGCATGCTTTACTTGGACACAGGCTGGGGGTCTGATCAGCCTCGGTCGGGGTCGCCTGGAGGAAGGTGTCTGTTGCAAGACCCAAAACACCCAGTGACTCCAGTTAACAACACTGATGATGTGTCCAAGTGCATCAGTCGATGTTTTATTGACTATTATTGTTATTGCTACTACTTGTACCTCCCTCTCTGTCTCTCCTCTGTCTGTCTGTCTGTCTGTCTGTCTGTCTCTCCCTCTCTCTCTCTCTTCTTTACCCCGACACGGTCGAGGCAGATGGCCGCCCACCCTAGAGCCCATGGGTCTGTCGTTTCTTCCATTTAAGGGGGAGTTTTTCGTTGCCACTGTCGCAAAATTGCTTGCTCAGGCTCAGGGTGGGACAATGTCGGGTCTCTGCTCTACATGTAAAGTGTGTTGAGACAACTTGTTGGGATTTGACACTTTAATCAAATTGAATTGAATTGATGATCTTCCAGACACCAGCACCGCTATGCATCAGTGTTGACGAGTAATTTAGAATGTAGATGCATGGTAAAAGTCACTACATTATGTTTTGTTTATTGGACAATAGGCTCTATGCACAGCAGCCATATTGTAAAGAAATTCCTTACTTCCTTCACAGGAAGACAAATGAAGGCTCTGTTCCATTTAGTGTAACACAGTGGTTCTCAAACTTTTACATTTCAAGGACCCCCATAACTCTGAGAGTGTACAAATGGAACCAAATGGACCCGTAAGGGTCCATTTGGTTCCATTTGTACACTTTGGTTCCATTTGTACACTCTCAGAGTTACACACCCGTAAGGGGCGATTTGGAACCCCCTTAAGGAACCATGAGGGTCCCTGCCTGGAGCCCACTTTGAGACCCACTGGTGTAACAGAGTGTTTCCTGCGAGCCAACATGCACAATATCAGCAACCCTGACTCTGTTCGACCAGAATGGAACAGAGATTAATATCATTGGTAAGACCTGTGAAGGAAGTAAGAAGATAGGCACAGTTTATTTCCAATATGGCTGCTGTGCATAGAGCCTATTCCTTTGTGATGACGACATCGAGGTGTCGTTGAGATGATGACAGCATTATGTAGAATACACAATGACGTAAGCTACTCATACCGAATGGCCCATTTGGCAATGCACCACATGGCAAGCTGGTTTGGAAGACAACACATGAGCACAACAGAGCCACATGTCCGTGGGCAAGTGGTGCAACTGAAGAGCCTCTCTTCTTCTTCATCCTGGAGAAGAAAGACATCAAAGTAACCTCTCAGGCCAGGGCTGCGTTTCAGAATGACGTCTTACTTGCGGTGAAGTCACATACTGTACGCCTCATGCTGTTGCTTATGCAAAAACACAACAAAACAAAAAAGGGGGGAAAAAAACGTTGTTTTGTTTATGCGATCTGAAATAGTAGCAACATATGGGTGCCTCTTCAGTGTTAAGACACTCTTCTCTCCCTACTGCGGCTAGTATTATGACGCATTATCAGAAGTGGACGAAGTACTCGACCCCAGAGTACAGATACTCCTGGTCAAATTTACTCCACTACAAGTAAAAGTATAGCTCAGTCAAAATGATACTCAAGTAACAGTAAAAAAGCCATTGCTTTTAAATATACTTAAGGATTCAAAAGTACGCTTTGAAAAATACTGTAAGTACAAGTAAAAGTAGAAATACATTTCTTAATTTTTATATCAATGAATTGGCGTAATATTTTCACAATGAATTTATAGGACCTTGTTTCAGAGAAGTAATTCTCTGAAACCACCTGCACTGCATGCACTGCTGTGCTTGCTTGTAGAACCACTATACGTTATACAAAGCCTGCAGAAACACTTATAAAAACATAGAAATTACGGAGGAACCAGAACTAAATACTTTTACTCCCATACACCCATACAAGATGTAACAAAGAGGCGAGCGGAGGGGGAACCCAGAAACACGGCCAGTGTGAGAGCAGAAGTTAGGCCAATTGCATTTTAGGGAAGAGAAACAAAACAGCCAACCTAAAGGCCAAACCGCACCAATGCAACTAGTTGCAACATAACCGTTTTATGGTCAACCGCACCAATGCAGCTCCTTGCAACTGCCATTGGTGATCAAGTAGTTGCGTGTTGAAAGGAGTTGCATGGCGAATCGTTGGTGTGGAGTGGGCTTGAAAGTACTCAGTACTTTACTGCCTTCCTAAAAACGTACCAATGAACTGGCCAGATGTATGGAGAACCGGGATGACTGGTGGGTAGCTACTTGAGTAAAAGTAAAATATTCGTCTTGGAAATATACTCAAGTAAGAGTAATAAGTATTTTTTTTTAAATCTAATACTCATGTAAAGTACAGATCCTCAGAATCTGTACTTAAGTGCAGCACTCAAGTACATTTACTCCGGTACTGTCCACCCCTGCGTATTATGATGTATATATGCATGAAGATCAAAGCCCCTGCAGTAACATTGTTGTGCACGGTGATAATAATGGGGCCCTTTTACTCTCAACCACTGTCTGTCTGGGTGGGCTGTGGAAGCTGATTGGAAAAGGTAATGTTTTGCCCTTGCACAGTGCTGCAGGGGAGGATGAGAGGGTCATAGAGGAGGGTGTAGGCGAGGAGAGATGAGCACCAACCAATCCCATCCGCCGGATCCGAGGACTGAAAGTACTCAATAATAACACTGACTCACTTTATCCCATTAAGGCCGGGTAAACGCGTCTGTGTCATTTTAAGATTTCTTTGGGGCTTTTCAAAGATAGCAGATATACAAGCTCATAGCGCGGCACCGAGTGCCGCGCTATGAGCTTGTAGACCTGCTATTTTAGAAAAATCGTGAAAATAATGTGCAAATCTTTGAATATATATATATTTTTTAAAGCATTTGTAACTCAAATCTTTGCTTCTGGGGGATTCTACAAATGTCTTCTAAATCCTAACCGTTTTTTTTGCAAAAAATAAATATTTTGCAATAATCTGTGGTTCTCAAACCTTTTTCATGTCAAGGACCCCCAAAATTATATGTATTTGGCTGCGGACCCCCCCCATCTCAAAATATTTTGTTCCAGGGACCCCCTGGAAGCAAAGATTTTAGTTAAAACCGGCCGCTTTAAAATATATACACATTCAAAGATTTTCACACATTTTCACGATTTTTCAAAAATAGCAGATCTACATATCTGCTATTTTTGAATAGCCAAATAAAGATGCATTCCCGGTCTTGAAGGGTTATACAGTGGCAATATATGACATCTAAACATTTTTTCCACAGTGGGGCCTTTTGCAGACAGTAAATATAGATTCTGAAGTAAACTGGGAGAGAGAATAAATAGTACAGCATGTGAGGAAAAAATGGAAAAGGGGTGTGTGGGGGTGTGTTGTGTCAAAAACAATAAAAGGGGACTCAAAAATACCACCACTTAAAATATAAAGCCTTTTTGAAGACACTCTTTTTATGTTACTTCACACAGTAAGTGAAATGCTAAATTACATCCATGGAAGGAGACATCTGATGAACGTTTTGGGAAAAAAAACATGAAACCAAACCTGGAGGAGAGGAAGCGATGCACTCATTAAAACATCCTTATCTCTGGGCTTTGCGCTGCCTAATCTACAGTAGAGCCATTTTACTAAGTGGGCAGAAGCAATTATCGGGCATCAAGTGCTGTTATTTACGCTGACTCTAGTTGCTTTTGTCTTCTGAAGGACATTAGAGAGATTTAAAGCCGGATTGCGGGACATCCATTGCACAAACGAGTATAAAGATGGATAGAACAGACTCTGAAATGATCCTAGACCACAGTGGTTCTCAACAAGTGGTCCGGGGACCACCAGTGGTCCTTCAGGCCGGGGATTACCAGGGGGGTCCCCAGCAAAATAAGTTAATATAGCATCGCAATAGTTTTAACCAGTTAAACCATACTTTATACATTGGCTATTCAAAAATAGCAGATATATACAAGCTCATAGCGCGGCACTCGGTGCCGCGCTATGAGCTTGTAGATCTGCTATTTTTGAAAAATCCCTGGCACAAAATGTTTTTGAGATGGGGGGTCCGCAGCCAAATATCATTTTGGGGGTCCTTGACATGAAAAAGGTTGAAAACCACTGTCCTAGACTAAACAAAACAAAAGGGGAAAGGGTGGGCAGTAGGGGTGAAGTTTGCAAATATGAACAATAGGAGTTGATGTGGCTGTTGCCGCGTGGATAATTCCAAGTGCAAATATTCACACATTTCACTTTTAATTTACGCCCGGGCTCCATCAAATCGTCACTCATGCAGCAGTCGGGGCACGTCCGCCGCACTGGATCACAGTGCACACATCTAAATCCGTGATGGCAGCCCTCATTCCATCATCGGACAAAGACAAAAGAGACAAGGGCTTCTTTCAGATGGACACTGTCCATTAGCAAGGCCCCCCCCACCCCACAGACGAGAGACTAGGGTCACATTCTTCCAGTGCCCTGTTTAATCCATCAAGACCGGGAACGCGTCTGTGTCATTTTAAAGATTTCTTTGGGCTATTCAAAAATAGCAGATATACAAGCTCACCGAGTGCTGCGCTATGAGCTTGTAGATCTGCTATTTTTTTTTTAAATGCTGGAAAACGTGTGCAAATCTTTGTATATATATATATGTTTTAAAGCGAACATTTTTTACTCCGATCTGTGCTTCTGTGGGGGTCCCTGGAACAACATATTTTGAGATGGGAGGTCTGCGGCCAAATACATTTTTGGGGGCCCTTGACATGAAAAGGTTTGAGGACCACTGATTATTAGCAACATACGTTTTTTCAAAAACATGTTTTAGAAGACATTTGTAGAATCCCCAGAAGCAAAGATATGAGTTACAAATGTTCGCTTTAAAAAATATATATAGCAAATCTGCAAAAACAAATCATAATTATTTCAAATAATAGCAGATCTACAAGGTCATAGTGAGGCACTAGGGGCAGCAGTGGCTCAGGGGTAGAGTGGCCGGATGGCAACCGCAACGTTTCAAGTCCTTGAGCAAGACGCTGAAACCCCTAATTGCTCCCAATGAGCAGGTTGGTGCCTTGCATGGTTTCCTCCGCCATCGGTGTATGAATGTGTGTGAGAATGGGTGAAAGTGCTTTCGATAAAAGCGCTATATAAATGCACCATGTACCATTTACTTGGTGCCGCGCTATGAGCTTGTATATCTGCTATTTTCGAATAGCCCAAAGTATAAGATAATGGCTAAAGTGGTTAAAATCTAAAATGACAGATGCTTTCCTCCTGGTCTTAATGGGTTAATGGCTGGCTGGCTGGCACTGAACGGTGGCAGAGACCTGACCTCTCTTCTTCTTCGTCGTCCCCATGATGTCCACAAGTCCCCCCTGCTTATCAGTGAGTGGCTAAATAGGGCAACAGCTGAAAGGCTGAAGGCTCTCTGATGGCTCTCTGGTGCGTAATGAATGTTTATATGTCTCCTATCACCTCTGCACGTCGCGTTTTGAGAGCTATGTGTGGAAGTGAGCGGCTGTGTGAGCGCCGCTTAAACGCTTCTGTATCTTCCAGCAGCAAAGAGGTTATACTAGTGCTCACAGCTCTCTTCTGTATAAAGGATAAAGGAAGCAGCTCGGCTCAGATCAAAACAGATCAAACCGCATCAAAGGATACAGACGGGTCTTGTAAATCAATCGTGTTGTCAATCATATTTGGAAGGGGAATGGAAACAGACTAATGATGTCTCAGATGGTTTTTAGATTTTTTTTTTGTATACCAGTGTTTTAGCTATAAACTGTCATCTATTGTTATATTAGTGCTGATCTCTCTCGGTACATTTCATCAGTCTCTGCATGGCTCTGCAACAGGAAAGACATCTCGTATTTGAAGATCCACCCCTCATTCACTTTTCAGTCGTTAACTTCAGGTCCTTTGAAGAATCTGATCCAACAATTTCTGCAAAGGAAAAAAAAAGCACGGTTCAGACACGCGTATATATATATACGCAATGCAGCCTGATTATAGACAGAGAGAGAGAGCATTTCCCACATTTCCCCACACACACTATATCTCTTCCCTTAGCCTCAGCCGGGCATCACTATATCCAGGTACACACCATGGACATATTAAAATACATACTCGGTTAATTTAACTAAAGAGAGTGCACAAATGGAAACAGATGGATCCCTACAAAGGTCCATTTTGTACACTCTCAGTTAACCACTTAAGCCCTAGTTCATTGGTTCTCAGAGTGGGGTCCGGGGACCCCCAGGGGGTCCTTGTGAGGGGTACCAGGGGGTCCCCAGCAAAATGCCAGAGCTCTGATCAACAGTCTGTGGCGGGTCTTGGAGGCATGTGGAGTGATCCTGTGCATGCGAATCTCGGACGAACTTTCGGAGCTTTTGTCAATTATATAGTAGTAAGATTTGGCCGTGGACTCCCCCCCAACTCAAAATATTCCAGGGACCCCCAGAAGTTGTAACAGAGGTTAAGAGCTATAAAGCTGTGGCATTATGCCACAGCTTTATAGCTCTTAACCTCTGTACAAAATGGACCTTTGTAGGGATCCATCTGTTTCCATTTGTGCACTCTCTTTAGTTAAATTAACCGAGTATGTATTTTAATATGTCCATGGTGTGTACCTGGATATAGTGATGCCACTGGCATATAGCCCTGATGCCACACATCCCTTATCTGTTGCCTCTGCAGCAGTGTGGGCGAAAGGAGTTGTGTTCTGTAGCAATGCAACGCTCTTCCCACCTCTCTCCCACTCTCTCTGCAGGCTGCAGCTCCACACTGAATGGTGGCAGTGCAACAACTATAGAGCTCTCTACCAGTGAAGGGCCTTTTGTTTGTTTCTCCACAGCAACGTTGAACCCATACACACCCTTCAGCACAATGACACTGTTCACACATGCAGAGAGAGAGAGAGACAGACAGACAGACAGACAGACAGACAGACAGACAGACAGACAGACAGACAGACAGACAGACGTGGTGTAAAGTGGTGTACATTTACTTAAGTGCTGTACTTCTAAGTACAATTTTGAGGTATTGTACAGTACTTGACTTGAGTGTTTCCAATTTCCAATACTTTTACTTCTACTCCACTACATCTCAGAGGCAAATATTGTACTTTTACTCCACTACAATTATATGAAAAATGTAGTTACTGGTTACTTTGCAGATGTATGATATTATGAAACATACATTAACCACTTTAGCCCTATTTTATACCTATATTTGAAAATAGCCGATCTACAAGCTCACAAGCTTGTTGATCTATTATTTTCAAAAATGTTAAAAAATGTTAGTACATTTTGATGCCAGTACTTTTGTACTTTTACTCAAGTAAATTTTGAATTCTGAACTTTTACTTGTAACAACGTATTTCTATATTCCAGTATTGGTACTTTTACTTAAATAAAGAATCTGAGTACATTTTCCACCACAGACAGACAGACAGACAGACAGACAGACAGACAGACAATCTGTCCAAAGCAGATTCCATTCTTTAGTAAATGACTAAAGAATGGAATCTGCTTTTGACAGATTCTCTCTAGTATAATGTAAACAAAGCACACACAACAACCTTTTAAAAAAAATGAATGAGTCAAGGTATTTCACAATATGCACCTCCTTTGGGTTCAAAATGATTGTGTCTGAACAAAAAGCCATGCCTGTGTTTTTACCTACTGATATTTTCTTAAACACATCTGTCCTTGGGAAGAGAATGTGAGGAGGGAAATGTGTGTTAGCACGCAGTGACCTCTTGTGGATGATGCAAGTCATTGCTCCTGTTCAAGATCATTTCGTGCATTCAAGTGGTAATTTCCAGTGGTGGAAAAAGTACTAAAATGTTTTACTTAAGTAAAAGTATCAATACTGCTATGTAGAAATACTTAGTTACAAGTAAAAGGCCGGAATTCAAAATGTGCTTGAGTAAAAGTACAGAAGTATTGGTATCAAAATGTACTTAAAGTACCAAAAGTAGAAAGTGTCGTCT
Source organism: Gymnoscopelus microlampas (assembly GCF_963454915.1). Taxonomy (NCBI): domain Eukaryota; kingdom Metazoa; phylum Chordata; class Actinopteri; order Myctophiformes; family Myctophidae; genus Gymnoscopelus; species Gymnoscopelus microlampas. Next base: position 39,426,406 of record NC_139951.1, read on the forward strand.
TTATGCAGAATGTCCCATTTCACAACTTTTCAAATGTATGAAATGTATGAAGATCTTTTGAAAAAAGCAGATCTACAAGCTCACAATGCGTTGCCTAGCGACGCATTGAGAGCTCGGCCAAAATGTATATAGGGCTGAAGTGGATGATATATGTTTTGTACTAATGAATGCTATTGGTTGGGACCAGAGCGGGGTGGGGCAAGAATGCTATTGGTTGTGTAGCTTGTCAATCAAATCATCACAAGGTAGCCATGCCCCTCCTTGAGCATATACCCTACTTTATCATCAATATTAAAATAAATAGGACCATAATTTACCAAAACGCATATCATGGTGATTGAAAGAAGACTTTAAACTAACAACTGGAAGCATATAGTATTTATGACAATGTTTATTAAGGTAATAAAATCAAGTGTAAAGTTCGGCAACAACCCATCCGCTTGAATGGAGCCTAATTCTTTCTGACACCAGCTGGGGTAAAACAGCGAGACTACAGACCATTCATATGAACTGTCTCTTCCTATACAGCCTCAATTTACCACTCAGTAGCTGGCCCCTTGAGGAGTACGTACAGTGACAAAGTTCACCCTCCTTGCCCAGCTCACATGCCCGAACACGACTAATTGTGTTCGAATAGACACTCGGCCAAACCGTATGCACCGCGGTGGATTCTAAACCCTAGACTTTGAGATGGTGGACAGGTACTTTACAATGCATCACGTTTAAGAGAGAAATGTGTGCAGATATAAGAACACCTGCGCAAATCAGCGTTGTTACGCATGCGTGTCAACACTGTGTTGTGGGTGACATCATATCAGAGCTCTGGACAGCCTTATATAAGGTATCGGAGATATCAGAGAGAGAGCTATCGAGACATTTAGTTGCAAGTGTGCCAGAGAGAGATAGATGTATAAGTGTTAGAGAGAGACACAGAGAGAGAGAGAGAGAGAGAGAGAGAGAGAGAGAGAGAGAGAGAGAGAGAGAGAGAGAGAGATGTTGTGTTGGTCGTTGACCCTGAAAGAAGAACTGGTGCATCCCGAAAGCGAACTGACTCATTGTGCTGTTGTGCCAGTGGGGGACAATGTTTACTCTTTTGCAGGGCTCCATCCCGCCGGTGCGACCAGCGACATGGATCAGATTGATGTGCAGGTCTTCAACACAGTGTCTTCTCACTGGATGAAGTTGTCTCCGGTGACAAATGGAAAAGGAGAACGGCCCCTCGAGGTTCCCTCCCCACGCTTGGGCCACACGGCTGTGCTGATAGAGGATTTCATCTACGTCTGGGGGGGAAGAGTGAAGTTTGAGGAGATCAAAGATGACCCTATTCTTAATGCATTTTATAACAATGACTACACAATCACAAAGCACCGCCAGGACCCTATTCTTTATGCATTTGATGTCGACACCCACAGATGGTTAAATCTCGAGATTTCTGGGACCGTTCCAGAGGGGAGAGAGGGACACTCGGCTTGTGTCTTAGGGAAGGTCATGTACATCTATGGAGGAAAAATCTATAGTTACAATAGATCAGGAGGAAGCAGGCGTAGTGACAGCGATAGTAGCTATGGTGTTAGTAATGACTTGAACAAGTTGGACACCAGCACAATGGTCTGGTCTTTAATTGACACCGGAGGCACTCGGCCATCTGCTTCACACCATCACTCTGCCACCATCATTGGGACAAAGATGTTTGTATTTGGGGGAAAGGAGTACTGGGAGTACCACAACAACATCAGAGTATTTGATACAGAGACCAACTGCTGGCTGAGCACGCCTTCTGCACAGCTTCTTTCTGAGGGACGCATACGTCATGCAGCCTTTGCCTATAATGGAGAGCTGTACATATATGGCGGCGACAACCTTGGTCTGAACCTCAATGATCGTCTAGGGACTCCTGTCCAGGACAGTGATAACCTCAATGATCTGTGGAAATTCAACCCAAAGACCTTCTTCTGGAAGAAGGTTGAGCCCAAGGGGAAAGGCCTGTATTGGACATGTGGTATGTTCAGTTGTATGGTGAGAGATCGCCTCTTCCTCTTTGGATACACATCCCAGACACAACAACCCGTCTGTTGTTCCTTACAGGCCTTAGACTTAAGTCCTAGTCTGAAGACGCTGTGCAAGCTAGCGGTTATTCAGTACGGTATGGAGCAGTCTGGACTCCAACACAACATCAGGTGGGAATTGGCAGCCATGACAACATGGCCCCTGGGGGTCCAGGGACCCCCGCTGAACTAATTAGCGAACTAACTAACTAACTGTTTTTCTCGCTGGTGAAAGTTCATATGGTGTGCAATGTTTTTCAGTTTTTCTTTCCCCTTTTTCCCCCCCATTTACCCAGAGGAGGTTGGCTGAGCACTGATGCTCTTGTTCTGCCACGCCCTGCTACACCTTCACAAATGGAACTTCCCAGCAGTGGTGGAAAAAGTACATCATTTTTTTTTTACTTAAGTAAAAGTATCAATACTGCAATATAGAAATACTCTGTTACAAGTAAAAGTCTAGAATTATTTATTTTTTTACAATTTTTTTTTTCATCCCACGATTTTTTAACCCTTTTTCACCCGGTGCCAATTATCTAAGGGATCCTTGGCGCTACACTCCCCCCGCCAACTATAGGGAGCCCAGAGCCGAGCTCATTCCTCCTTCAATGCATGAGAGTCAACTGACCTTCTTGTCACCTGACAGGGGGGAGTTTCCCCGGTAGGACGTAGCGCGTGGAAGGAACGCGCCCCGGCTGTCATGCGGGAGGCGGTATAGTGGCCACGATTACTACATGTTTTTGTGAGGGTATCAACTACCCTAGGAGACACGGGGAGAACATGCAAAAGGCTAAAGTGGTTAATGTACGTTTTATAATGTAATAATGTATATCTGCAAAGTAACTAGTGACTAAAGTATTCAAATAATTGTTGTGGAGTAAGTACAATATTTGCCTCTGAGATGTACTGTAGTGGAGTAGAGGTAAAAGTACTGTATAAACAATTCAAAATACTCCAGTAAAGTAAAAGTACCTCAAAATTGTACTTTAGTAGTACTTGAGTAAATGTACTTAGTTACTTTATACCACTGCTTAAGAGCATAGCACAACGTGAGTTAGGCTCTGCGACAACCAAACACATTTCAATTCACATGGTAACCTGTCAGTTTAATTTGTACACATTCATAGTGGTTGTGTGGCTCGACCAAATACACCGGATTAAAAAAATAAATATTCCCCTCAGCTATTATTCTGAACTCTAAATCTCTGTCTTCCTTCATTCCCTCTACTGTGCCTACATAAAGTAACTCCTCTATTGCCTATTACCGTAGATCGATTATATTATTGTTGTTTATTAATCACCTATATGCTGCTATCTACATGTCTATGAGGCCACTAAGTTCATTTAATTGTATATTCATGTCCAATGACATGACTGTGTCTCCATCCTACTCCTCCCGCTCAACATTCCCACTGACATCCTGTAGGAGTACCATAGACTGTAAAAGAAAAAAAAAAAAGAAATGGACAAAGTGACGCCCATAGACTCTACAGACCGTATATGAAGCCTGTTTTACAATGATTTCAAATCCGCCATATCTTTCTATATCCGGTCCGATAATTCAAATAAGAAACTGGAAATTAATGAATGCTATTGGTTGGGAATTAATGCTATTGGTTGCATAGCTTGTCAATCAAATCATCACAAGGTAGCCACGCCCCTCCTACAGCATACCCTACTTTATCATCAATTTTAACATACATTGGACCATAATTTACCAAAACCCATATCATGGTGATTGAAAGACGACTTTAAACTAGCGACTGGAAGCATATAGTATTTATGACAATGTTTATTAAGGTAATAGAATCAATTGTTAAGTTCAGCAACAACCCATCCGCTTGAATAGAGCCTAATTCTTTCTGACACCAGCTGGGGTTAAACAGCGTGACTACAGGCCATTCATATGAACTGTCTCTTCCTATACAGCCTCAATTTACCACTCAGAAGCTGGCCCCTTGAGGAGTACGTACAGTGACAAAGATCACCCTCCTTACCCAGCTCACATCCCCGAACACGACCGATTGTGTTCGAATAGACACTCGGCCAAACCGTATGCACCGCGGTGGATTCTAACCCCTAGACTTTGAGATGGTGGACAGGTACTTTACCAACACCACGTTTAAGAGAGAAATGTGTGCAGACATAAGAACACCTGAGCAAATCAGCGTTGTTACGCATGCGTGTCAACACTTTGTGTTGTGGGTGACATCATACCAGAGCTCTGGACAGCCTTATATAAGGTATCGGAGATATCAGAGAGAGCCATTTACGTACAAGTGTGCCAGAGAGAGACTTATCTAAAAGTGTTAGAGAGAGGCACACAGAGATACTGTAGACGAGACAGACCCAGACCGAGAGAGCGAGAGAGAGAGAGAGAGCGAGAGATGTTGTGTTGGTCGGTGACCCTGAAAGAAGAACTGGTGCATTCCAAAAGCGGACTGATTCATTGTGCTGTTGTGCCAGTGGGGGACAATGTTTACTCTTTTGCAGGGCTCCATCCCGCCGGTGTGACCAGCGAGATGGATCAGATTGATGTGCAGGTCTTCAACACAGTGTCTTCTCACTGGACTAAGTTGTCTCCGGTGACAAATGGAAAAGGAGAACGGCCCCTCGAGGTTCCCTCCCCACGCTTGGGCCACACGGCTGTGCTGATAGAGGATTTCATCTACGTCTGGGGGGGAAGAGTGAGGTTTGAGACGATCAAAATCACGGAGCAGCGCCGGGACCCTAATCGTTATCCATTTTATTTCAGCAAGGACAATTACGTGGAAATCACGGAGGAGCGCCAGGACCCTATTCTTTATGCATTTAATGTCAACACCCACAAATGGTTAAATCTCGAGATTTCTGGGACCGTTCCAGAGGGGAGAGAGGGCCACTCGGCTTGTGTCTTACGGAAGGTCATGTACATCTATGGAGGAGAGACCTATAGGTCCCGGTACTCAGTAGGAAGTTCATGGAGTGGTAAAAAAGGTGGCGGCAGTAGTGGCCGTGGTACAAAAAATGACTTGTACAAGTTGGACACCAGCACAATGGTCTGGTCTTTAATTGACACCGGAGGCACTCCTCCATCTGCTTCACACCGTCACTCTGCCACCATTATCGGGACAAAGATGTTTGTATTTGGGGGAAAAGGGGAAGAGAAGTACCACAACAACATCAGTGTGTTTGACACAGAGACCAACTGCTGGCTGAGCACGCCTTCTGCACAGCTTCTACCAGAGGGACGGATGCGTCATGCGGCCTTTGTCTATAATGAAGAGCTGTACATATATGGCGGCGACAACCTTGGTCTGAACCTCAATTATCGTCTAGGGACTCCTGTCCAGGCCAGTGATAACCTCAATGATCTGTGGAAATTCAACCTCAATGATCTGTGGAAATTCAACCCAAAGACCTTCTTCTGGAAGAAGGTTGAGCCCAAGGGGAAAAGATTGAAGTGTAATATGTTCAGTTGCATGGTGAGAGATCGTCTCTTCCTCTTTGGATACACAAACCAGACACAACAACCCGTCTGTTGTTGCTTACAGGCCTTAGACTTAAGTCCTAGTCTCAAGACGCTGTGCAAGCTAGCAGTTATTCGGTACGGTATGGAGCAGTCTGGACTCCCACACAACATCAGGTGGGAACTGATAGCCATGACAACAAAATGAATACATAATAAAATAAGAAAACAGTGAGGCCAATAAAATAACACAAACATGGAACTTCCCAATAAAACCATAGTCTTGTACTGTTCTGTCACTGAGCAACTCCACTGGAGCAGTTCTGGGGGTTCAGTGCCTTGCTCAAGGCTACTTCAGCGGTTTTTGGGGGAAGTATGGGGGTTATTTTGTGTCTGTTGGTTCAAGTACAGAAAGGTTTTTGGGGTTTCTCCCTTTTACTCATTCAGTTCCATTGACGTGTTTGGCGTGGTTTTGTGTTTAATTTTTTTTTTTTTTTCAAAGAACCAGGAGATAACGTGATCCCAAGATTTACTGCTCCATGCACTTCCTGGTTAAAGTATTTGGGAAATATTCTGTATCTCGGCTCCTGTGTTTTTTTCCTGTGAATTTTTGGCGAGACATGCTATTTTCAACGGCATATAACATGCGAACGGGGGGGGTTTCACGGAAGCACAGTGAAGCCCTCCGTGATTAGCAACCATGAGGGGATCGATCATACTGGCGATAAATATTCTGTGACTACTTGAAAAGATAAGAAAATCGTTGGCAGAAGGGCAATTTTTGTATTTATGTACTTGACACTGAATGAGTAAATAGATGGTGGAGAGAGACGGGAAACAGGAAGAGAGAGTCGGGGAGTGACATGCAGCAAAGCTATTGGCTATTGGGTCAACAGAACATGTTCAATTATATACACTAGACCATACCCGGTCGACGCATCCGTGGGGGGATATGCGCACAGGATCTGGCAACCCGGGAGGCGACATTGTTTGACACATAAACGCTAATAAGAAGCTGAGATTTGATGAAATTGAAAAACGGGCTTCACAGTTAAGTTCAGATGGTAATGGTCAATGGCTGTGTGCAAAATCAGAGCAATTGCTCCTGCCACTGAGGAGAACCGGGTAGCTTCACTCACTCGCCTACCACTACAGAGGTTACTCAAATTATAGGAGGATACATAAGTAGGGGTGTGCCGATACACTCATTTCACGAAACGATACGATACGATATTTGGCTCACAACTTCGATACGATTTCGATACGATACGCACTTTTTTTATTATGAAAATATATGGAGGAGAAAAAAAGAAAATGCAAACAAATAATTCTGTTTTTGCATTATTCAGACATGCAAACTTGTAGCTTTTCAGCTCCAATAGCCGTTTTGAATCCAAATAGTATGACACCTGACCCGAAAAAAAAACATGTTGTCACTCTTTTCACTTCGGGGCCGTTTGCATGCCTGATTATTATGATTGTAAAAAAAAACATTTTTTTTTTTCCAAAAACAATATTTTTTTTTTCCAAAACGATACATATCGTCGCGAAAACGTATCGCGATATATCGCGGGACGATATATCGGCACACCCCTATATAAGACACAAACATAAACAAAGCCAGAATAAACAGTTGATTCAACACGCCAGTTAACCTACTTTATAATCCATCAAGGCAATAATAATGTTTCATTTGTGCACAATCAAATAGGACCATGTACTCTTAGATTGCATCAAATGATCCATTTGATCCATCAGGAATTGGGAAAAAAAATAACCAGTGTTCCAGTGTAGATATTATTTAGTCACAAGCTCTTGTTAAGGCTGCACTACGTATCTTTTCTGTTCTTACACCAGATTTGAACCCAGCTCATCTGCGCAAGTGCTGAATGTATTATTTTACCATTGAGCTAATAAAGCCTGAAAATGCATTTCAAATTTTGTGTCAAACCAGAAACAGGATGGTGTCAAAGGTCGCGTCCAACCTAGACACGGGATCTAAATGTCTCAATAGAAGAGCACGGAGACCAAATACAATCGTTTCGGTTGTATAAGTTCTATTGTATTGACATGCTCTGCTCTACCATACTGTACAGCAATGGTTTTCAACCAGTGGTCCGGGGACCACCAGTGGTCCTTGAGGGAGTACCAGGGGCCCCCCAGCAAAATGAGTTAATACCTTCACAATCATTTTTTTAACCACTCAGCTTTGGCTATTCAAAAAATAGCAGATCTACAAGCTCATAGCGCGGCACCGAGTGCCGCGCTATGAGCTTGTATATCTGCTATTTTTTGAAAAACCTTGAAAAAGTGTGCATATCTTTGAATATTTATATTTTTTTAAGGTGAAAATGAACTGATATCTTTGCTTCTGGGGGTCCCTGGCACAAAACATTTTCAATTGGGGGTCCGCGGCCAAATGTATATCAATTTAGGGGTCCTTGGCATGAAAAAGGTTGAAAACCACTGCTGTACAGTAAGCCTCAGCATAGAAACAGAGACACCTCCAGGTGTCTCTGTTTTTTTGCTGAGGTTTCCCATGTGGTTGTGTCGATGTTTGTGGCTTTTAGGTCTCGCTTGCATGGGTCTTTGTATCGTAGCTGTGGCCGCCCTTGTGGCCTTTTTCCCGTATTTTGTCAAATCTGTACAGTATGGTAGAGCAGAGCATGTCAATACAATAGAACTTATACAACCGAAACGATTGTATTTGAGACACCTCCAGGTGTCTCTGTTTTTTTGCTGAGGCTTCCCATGTGGTTGTGTCTATGTTTGTGTCTTCTCATCCCGCTGAAGCAGCAGGTGTTCTTCAAACCTTTGTACTCCCTTATGGGTGTACAGAGGTTTGAAGAACACCTGTGCTCCGGTGCGTAATTTCCGAACGCACCCATAATGTAAATTTGCCAAAACATTATTATTTTTAACGGCGTATAACGCGCGAACGGGAGGTCGCGATGACTTTTCTTTTTTTGCGGAAGCACAGTGAAACCCTCTGTGATTAGCAACTATCAGGGGATTGATAATACTGGAGATGAATATTCTGTGACTAATTGAAAAAACAAGAAAATAGAAAAATAGCCGGCAGTCTGGGCCTTATATAGTAGTATATACTCTGGCAGTGAAAGAGTTATGGTAATAAAATCAAGCGTAAAGTTCGGCAACAACCCATCCGCTTGAATGGAGCCTAATTCTTTCTGACACCAGCTGGAGTAAAACAGCGAGACTAAAGGCCATTCATATGAACTATCTCTTCCTATACAGCCTCAACCGCTGGTGGATTCTAACCCCTAGACTTTGCGATGGTGGACAGGTACTTTACCCACGCACCACTTGATATAAGAAAACCTGTGCAAATCAGCGTTGTTACGCATGCGTGTCAACACTTTGTGTTGTGGGTGACATCACACTAGAGCTCTGGACAGCCTTATATAAGGTATCGGAGATATCAGAGAGAGAGCTATCGAGACATTTACTTACAAGTGTGCCAGAGAGAGATAGATATAAAAATATTAGAGAGAGACACACACAGATAACATACAGAAACAGACGCAGAGAGAGAGAGAGAGAGAGAGAGAGAGAGAGAGAGAGAGAGAGAGAGAGAGAGAGAGAGAGAGAGAGAGAGAGAGAGAGAGAGATGTTGTGTTGGTTGTTGACCCTGAAAAGAGAACTGATGCATTCCAAAAGCGGATCGATTCATTGTGCTGTTGTGCCAGTAGGGGATAATGTTTACTCTTTTGCGGGGTGCCGTCCCGCCGGTTTGACCAGAGACATGGATCAGATTGATGTGCAGGTCTTCAACACAGTGTCTTATCACTGGATGAAGTTGTCCCCGGTGACAAATGAAAAAGGAGAACGGCCCCTCGAGGTTCCCTCCCCACGCTTGGGCCACACGGCTGCGCTGATAGAGGATTTCATTTACGTCTGGGGGGGAACAGTGAGGTCTGAGACGATGGAGAATGAATACAAAATCACGGACGAGCGCCAGGACCCTATTCTTTATGCATTTGATGTAAACACCCACAGATGGTTAAATCTCGTGATTTCTGGGACCGTTCCAGAGGGGAGAGAGGGCCACTCTGCTTGTGTCTTAGGGAAGATAATGTATATCTATGGAGGAAACAAACATAGTTCCCATTATTCAGGAGGATGGCATGGTGGTGGCGGCGGTGGTACATTCTACATTATTAGTAATGACTTGTACAAGTTGGACACCAGCACTATGGTCTGGTCTTTAATTGACACCGGAGGCACTCGGCCATCTGCTTCACACTATCATTCTGCCACCATCATTGGGACAAGGATGTTTGTATTTGGGGGAAACCGCGAGTACCACAACAACATCAGTGTGTTTGACACAGAGACTGACTGCTGGCTGAGCACGCCTTCTGCACAGCTTCTTCCAGAGGGACGAATGCGTCATGCAGCCTTTGCCTACAATGGAGAGCTGTACATATATGGCGGCGACAACCTTGGTCTGAACCTCAATTATCGTCTAGGGCCTCCTGTCCAGGACAGTGATAACCTCAATGATCTGTGGAAATTCAACCTCAATGATCTGTGGAAATTCAACCCAAAGACCTTTTCCTGGAAGAAGGTTGAGCCCAAGGGGAAAAGATTGAAGTGTAATATGTTCAGTTGCATGGTGAGAGATCGTCTCTTCCTCTTTGGATACACAAACCAGACACAACAACCCGTCTGTTGTTGCTTACAGGCCTTAGACTTAAGTCCTAGTCTCAAGACGCTGTGCAAGCTAGCAGTTATTCGGTACGGTATGGAGCAGTCTGGACTCCCACACAACATCCGGTGGGAACTGACCCATGAGCCATGACAACAAAATAAATACATAATAAAATAAGAAAGCAGTGAGGCCAATAAAATAACACAAACATGGCACTTCCCAGTACAACCATCGTCTTGTACTGTTCTGCCACTGAGCAACTCCACTGGAGCAGTTTTGGGGGTGCAGTGCCTTGCTCAAGGCTACTTCAGCGGTGTATGGGGGGCTTTATTTTGTGTCTGTTGGTTAAAGTACAGAAAAACATTTTTTTTTCCCTTTTACTCATTCAGTTCCATTGACGTGTTTGACGTGTTTGTTTGACATGGTTTTGTGTTTTAATTTTGTTTTGTCTTCAAAGAACCAGGAGATGACGTGATCCAAAGATTTACTGCGCCATTCACTTCCTGGTTAAAGTATTTGGGAAATATTCTGTATCTCGGCTCCTGTGTTTTTTTCCTGTGAAGTTTTGGCGAGCGAACGGTAGGTCGCGATTTCTTCTTCTTTTTTTCACGGAAGCACAGTGAAACCCTCCGTGATTAGCAACCATCAGGGGATCGATCATACTGGAGATAAATATTCTGTGACTACTTGAAAAGGTAAGAAAATCGAAAAATCACTGGCACTATGGGCAATTATTTTTGATTTACTTGCCACTGAATGAGTTAATGGATGGTGGAGAGAGACCGGAAACAGGAAGAGAGAGTCGGGGAGTGACATGCAGCAAAGGTCTATCTATACCCGGGCCTGAACAGAAAAAACAGGTATCAGAGGTATCGGGTCAACAGAAAATGTTCAATTATATATATTATTCATTTGTGCACAATCAAATAGGACTATGTACTCCTAGATTGCATCAAACGATCCATTTGATCCATCAGGAACTGGGAAAATAAGAACCAGTGTTCTAGTGTAGTTATTATTTAGTCACAAGCTCATGTTAAAGCTGCACTACGTAACTTTCCTGTTCTTACACCAGATTTGAACCCAGCTCATCTGCGCAAGTGCTGATTGTATTTATTTATTTTTTGTTTTTTTAACCACTGAGCTAATAGAGCCTGAAAATGCATTTCAAATGTTGTGTCAAACCAGAAACAGGATCGTGTCAAAGGTCGCGTCCAACCTAGACACGGGATCTAAATGTCTCAATAGAGGAGCACGGAGACCAAATACAATCGTCACAGTTGTGTATATTGTATTGACTCTGTAATGCTCTTACTGCAGTGGTTCTCAAACGTTTTCATGTCAAGGACCCCCAAATTGACACTTATTAGCCCGCGGACCCCCATTTGAAAAGAGGGTTTTTACGGCTCTAGCAGTGATTCTCAACCGTTTTAATTTCAACGACCCCCACTTTGACATGCATTAGGGCTACAGACCCCCATTTAATGGCATTTCTATCTCTGGGACCCCAATTTAAATAGTAAAATCAATGTTAATTTAACTCTGAGAGTGTACAAATGGAACCAAATGGACCCGTTAGGGTCCATTTGGTTCCATTTGTACACTCTCAGAGTTACAGACCCATAAGGGTCCATTTGGTTCATAAAATCATTTAGCTGGGGACCCCCTGGAACTCCGTCAAGTACCCCTGGGGGTCCCCGGACCCCACTTTGAGAACCAAGGCCTTACTGTACAGATTGGACAAAATATGATTTTATTCCCTAAAGAAAATGACATAACCCACATTTAACCACTTTCACAAATGTTCAAACTTTTTCGTTGGCTCAGCTGTTGTCGAATAGCTGAAATAGGGCTTCAGTGGTTAATGTATGTTTTTGTAATAGTAAAATAGTGGCAGTGGAGTAAAAAGTACAATAGTTAGTTTAGTTAATAGGAAATACCAGAGTAAAATAAAATTACCTCAAGTGATCTTCCTTTATTTAAATAAGAGCTTTTAATTCTGATAGTAATCATTGCTATATAGAGTGTTTGTTCAGTAACAGGTGACTCCCTGTCTCCAGCTCTTAGTAAACAGAAAATGCATTTTCAGGTCAGGATACCAATTTCATCCTAACAGGAGAGAGAACTCACACAGGATGTAGGATAAACGGTATTTGACAGCTGCACCTCCTTTGGGTTCAAAATGATCCTGTCTGAACAAACCCATGCATGTGTTTTAAACTACAGAGGTATTCTTAACACAACCGTCCTCTGGAAGTGATGTGTGGGGGCAGTGACCTCTTGTGGAGGATGACAGTAATTGCTCATTCATGTTCAAGAACATTTTCTCAGCACTTTCTCATTGTAAAAACTCCAAACAAACTTAAAATATGTTTTAAAATATCAAACCTGACAGATTGTCACCCCAAATGTGCTAAAAAAACAAACATCCCAAGCTTAAACAGAAGGCAGCAGAGGCCGGACATGTCTCCTATCTTGAGGATAGGAGACATCTCCACCTCTTATTTGTTTTCTTGTCTGCAACCAGTGGTGGAAGAAGTACTCTGATATTTTATTTAAGTAAAAGTAGCAATACCACAATATAGAAATACTCTGTTACAAGTAAAATGCCTGTGTGATTTTTTTTTTGTAAAAGCTCAAAAGTATTGGCATCAAAATATACTTAAAGTACCAAAAGTAAAAGTACTAATGTTTGAAAATAGCAGATCTACAAGCTCACAACGTGTCGAGATAAGACGCGTTGTGAGCTTGCAGATCAGCCCTACAGTATGTACAGAATAGGGCTGAAGTGGTTAATGTATGTTTTGTAATATAGTAATTTATATCCGCAAAGTAACTAGTAACTAAAGTTTTCAAATAATTGTAGTGGAGTAAAAGTACAATATTATAAAGTACAATAAGTAAAAGTATTGAAAATTGTAAATATTGAAGAAAGTAAAAATACCACAACGTTTTACAACAGCGCTATCGCTTTTACTATAAGCCATTACTGCAAAAATGCTGCAGTCATGGTGGAAGGGATTCATTGAGCTTGCAGGAGAAAAGGTGTGGTATTATTACTTGCTCAATTGTCCGTGGGGCATTATGCACAATTAATGTTGTGTTTAGTGCCTCATCTCCTCGCGGTCGGGCAGAAACCCTGTATCTCCATGTTTCAACTTGTTACGATTTTAACCCATTAAGACCTGAGGCTGATTCTACAAAATGTCTTCTGAATCCTAACAGTTTTCTGAAAAACCTAAGTTGCTACACCAGTGGTTCTCAAACTTTTTCATGTCAAGGGCCCCCAAAATGATATGTATTTGGCCGCGGACCCCCATCTCAAAAAATGCTGTTCCAGGAACCCCCCAGAAGCCAAGATTTGAGTTAAACATGTTCACTTTAAAAGAATACAAATACATTAATTTGCACACATTTTCTTGATTTTTTCAAAAATAGCAGATCTACAAGCTCATAGCGCGGCACTCGGTGCCGTGCTATGAGCTTGTAGAATGAGCTTGTAGAATAAGTAATAATATTATGTTACTTATTACTTGGAAGAGTAATTTATTATATTACATATTAATCCCCCCCCACCCGCAAAAAAAAGAAGAGATACAACAACACAATCTGTTTAGCCAGCTCCTTTAACTGAATCCCATTTTTGGGGAGAAATAATAATAATAAGAGTCACAAATCAGCCAAAAAGGCTATAAAATAAAGCAGCAATGTCTCTTGACCTTTTAAACTAAATGTTTTCAAAAGGCAGCCAACAAAACCTGCGTAATATGTAATATGTCAAATGTTTTACTCTGTTTTGGCAGAGTAATACCTTACAATATACTCGTTACTGGTTAAAATAATAATATTACAGTAATATATTCAAAGTAACTGCCCAACACTGCTCTTCCACCACGGCTGTTCACACTACGTTATTGATTATATTATTGACGTTGCGTTACCTTCTTGAAAAGCTCCACTCGCTGTCTGTTGGTCAAATAGAGCTCTCTCTTCTTCTCTGCCTCCTTTTTCCTCTTCGCCTCTGGCACTGGCAGATTGTTATGGCACCTGTCAACAGTGTTGATTTTCATTTAGTTTTATAGTTTTATAGTCATATAATATATAAAATTTATAGTCATAGTCTTTTGAATACAATTCCGTTTAGTTTTAGTCATATTTTAGTCATCTGAAATGTTTCAGTTTCAGTCTAGTCTTAGCCGACTAAATAGCATAAGATTATAGTCGACTAAATCTACAGTTGATTTAGTCGACTAAAATGTATTTTGCCGGTGCCTTGATGGCGTCGTAATGGCTCATTTTACACTTGGTTGCATGCTGAAAATAGCCGATCTGCAAGCTCACAACGCGTCGCGCTGCGACGCGTTGTGGGCTTGTAGATCTGCTATTTTCAGAGCGCAACACCCGAGCGCAACCAAACATAAAACGACTTATCTTTTAGTTCTACTGGATCTCTTCTCCACTATAGTCCCTCACTAACATTTTAGTCTAGTTTTTATTTGTTGACGAAATTGTCAATATATTTAGTCTTTGTTTTAGTCATCGTAGCTTAGTTTGTATTTAGTTTTCATTTAGTTCATCGTCAGTGAAAAAGGTAGTCGACGAACATTTTCGTCATAGTTTTAGTCGACAAAATCAACACTGCTTGCTTGGGAATCACAAACATGTTGATGATGGCACAGTGTATTTCTCACATGAGTGCATATACAGTAGCAGTGTTTTTTCATGTTAAGGACCTCCACATTGATATGTATTTGGCTACATACAACAAAGCATAAAATAGACAAAAACAACATAAAAAGATGAAACATGGCCCGACGGCAACAACAATATACAGTGGTGGAAGAAGTGCTCAGATATGTTACGTAAGTAAGCAAAGTGTTGCATCAAAATATACTCAAAGTACCAAAAGTAAAGGTACTAAAATGTTTGAAAATAGCAGATCTATACACGCTCACAACGTGCCGCATCACGACGCGTTGTGAGCTTGTAGATCAGCTATTTTCAAATAGCCTACATATAAAATAGGGCTAAAGTGGTTAATGTATGTTTTATAATATAATATTATATATCTGCAAAGTACCTAGTAACTAAAGTTTTCAAATAATTCTACTGGAGTAAAAGTACAATATTTGCCTCTGAGAAGTAGTGGAGTAGAATCTTTACTTAAGTACAGTACTTGAGTAAATGTACTTAGTTACTTTACACCACTTTACACCATGATTATGCATGCACTTCATGGTATCACATCACCTCCAAGGCTTTAAAAACAAGGCTCCAAACATCCCAAAACAAACTAGTAAGGCTACTTCTTGGCCTCAATCACAAAAGCCATCTAACCCCTGCTCATTTTGCTAGGATTGGATGGCTTAGGGCTGAGGACAGAGCACAGCAACTTTCTATGGGCCTGGTCTTCAAGATACACGACAACATTGGGATCCCCCTGTATTTGTCAAAAATACATCCTAAATGTTAATGAAGTCCATGATCATAACACCAGAGGCAGCTCCACGAATCATGTTCAACCCAGATTTGGGTTGAACATGATAGGGAATGAACAAGCTCAGTGCTTAATGAGTCTCCCAGTTTAGTAGACCTTGTATTGTGAATTTGTACTTCCATGTACTGATGTTCTCATGTCTTACTAAATAAAGTACATCAATCAATCAATCAAACCACTGACGATATACCGTATACGAGTGGTTCTCAAACTTTTTCATGTCAAGGACCCCCAAATTGACACTTATTAGCCCGCGGACCCCCATTTGAACAGATACGTCATTTTGTACGGCTCTAGCAGTGATTCTCAACCATTTTAATTTCAAGGACCCCCAGTTTGACATAGATTATGCTACGGACCCCCATTTAATGGCATTTCTATCACTTGGACCGCAATTTATATTGTAAAATCAATGTCAATTTAACTCTGAGAGTGTACAAATGGAACCAAATGGACCCTAACGGGTCCATTTGGTTCCATTTGTACACTCTCAGAGTTACAGACCCATAAGGGTCCATTTGGTGCCTAATCCATCATTTGGCTGGGGACCCCCTGGAACCCCCTCAAGTACCCCTGGGGGTCCCCGGACCCCACTTTGAGAACCAATGCCGTATACAGTAAATTGGGCCACCGCAAGCTGCGAAAACAGTTTCAATGCGCCTTGCCATAGACTCTACAAGTCTCTGGAACTCTACTCCCATCAGGATAAAATGTTTCATCATAGGATAAAGGTGAACACTACTAGCTTTGTATGGATTTGCAGTGACCCTTCCCTCCATGCCAGGATAAAATACCCCCCCCCCCCTCACAGCATAACAGAGCCACCAGACCAAACCCCCTGACTGACTGTACTGTATAGGGGTCAAGTATTCAGGCCTGTACTATTCTCTGGGCGTACGCGACACGCAGTCGCTCCACTTGTGTAGAATATGGTTAAAGATGACTCATCTGACCTTATCACTCCCCCCCCACCCACCCCCCTCCCACACATCTCTGTGGACCAGCAGTATCTATAGCAGGTAATCCTCAACCTTTTCAGGATCAGGGCCCACTTGGATATTCTCTAAAAATAGTTCACGAACCCACTCATCTGACCACTGATTTAAGCAGTGGTGGAAAGTAAAGTCCGCCACTTTATTTGAGTATTTTCAATTTACAATACTTTTACTTCTACTCCACTACATCTCAGAGGAAAATATTGCACTTTTACTCCACTTTTTCCTCACACTTTCAATTTTTTTCAAAAAATGTTCAAAAATATTGACCTGCTGTGAGCTTGTATATCTGCTATTTTTGAAAAGCCGATGCAAAAAAAAATCTAAAATGACACAGATGCCTTCCCGGTTTTGATGGACAAATTTCATGGGACGTAATTATGAATTATTATTTCAACATATTGTTTTTGAAACGTTTAACCACGGGTATACCGTACAATACGTCCAGGTATTGCTACTTTTACTCAAGTACAAAAAATCGGAGTACTTCTTCCACCCCTGCATAATAATATAGATGTGAGCGATAGAGAGAGAGGCCCCTGGATTTCACACTTTGAGAGAGATGTGACGCTGATAGAGGGGGTGCGTGTGCGTGTGCGTGTGTGTATTGCTATACTTGTGAGGACCAAGTATAGTAGAATTTGAAGAAATCTACATTGTGAGGACAGTTTTCCTGGTCCTCCTCATAAGACAAATGGTTGTTTTATAGTTAAAAAAACATTTTTAGAGATACGTTTATAATTAGAAAAACAGTCAGGTTAGGATTAGACATTTAGAGGTTAGGTTTAGGGATTGGAATTAGAGTTAAACATGATTTATACTCAGTTGCGCGCCATGTGTCATGCACAGAAAAACAGCCGATCTATAAGCCCACAACGCGTCGCAGCGCGACGCGTTGTGGGCTTATAGATCTGATGTTTTTCGGCTTTCGGTTAAAACAGCCAAAATATTTGTGTTTTTAAATCACATTCATAAAATCGCTTTCCTTAAAGCGTTGATGTCCTCACAAGTGTAGTAATACAAACGCGCGCGTGTGTGTGTGTGTGTGTGTGTGTGTGTGTGTGTGTGTGTGTGTGTGTGTGTGTGTGTGTGTGTGTGTGTGTGTGTGTGCTCTGTCTGACAAAGAGATTGAGAAGACGGAAGCTCACCTCTGGGATCTGAGCTGAGTCTCTTTTCCCGTAATGGCTCTATCTCTGGCTCGCAAAAGGTTATCTGGAAGTGTGAGAGAGTTCATATGAAAGCACGCACGCACGCACACACACACACACACACACACACACACACACACACACACACACACACACACACACACACACACACACACACGCACACACACACACACACACACACAGTGCAGTTTGAGTTAAAGGCTCACAGGCAGTGAATCACTCTGGCTTTTCTTGGCATTTGAAAAGATTGACCGACTCCCCTCTCTTATCAAGACATCACAGTGTAAATCCTAACACATCCTACTGCTACCTAGTGTGTGTGTGTGTGTGTGTGTGTGTGTGTGTGTGTGTGTGTGTGTGTGTGTGTGTGTGTGTGTGTGTGTGTGTGTGTGTGTGTGTGTGTGTGTGTATGTGTTTGCGTGCGTGCGTGCGTGTGTTTGTGTGTGTGTGTGTGTGTGTGTGCGTGCGTGCGTGCGTGCGTGTGTTTTGTAGGACTTCTAATGTGGCGTCCTTTTTTTCTTTTTGTTCATGTTCATTATAAGCGAGATCTTTTCAAAAGATTCTCGCACCGAGTGCCGTGCTATGAGCTTGTAATCTGATATTTTTGAAAGCGAACATTTTTAACTCAAATATTTTTCTTCTGGGGGTCCCTGGAACAACATATTTTGAGATGGGGGTCCGCGGCCAAATACAAATTATTTTTAGGGCTCCTTGACTTGAAAACCACTGATATTACAGCAACATGTGTTACAGAAAACTGTTAGAGATTTAGAAGACATTTGTAGAATCCCCAGAAGCAAATATATGACGCTTTAAAAAAATATGTATATATATATATATTGAAAGATTTGCACAAATATTTAAGTATTTTCAAAAAAATTGTCAAAGAAATCTAGAAATTACACAGATGCGTTCCCGGTCTTAAAGTGGTCAAAGTGGCTACCAATACAGACAGTCCTCCTCATGACCTCAGAGAAGGAGGACGATCTTTAGTACTACCACACAAGTACATGGAGTGGACCTTATTAGATCTCATGCAAAAGCATGGCACTAAAAGTGACCGGAGCGGTGGATTGATTTACACATGGCTTTCACCATGCTGAAGTCATTTCACTCGGCCTACTGTATAACTAGTGGTGGAAAGTAACTAAGTACATGTACTCAAGTCAAAGTATAGATACTCCTGGTTGAAATATTTCAGGGTCATTTTAATGTCTACCCTGGCTTTTGTGTGAATATTTAGGTATTTTGATAAATGACATATTATATATTCCCTTTAACAGACACGCCCACTTCGTATACAAACCCATTGTAACATTGTTCAAACTCCATTTTAACCACGTTAGATTCATTGAAAACATCCGTTCTGGGTTCTGGTGACTGATATTGTCCTTCTAATGTGTGAGGGGGCTGTATTTTTTCAAATACTTTTTTCATGTGTTTTTTTTATAAATAAAATTACAATTAAAGAATATAAAAACTTAATTGAAAAACCACGGGCACCCCTCACACATTAGAAGGAAAATATCAGTCTCCAGAACCAGGGACTGATGAAATGGATATCTTAATATTGAATCATGCAATTAAAAAAACTGCCTGGGGTGCACACAAAAGCCTGAGTAGATGTTAAAAGTGAAATATCCTTTAACTAGTATAAAGACTGGCATTTTCCACAACCATCACTTCTCCCTTTGGTGTAGTTTGCAGGCACGGACAGCAGGGGGCAGCGAGAACTGTAAAAATCTCTTCATACTTGTATTTTTAAAATCTCATCAGATTGAGCCACACACTGACAGCTAAATAACACCCCAAGGTCACGCAAATATTTATAAAATCACCTTGTTCCATACATTAATGGCATATGAATATATGCTACATAATGATTATTCTACATTATTAATCCACAGCCATACATAAACATATGTGAGCTCTCTCTCCCTCCCCCTCTCCCTCTCTCTTCTCTCTCTCTCTCTCCTTCTCTCCATCTCTCCACCCACCCTCCACTACAGTGAAATCGAATGACAGAGAGATCAACAGGCAGTAAGTATGTTAGTTAGTGTGTGTGTGTGGTGTGTGTGTGTGTGTGTGTGTGTGTGTGTGTGTGTGTGTGTGTGTGGGTGTGTGTGTGTGTGTGTGTGGTGTGTGTGTGTGTGTGTGTGCGTGCGCGTGCGCGTGCATGCTGCATACAGCCAGTGCAGCTGCACAGAGAGACAATAGGTGGCACACTGGGCACAGTGGGGGGGTGAGCAGGATGAGGAGAGTTTCTGGTACAGTACGTACCACTCTGAGCAGTGTGGCAGCGGGGATGGCGGCCTGATGCCTTGTGCCTGAGTATGGCGTCTGACTGTGGCTCCAGCGATACGGCCGCCCGCTCCCTCATCCTCGCCTGGGCCTTCTGCTCCAGCTCTCTCACTCTGCCCTGCGAGGAGGAGGGGGGTCATATTTAAAAAAAAAAAAAAAAACGGACCCTTGATCGCTTAACCCATTGAGACCTGAAGCCGATTCTACATGTCTCCTAAATCTCAACAGTTTTCTGAAAAACGTATGTTTCTATACCAGTGGTGCTCAATCTTTTTCATGTCAAGGACCCCCAAAATAACATGTATTTGGCCGCGGACCCCCATCAAAATATGTTGTTCCAGAGACCCCCAGAAGCAACGATTTGAGTTAAAAATGTTTGCTTTAAAAATATATATATTCAAAGATGTGCACACATTTTCACGATTTTTCAAAAATAGCCCAAAGTGTAAAATAATGCTTTTTAGCTAAAATCTAAAAATGACACAGTTCCAGGTCTTAATTGGGTTAATATAGCTAAAATAGCCAATCTACAAGCTCACCTTGGGAGCCAACCCTAGGTGAAACTTTCTCCATCAGGTATTCAAGGCAACAACACACTCAGCACATCTATTTGACTGCACCTTTCAAGAGATTGAACATGATCTATGTAAGCACTCAAAGCAAGTGTTATCTTACTACTATATAATTGACAAAGGATCACAGGATCACTCCATTATTTGCCCCGAAACCTGCCACAGACTGTTGATCAGAGCTATGGCTATGTTTCAGGCATCTTGCCCCACCTCGATCTGCGATCAGACTCTCGGCTTGATTGATTCTCTGATTTGCCTATCCAGACCCTCAGCCTGATATGGCAGGTTGCCATAGCAACCGTGTACAGGAAGTTTGACCTCTTTATCACAATTACGGCAAACTCAAAGAGTGGCGGTGTACTAGCAGACATACCTGACCCACAGAAGGAGCCACTCTGCGTCACTCTCTGCGTCAATCCATGCTACATGGACCCTGTGGGACAGCCAACCGCGACAGCCAACCTGCATGGTCAATAACAGCTTCCCTAAAGACTTCTGTGACAAACACTGGACTGCCTCATGATGGCCATGGTTACCCACAGTACAGGCGGCCTAATGACCGAGGTTGGGAGGTTAGGGCCGCAAAGCAAAGAGGGGAGGGAGGAGAGGAGAGGAGAGAGGCCGGACTTCGCATGACATGTGTGCAGAGTGCCTAGGCCAATGCTGTCTGGACCAACCTCGGATCGGGCCTAGATGTAAGGGCCGCGAAGCCAGGACAATTTGGTGGTGGTTATTGAAAACCGGTACATTTTTGAGCGGTGTAGCCGCTCCTATAAGTGGGGTTGGGAATTCGTCCTTCCCTGTACTGTGATTGGCTGACTCTATTCACACCCTTTCCGTCCTTCCCTGTACTGTACTGTGATTGGCTGACTCTATTCACACCCTTTTCGCCGTACCGTGATTGGCTGACTCTATTCAGACCCTTTGCTTTGATTGGCTAGCGAGACGCATGATGAAATTAATAACCTATAAAACGTACCACGCACTTCAAAAAAATATATATTTTTGAAGTGAGCTTCCATCACTGTGATGACACCGCTCACTTCACACTGGGTGTGATTTTTACAGTTTTAGAGATATTTGTCAGGGACTCGAGACACCCAGCTTGAAATCGGGGGGAAGAAATCCCAGGCCAAACCATGGTTCACTGTACCTGTGAGCGACTGATGAAATCTGGCCTGGACTTCTCCAGAGCTTCCTGCCAAAAAGAAAAGAAAGGGAAGAAAAAAAGGCTGAAACATGCATCATGTATTATAGACAGCATACTTTCACAAGGGACCCCAGAAAGAACGCAGCAGCCCTGGGGGGTATATCCCAAAAAGAACTATACTGCTTGTTTTGCAGCACAGGAACCTTTGCATTTCGTGTGAAAGCATCGGTGCTATGGCCTATTTGTTCCTGACAGGCACATTTGGTCTCAGAGACACTGTAGTGTTGTTTCATATACCCTTGGAGGAGAAAAGGAAATAGGATAAACACTGTCTATCACAGCGTGAAATTCTGCTTTGAATATGGCGAGAGCTTAATGTTCCTGTGGAGAGCATTAAGCCGTTAAGGTCGGGAACGCATCTGTGATCTGTCATTTTTAGATTTCTTTGGGGCTATTCAAAAATAGCAGATATACAGCTCATAGCCCGGCACCGAGTGCCGCGCTATGAGCTTGTAGATCTGCTATTTTTGAAAAAACGTGATTTTTTTGCAAATCTTTGAATATATATCTTTTCTAAAGCGATATTTTTTAACTCAAATCTTTGCTTCTGTGGATTCTACAAAATGTCTTCTAAATCCTAACAGTTTCCTTTTTTAACGTATGTTGTATGTTGAACGTATGTTGCTATATATATCTATCAGTGGTTCTCAAACTTTTTCATGTCAAGGACCACCCAAAATGTATATATATTTGGCCGCGGACCCCCATCTCAAAATATTTTGTTCCAGGGACCCCCCAGAAGCAAAGATTTGAGTTACAAATGTTCGCTTTAAAAAATATATATTCAAAGACTTGCACAACTTTTCATGATTTAAAAAAAAATAGCAGATCTACAAGCTCATAGCGCGGCACTCGGTGCCGCGCTATGAGCTTGTATATCTGCTATTTTTGAATAGCCAAAGGAATCTAAAAAAATGACACACAGATGCGTTCCCGGTCTTAATGGGTTAAGCCGTCAGCCTTATAGTCTTTCATCAGAAAGTTATACGGAGCGGGGAGGAAAAAGGAGAAAGTTTGTCCGAAAACTTCACTTACCTGAAGCGAAACATCTCTGGCTGGTCTTCTGTTTGGATCAGGACTCAGGGGAACAAACACGGCATGGGGCGAGTTGAGGTGGACTGCACTCTCTGTTCTCTGCTGGTCTGGCCTTTGAGCGGAGTGTGGCTTTTCCCCGTTCCTAGCACAACTTGCTACAAAGAGAAATAACACCCAAAAAAAAAACATTTGTAGAAGAGAACACACTTGAGCAGCTCGGACAATTAAGGCCTCTTTTATTGAGGTGCTAATGCAAGATAACAATGTTGTCAAATGGAAATGACTCGACGAGACAGATGCCGCTTTTCCAATCGTGTGAGTTGAAGGTGGCTACGGGGAGGGTCCTGAAAGTGAGTGACAGGTGGGTCACTTGTTATTGGGACAGAATGCGCTGACAGCTACTCCGTTTTTTAGAATGCGCTGGCTGCAAGAAAACTGAGTTTCACAGCGGGCAACCATATTTCGGCGTGACGGCGCCCTTAAGCAGAAAGTAGCTTTTCACCATTCCTAGTGAGGTTCCCAGTTCGATCCCGGGCTCCCCCAGAGTTAGTGTCGAATGTCCTTGAACAAGACACTGAACCCCAAATTTCTCCCGATGAGCAGGTTGGTGCCTTTCATGGTTTCCTCCGCCATCGGTGTATGAATGTGTGTGTGAACGGGTGAATGTAAATCTATGTGAAAACGCTTTGGATAAAAGCGCTATATAAATGCACCATTTACCATTTATAAAGACAAATAACCCCCCAGAAAATCGTTGTCAAATGGAAATTACACTTTTAATAATTAAAATGTAATTTTCATTTGACAACTTCTTTTTCCTTAAATTATTGACATGGTTTGGTTTCACTCCGTTGAGTGTAATTCATTCACAGAGGCCGTTCACAGTAATTTCACAGTAGCCTTAGTTTCAGGTTCGCCACACCACATTACTTCTACTGTACCAATAAAACAAATGAACGCAGTTATGTATGTGAGAAGCAATTTCACTTCATCCATATTACGGTAATTCAATCATAGCTGCAGACAGTGCACCTCTACACACATGAGCTTCAGACAGTGCACCTCTACACACATGAGCTTCAGACAGTGCACCTCTACACACATGAGCTTCAGACAGTGCACCTCTACACACATGAGCTTCAGACAGTGCACCTCTACACACATGAGCTTCAGACATCTGAATGTTAGGCTAGCAACCGTTTTCTGGTCAGTGGTGCAAGAAAGTACTCTGATATTTTTACTTAAGTAAAAGTAGCAATACCACAATGTACAAATAGTCTGTTACAGGTAAAAGTATTGTATTAAAATAATTGTACTGCAATAAAAAAAAGCTATTTTTTAATAGCTAATGTAGGGCTTAAAAGTGGTATAATCATCCAAATCTGAAAAGTAACTTGTAACTAAAGCTGTCACATAATTGTAGTGGAGTAAAAAGTACAAGATTTCCCTCTGAGATGTAGTGGACAAGAAGTACTATGAAGTACTGAAAGATAGAAATAATTGAGAATTGTACTGAAGTGCAGTGCTTGAGTACAGTAATAATAGCAGTAATAATAATACTGAACCTGTGTTTCCCTGAGGTGATGTTGTCACAGGGTTGAGCTGTCGTTGGAGTTTGATGTTGGCGATGATGGCGGCCGCGTTGGCGGCGATGATGTCCTCCGGGGTCTGCTGTGTGTCGGGATCTGAAACACCAGAGAGCTTTTAATCCATTAACCCATTAAGAGCTCAAGCCCATTCTACAAATGTCTCTGTAATGTTTCTATATCAGTGGTTCTCAAACTTTTTCATGTCAATGACCCAAAAAATGATATGTATTTGGCCACCGACCCCCATCTCAAAATATTTTGTTCCAGTGACCCCAAAGCAAACATTTGAGTTAAAAATGTTTGCACAAATGTTCACGATTTTTCAAAAATAGCAGATCATCACTACAAGCTCATAGCGCGGCACTCGGTGCCGCGCTATGAGCTTGTATATCTGTTATTTTTTAATAGCCAAAGAAATCAAAAAATGACACAGTCAGATGCTTTCCCGGTCTAAACGTGTTAATCACTGACTTCTAATTCCTGACATTTAGAAAAACACTTCTGTGAGGAAAAGGCCATGTCATCATCAAGGGCTCTGCCATGTGTTTATACTTGATGTTCTAAATGTGATGCACACTGTCATGAGGAAGTGCAGAGAGAAGAGGAAATGGATCTGGAACACAAGGACCGACTGACTGACTGACTCTCTGCAATCACTTGATTGACTTCAAGTGCATTAATGATTGACTGAACTGCATTAATGATGCTACCTATACGTAGTACACTAATCGAATGTTGCATGTGAATGTATCGTGCTTTGCAATGCTCCTTTATTCTGTATGTTAAGGCAAGGCCAGGCAAAAGGTTTGTTTGTACGGCACATTTCGATAACAAGGAATTTCAATGTGCTTTACATAAATCATTAAAGGGAAGGGATAGTTCACCCCCCAAAAATGATAGAAAATAATCTATCGATTAGTCACCCCATGGAGACTTGAATTCATGGATATTTTTTTTGTTTTTGTCACATTCCTAAGACAATAATTTGATGACCGGCAGCGGTTCCGGTAGGAGACACAAAAAGAGTCTCCTTTGTGTGTCCTACCGGAACCGCTGCCTACTGTACCTGTCCGCCGGTCATCAAATGATTGGCTTAGGAATGCTACAAAAACTAAAAAAATATCCATGAATTCAAGTCTCCATGGGGTGACTAATCGATAGTAAGTAATGTTTATGGGGTGAACTATCCCTTTAAACGCCTAAAGACCTATTCAGGATTCAGAGCACGGTTGGATAGGCGGTTGACTAGAACCGCTGATCCATGTTTTCTTATTTGGCATCTCTAAAGCAACGGCACAATAACTTAAGAGATGCATAAAGAACACCTACAGTGAGGCAAAACGTAATTGCAGTGAATGGAATACAATTTAGGATATACTTGCTGGAGGGAGGCCTCCGACATAACTTACACAACATAAAACCTCTCTCCACAACGCCCTGCCTCGTTTAGCCCATTAAGACCTATAAGGCCCATTCTACAAATGTCTCCCAAATCCTGTTTTCAGGATTTCAGAAAAACCCTATGTTTCTATATCAATGGTTCTCAAACATTTTCACGTCAAGGACCCCCGAAAATGTTATATATTTTTGCTCCAGGGAACCCCCCAGAAGCAAAGATTTGAGTTGAAACATTTTGCTTTAAAAAAACAAAAAGATTTGCATACATTTTCCACAAGCTCATAGTGTGTTACTTCGTACTTTTGAGAGGGGGGGGGGTCCTTCTAAAAAAAAATAACTGCTAGGATTTAGAAGACATTTGTAGAATCCTCAGAAGCAAAGATTTGAGTTAAAGATGTTCGCTTGAAAAAAAATATATATAAAAAAAAAGATTTTGCAAAAAATATTCAAGATTTTGCAAAAATAGCAGATCTACAAGCTCATAGCGCGGCACTCGGTGCCGCGCTATGCGCTTGTAGATCTGCTATTTTTCAATAGCCAAAATGACACAGATGCTTTCCCGGTTTCAATGGGTTAGAGGTAAGACTTTCATCAAAATGTGAAGAGTTGAAACCATGCAGCCTTGGGCCATAGTAATTAATAGATGATGCCCTTAATGGATGTGATTAAAGAGTAATTAAAGAATTTCACACGCCGCAGCACCGTGGCATCATAGATGAAATCTAGCAAGAAGGCGCTCAGCAGGAAAAGTCCATCAGATTACAGTTCTGTGCCTACTTTTCGCTTTGAACTGCGTGGATATTTTGGTGCTTTAAAAGCGGCTTGAATTGGTAGAAATACCAGTTAATAAAGATTATATCGTTGCTGTATTAAGGTGGAAACCTTGTCCCATGTCCAGAACGCAGTGGTGGAAAGTAACTAAGTACGTATGTAATGTAAGTATTGTACTTAGGTAATTTTTTTTGTTACTTTTTACTTTACTAGTATTTATTTATATATTAGTATTTCCAATTTGCAATACTTTTACTTCTACTCCACTCGCAAATATTGCACCATTACTCCACTACAATTATTTGAAAACTTTTGTCACTAGTTACTTTGCAGATATATACCCTTATTATAAAACATACATGAACCACTTTAGCCCTATTTTATACATAGGCTATTTGAAAATAGCAGATCTACAAGCTCACTACAAGCTTAGATCTGCTATTTTCAAACATTAGTAAACAATTTTACTTGTGGTACTTTACGTATATTTTGATGCCAATACTTTTGTACTTTTACTCAAGTAACATTTTGAACACAGGCCTTTTACTTGTAACAGAGTATTTTTTATATTGTGGTATTGCTTCTTTTACTTAAGTAAAATATCTGAGTACTTCTTGCACCACTGCCAAAAAAACGGTTACTTTTCAGGAAAAGGACACGCGCACACACACACACACACACACACACACACACACACACACACACACACACACACACACACACACACACACACACACACACACACACACACACACACACACACACACACACACACACACACACACACACACACACACACAGAGCTAAGGGTATATACAGTATAGTGCAGACAGATCGTATTCTAACACAACCCTGGGATATTTCAAACATGGTTAGCAGCTCTTTGTGGAAGTGGCTGCCAGTAAGGGAATAAAAGAGGACTGGGGGGGATTATAGATTATGCATGCAAAAAGACATGTGGGAAATTGAAAGAAGGTGAAAATGAGAGTGTCTGTGGGTGGTGAAGGAGGGAAGGGAAGGGGAGATGAGAGTGGGGGGGTGGGATAGAGGGGGGGGGGGTGGGTGTTATTTGACAAATCAGCCCGCCAACGCAGATATCTGCCAGAAGCCGCCGTGCCGTGCCGCCGTTTCAATTACAGCAGGCATGCGGCGCCGCGGCGGGATGAAAGTATCATCATCTCATACACGTCAGTCAGAAGGTGAGGAGAGAGAGCAGAATCAACCCTATGATGATGAGAGGAGAGTTGCATAACCCACTCAATCCGGAGACGCATCTGTGTCATTTTAGATTTACATTATTTTTGCATAATCGTCATAATCGTTTCCATGTTGCACAATTTTCACACATTTTCAAATATTAAAAAAGCAGAAATAGCAAGCATACAACAAGCATACAACGCGTCACTTCGTGAGCTTGCAGATCTAGAAGCTTGTACAAGCTACTGTATGAGCTTGTAGATCTGCTATTTTTGAAAAATCGTGAAAATGTGTGCAAATCTTTGAATATATATATATTTTTAAGCAAACTTTTGTAACTCAAATCTTTGCTCCTGGAGGTCCCTGGAACTCAATATTTTATTTTCGTGAGCTTGCAGATCTACAAGCTCGTAGATCTACAAGCTATGAGCTTGTACTGTATATCTGCTATTTTTGAATAGCCAAAGAAATGTAAAAATGACAGAGATTGGTTCCCAGATTGAATGGGATAATAACTTCAGGAGATGAAGCGGTTGTGTGGAGGGGTATGCACGCACATGCACGTGAGGTACAGGGAGGGGTGAGCACGTGCATGTGCGTGTGTACAAAATACTGAATGTTACCCAAAAATGGGGGGAAAATAGACAGATGGCCAACAAGTTCTTTACATTAACCACTTAAGCCCTGTTTTATACTTTCTAAGATTACTCAAAATAGAGAACATAATTGTCTCCGCACACAGAACAGAAACTCTGCCCCAACGTTTTCACATGGGCCTGTCTCCCTACCAGGAGGTCGACTTTTTAAAAACATAGTTTTTGACAGTACTCCTACAGATTTTGTCCAAACATCACGCAAATCGGTACACATGATTTCTATAGTTATGTGATCAAGACGGAAAATCTTCACAGCCCATCGATCTGACACTTAACATGGCAGCCGATCAGATGGGCCCTGATCAAGAAAAAGTTTGGGAACCTCTGCGGTAAAACTCATAGGATAGATAAAACCTACCTGGACTCCTGATCAGAGTCAGAGACGGTGAGGGTCTTCTTGAGGGGCTGAGTGGTGGTGGTGGGGTTTGGAACCGCAGGGGTGGCTGAGCTGGCTCCGCCTCCGTCTGATGATGTGTGCCTTGATGGGACGTCCCGTGTCTGCTGCTGATGACGAAACCGCCGACAGGGCTCCTCCTGTCAGAGTCAATATTTGACTCCCGCCCGAAACTCAGCCTCCTGGTTACAGCAGGTTGTTGTGCCGCATCACGCTCCTCCTGGCTCGGCTCGGCGTGTCCGAAGCTTAGAGGTCTGTGGGGGGGCCTGTCCCAGTCCCACCCCTCACCTAGGGATGTCACCATTACAAGTTTAAGTTGACCATTAATTGTCACTCAAATAATTGCGATTAACGATTTAATCGATAGTGTTGGGGCATAGAACATTGAAACATATGAGCTTCGTAATAAGAAATGTCACAGCACAATGAGCACATATATGACAAATAACTGAAATATACAAAGACATATTTAATAATTTGTAAAAGAAAAAGCATAAATAGCTGAAATGTACAATGAACAGAATATAGCAAGCACAGAGCAGTTATTCCTTCAAGCAGAAAGCAAAAATAGGTATTTCTGCTTTTTTAAAATATTTGAAAATGAGTGAAAATTGTTCAACATGGAAACGATTATAACGATTATGCAAAAATAATGTATTATTATCTCAAATAATTGCAATTATTGCAACGATTATGTAATAATTGTACCCTCACCAACACCAGCAGCCTTGGGGGAGAGCTGAGGGGCCCCCCACACCTCAGGGGGTATGGGGGGCACCTCTATGACTGGCGGGCCGCTCACGAAAAGATTCAGCGTGGACCTGTGGTGTAACTTGTGTCCGTCGCTCTCTGGATCGCTAAGCGCGGCGGAAGTGAAAGACGTGTCTGGCTTCTCATCGCAGGCCCAGCTCGTCGCCCTCTGTGGCGCCCCCAGTGGGCGCCACGAGGGGGAGGAGGAGGCACGTTCCGACGGACCCCCCAGGGCCCTTTGACGCCACAGGCTGTCCTCCCTGTACAGTCCCTCCGTGTAGCTGTGTCTGTAGTGGTCCGGGGGGCCCGCGGCCCTGCCGGCCGAACCGTCGGCAGGCCTGTACGTCTCCCTATGCTCCGTCACTTTGATGATCGTAGCCTTTCTTCTCCGCACCACCGTGTCATGAGCACGGTGGTGCCCAGGATCGGGATCGTACGGATGACTCTCTGACTCATTGCTGTGATGCTCCATCATTTTGACTATGGTGGCCTTCCGCTCCATAGTGACAAGGCTCGGGTTAGAGCCTGTGGAACGGCCGCCTAGGGGCAGCGAGGGCGAAGCAGCCCTGGCTCTGTCCGGGCGAGCGGAGTCGGAGGAGCTCCCGGTGATGGGCAAGCTGGACGACCTGGTCACGACCTTCCTGGAGGTGATGGTGATGGAGGAGAATCCGGTTTTGATCTGAGGGACGACGGTGGTCACGGCGGAGCTCGTCTCTACGTGCGAGGTTTGCGAGCTTCCCTGACCTTCTCTGTTGAAAGGGACGGTCGGTCTTATAGGCTGACAGGCCACTGTCCTACGTAGGGGAGGGTGCGACTTGTATTGTTCGACACTGGTGGCGTTATGCGCCGGTGCATGTGGCTTGAAGGACTCTGTACTGGTCGTGTTGATAGGAGAAGGGCTCTTCCCGGTCGTATCAGAGCCGTTTCTGGTAAAAAGGTCAGTGGGTTGACTCCTGCCACACAGAGGTGGTGATGCCCTGTTGAAGGCCCAGCCCTTCTTCAGGGCCTGCCAGCCTAAAAGCCTGTCCCCTCCTTCGCTCCCCCTTGTCGAGGAGGTCGACTTCTCTGGCACCTGCAAATAGTGGGTGAGACAAGAGGAGATCAATCACGAAACGCACGTCGTAATGAATCAACGTTATTCACTAAACGCTCGCCCTCTTGTTTTCTCTTAGCTAAACATCTCGCCATTAACCGGTTCAATTCGGGAAACGCATCTGTGTCATTTTTAGATTTCTTTGGCTATTCAAAAATAGCAGATCTACAAGCTCATAGCGCGGCACCGAGTGCAGCGCTATGAGCTTGTAGATCTGCTATTTTTGAAAAAAGAAATCGTGAAAATGTGTCAAATATTTGAACATACTGTATATATTTTTTCAAGCCAACATTTTTAACTCAAATCTTTGCTTCTGGGACAAAATATTTTGAGATGGGGGTCCGCGGCCAAATACATTTCATTTTGGGGGTCCTTAAGAACCACTGATATAGAAACAAACGTATTTTTTCCCATTACAAATGTAATGTTTAAAAATATATTCAAAGATTTGCACAAAACGTCAAGATTTTTTGAATAGCCAAAGAAATCTAAAAATGACACAGATGCGTTCCTGGTCTTAATGGATTAATCAGCAAGATTCATCTCCACCGATAGACAAGCATTCATCTAGACCGGCGGGATATCGTGACAGCGCTATAGCTGTTTCTACAAGCCGTTGATGAACAAAGAAAATGTGATGCAGCAGCCATGTAACACAGCGTGAAATATTGACAGCGTGACATGTCCCTAATATAGGTTTTATGACAGCTGGGTCAGCTGTTGATGTTCTTCCTCCAGGCCCGGGCTGTTTGTTCTTCTGCGTTCTCACATGACTCTCTCTCTCCCTCCACGCTTGACTCAGCCTAAATGCCCCCGCAGCATCAGTAAGCAAAGCGAAAGGCAGCAGGCCATAGAGATATATACCCCACACAGAATGACAATGAGACTCTCTCTCTAACCGTGGGGGACGTGCGGGGCACAGAGCGATGTCTCTCTGCCCCCATAGGCCAGCGGTGGTGGTAAAAGTATACTCAATTTGTTTTACTTGAGTAAAAGTATCAATACTGCAATGTAGAAATACTCTGTTACAAGTAAAAGTCCGGTAATCAGAATTGAGTAAGAGTACAGAAGAAGAATATTGGTGTGGAAAAGGAAAAAAAACAGAACATTAAAGGAGTAGTTCACCCCCAAAATGACTTTTTTTCTATCGATTAGTCACCCCATGGAGACTTGAATTCATGGATATGTTTTAGTTTTTGTCGCATTCTTAAGCCAATAATTTTATGACTGCCAGTGGTTCCGGTAGGAGACAAAGACATAGACTCTCCTTTGTGTTTCCTACCGGAACCGCTGCTTACCGGTCCGCTGGTCATCAAATTATTGGCTTAGGAATGCGACAAAAACAAAAAGAAATATCCATGAATTCAAGTATTCAAATTCCTTTTTGGGTGAACTACCCCTTTAACGTGACCGTATACCTCCAACCATGAACAAACAGGGCCTGTTTGTTGTGTTAACACACTGAGGTAATTTGGAGGGGCAGTGTGTGATACAAACACAGTACACACGCTACACCATAATGACCACAATAAATCACTGCAAAAGTGCAAAAATCACTGACACACTGTAAATAACAACTAATGAAGTCATTCATTCTGATCATGCGCTCCCATGATCAGAATGATCCCTCTGAGCTGAACATTACAGTAGCCTTCAGACTGTGTAATTAGTGTTATGTCATTCAAAGAAAACAGCTCTGTGACAGCGATTCTCAACCTGTGGGCAGGGTATTGCAAGTGCCCCCCCCCCCAAAAAAAAATGTTGGCAAAATAATACGATTCTAATGACAATACAACAAACATTTATGTAAAAAAAACATTTCATCTTATTTTTGCTTTTAAACCTTGAGAAATCTATTTTCATAGTGACACTAACAAATAAGTATCCTACATTCGTTATATTGATCCGAGCAGGCGAACACTCAATTGATTGATCATTAAAATAAACATGCTCTGAAAATGCATGCAGCCCACACTTCTGACCACTTAACACGGCCTCCGGCATCAATCTGTCTGTTTGAGAATGTTGTTATTATTATTAAATTATTTCTCCTATGGGTTTACCATCTACGCTATTCAGATTATGTAAAAAAAAAAGATACTTCACCGTGAATAGGACAAGATGTGTTACCTGTTCACTGGCGGGAGAGGCGAGATAGGGAGCCTGCTGCCACGTCCTTAAACCCACAACACTGGGACCGGTGTGACTTCTCTCCACCTCTCCACCTATATGTATGAAGGATAAACAAATGACTGACACACTCCCAAAAGCACATATACAAACACACACACGCATACACACAGTAGAACTGACATTCCTAAGCCTGCAGGCTGGTGATGTTGACATTGTCAATAAGCAGAGGTGGAAAGAAAGTTGTCCGAATTCAAAATTTTACTTGGGTCGACATCAGCAAGTGCATGCGGCAGTGGCGTGCACAGACATTTTGAGGGGCAGGTGCTCAAGTAAATTATACTTTTTTTTGTTTACTTGGTCTGCTCTTTTTTCCCTCTACGCCTATACCTCTTTGCCAAAAATAGCCGATCTACAAGCCCACAACGCCTCGCAGCGCGAGGCGTTGTGGGCTTGTAGATCTGCTATTCTTGGCTAAAGTTCTCCTCAGAAAAGGGATGCTAGGTTTCGAGTGGTTATGGTATAAAGTAAAATCATATCACATAAAGATTTGGCGGACCCCCTGTAGTAACTCTGAGGACCCCCTAGGGGTCCCGGACCCCCTGTTGAAGACCCCTGCTGTGCCCTTTTTTCAAAAGGGCACTTCTGGTCAAGAGGGCAAAGGGCAGGTGCTCTAGCACCACCTAGAGTCTATCTGTGCACGTCCCTGGCATGCGGTCGCAATGGGTTCCTAATAACGCCAAATACAATGGGTTCAGGTCTCACTCTGAGCCAATAAGTCTCCCACAGGCGGCGCTGTCTGAAGCCTGTCCTGGAACTCAGGAGTCTCCGGACGTAAAAAAAAGTAAACAGATGATGACTTAAGTTAAAGGTACAGGTACTTAGTTACTGTACCTCCAATGTCAATAAGCGGTGTTGGCACTGCTGTGTGTTCATAACAGCACCCAGAGCAAGGAGACATCATGGCTAACACCAGTCTGTCAGTGTTGACTGATACTGGCATCTTGCCTGTTGTACCTGTCTGGCCGCATCGCAGGTCTGGGCAATATATCAAACCCAACATTTAGAACCTCTATAATCCAGTGCTTCTCTGATGTTTTCATTTCAACAACCCCCCTGTTTGGTATTGCATTATAGCAGCCTGGCATGGCCAGACTAATATCACTGCATAGATCAAGGGTCTTCAACGTTTTCAGGCCAAGGACCCCCTAGCTGAGAGAGAGAGATTAAGCAGGGACCCCCTCTATATTGTGTAAAATTGTGTTTCAGATTCAACTTTTTTTTTTACTTGACCATCTCTTTTTTTCCCTCTACACCTACACCTCTTTTTGTTGTAAGCTTGTGGATCTGCTATTTTTGGCTAAAGTTCTCCTCAGAAAAGGGATGCTAGGGTTCAAGTGGTTGAGGTAAAAAAAACAATAATCCTATCACACAAAGATTTGGCGGACCCCCTGTAGTAACTCTGAGGACCCCCTAGGGGTCCCGGACCCCGTGTTGAAGACCCCTGTATTAGGCCACGGCCCCCATGACTCTGAGTGTGTACGAAATGGAACCATTCGCACACAACGGTGGTACAATACAAAATTGGCATGGTTGGTCTCTCTGCTGTTCTATTGAGAGGTTAAACATGACCTTTGACACAATCCTGTTTCTGGTTTGACACAAAAGGTGAAAATTCAATTGCCATGGTGACCACTCTCTCACTTTGGGATACCCCTCCCATTTTTATTTTTTATTTTGTTTGTTTGTTTGTTTAATTGTTAAGGAGATTGAGATGTAAAAGACACGTGGGCAAACACTGCACACAGAAAAAAGTGTTTGTAACTCTCTGAGTTAACTCTCTGAGTTAAATGAACACTCTGGAGTTTACCCCTGTAGGCATGCCTGAGCTCAAACTTAAAGGGATAGTTCACCCCCAAAATGACTTTTTTTCCTATCCATTAGTCACCCCATGGAGACTTGTATTCGTGGATATTTTTTTGTCTTTGTCGCATTCCTAAGCCAATAATTTGATGACCGGCAGCGGTTCCGGTAGGAGACACAAAGAGTCTCCTTTGTATCTCCTACCAGAACCGCTGCCTAACGGTCTGCTGGTCATCAAATTATTGGCTTAGAAATGCAACTGGTGAGAAAAGTACTCACATTTTTCAGTTAAGTAAAAGTATCAATACTGCAATATATAAATACTCTGTTACAGGTAAAAGTCCGGAATTCAAAATGTACTTGAGTAAAAGTACATACGTTTTGGCATCAAAATGTACTTAAAGTACCAAAGGTAAAAGTACTCATTATGCAGAATGTCCCATTTCAAGTTTTCAAATGTATACATCAAGCTCACAATGCGATGAGGTGCATTGTGAGCTTGTAGATCAGCTATTTTCAATTAGCTCAAATGTATGTAGGGGAAGTAACTAACCAAAATGTTTTCCAAAAATTGTAGTGGAGTAAAAGTAAAAGTATTGAAAATTGGAAATAGTCCAGTAAAGTAAAAAATACCTCAAAATTGTACTTAAGTACAGTACAAGTGACATCCTCGGGAGGCAGGTTTGAATCAAGATTTCATAGATTTACATATAGCCCAACAATGAGATACAGAGTGAGCAGACGGGAATAATCTGCACAATCTTATAATAAGCATTAGTGAGGATTAATTATCATATGAAGATAGAAGTTGAAAATCTGAGTACTTCTTCCAACACTGAGTGATAGGTTCATCAACCCTATTCCTCAGAGAACAGCTGGTTTTCTGTTCCACCTCGTCACTACCAGGCCAGCTGTATATAATCAGGGACCCAGGACATCAGGTGAATGCAATTAACCTTTTTTTCTTCGTTCTCCCCAATTTATTCATTGCCATTTTCTCCCATGTATATGTCAGTGCCAACCCCTACTTGTTGGTCTTGGTATTAAAGGGTTCTCTGATACACATGAAGACACATGATACACAGGACACGTGTCCTCTGATACACATGAAGAAGTACTCAGATATTTAAGTAAGTAAAAGTATAGCAATACCACAATATAAAAATACTCTGTTACAAGTAAAAGGCCTGTGTTCAAAATGAGCACTTGAGTAAAAGTACAAAGGAATTGGCATCAAAATATACTTAAAGTACCAAAAGTAAAAGTACTAAAATTTTTGATAATAGCAGATCTACAAGCTCACAACGCGTCGGGATGCGACGCGTTGTGAGCTTGTAGATCTGCTGTTTTCAAATAGCCTAGGTATAAAATAGAGCTAAAGTGGTTAATGTATGTTTTATAATATAATAGTTTGTATATGCAAAGTAACTAGTAACTAAAGTTTTCAAATAATTGTAGTGGAAGCAAATATTGTACTTTTGGTACAACATTTGCCTCTGAGATGTACTGTAGTGGAGTAGAAGTAAAAGTATTGAAAATTGGAAATACCTCAACATTGTACTTAAGTACAGTACATGTACTTAGTTACTTTACACAGGTGTAACACATGCAGAGGAACACTCTAACCAATATAGCCAAACAGCCAAATTCCACTCAAATGTTTGCCTTCTCAACTTCTTTGTCCTCCGTCTGTCCTCCTCCAGCATGGCGGTGTTACTGTGAAATTGGTGACCCGTCGAAATATGTGACCATCGTCACATATATATATATCACACCGGACTTCTTCACCTAGCCGTAGATTACGACTCTCGTAGATGTATTTTATCGATTCTGTCTACGTCTAGACTTCACCTAATGACACTGTCCCAATATAAATCACAGCTGCTTGTTTATGAACAGAGTAGCCTATGACAAACAGGTGGTGTCACTGCCAAGCCCTGGCTTAATTGCAGTTCCTTCCTCTGACACTAGGTTTAACTCTGTTTAGTGTTAATAAACAATCAACAGTGGTTCACTGGCCATCTGTTGATGAGGTGAGGAGGACACACTATCATCAAATGCATAGAGCTTTACATACCCAGATGTCTGAACCCATTGGTGCTGACTGGAGCCCTTTGCAAAGTTGGAGCGATGGGTTGTTTCAACTTCACCTGTAAAAAAAAGGCCCATAGAAATGTTATTTCTGCAACACAACTCTCTCTGCCACAAGATATCGTACGAAAAACTTAATTAAACATTGTTTATGTGATACATTTTGTGTGTGTGTGTGTGTGTGAGCAGTGGGGAAAGTTGTCCAAGTTCAACATTTCACTAAATATACATTAATACTAAATCCATTAAAACCGGGAAAGCATCTGTGTCAGTTTAGGTTTTTGCGTTGGCTATTCAAAAATAGCAGATATACAATCGTGTTTGGCCCATTTTCAGCCTATCTACATATAGTTGACCATCAATAATGCTTAATACAAGACCACCATTTCCGTCTACTCACTCTGTGCCTCAGAGGAGGGCTGTGGACAGTTCAGAACCCTGCCTACCAGTGACATCCTCAGAGGGCAGGTTTGGTCATTTCAAACAAGATTTCAAGATTTACATCAAACCCAACAATGAGATACAGAGTGACCAGACGGGAATCGGCACGATCTTATAGTAAGATTTGTGTGAGAGAGATACTATTGGTCGATATTTCAGCAATAGTTTGTATTCAAGTCAACTCTCACTGAAGGTCATGAGGCAATCACACAGCCCCAAAAAATGGTCTGTTTTAATCTTCCAGTGCAGCTGATCATTTCTTCCCACTGAGGGCCCTAGCTGTGAGAGAGGGCCTGAGAAGTGATGTTCTCTGCCTGCACATCAGTCCCTGGCAAACCAGCACTGGAAAGTAAATAAGCACATTTACTCATGTACTGTAGGCCTACTCAGTGGTGGAAAGTGACTAAGTACATGAACTCAAGTACTGTACTTAAGTACTATTTCAAGGTATTTGTACTGTACCACTTTCCAATACTTCTACTTCTACTCCATTACATCTCAGATGAAAATATTGTACTTTCACTCCACTACAATTATTTGAAAACTTTACTAGTTACTTGATTATTATTACAAAACATGCATTAACCACTTCAGCCCTATATACATTTCGACCATTTAATAATAGCCAATCTACAAACTCATAGCGTTTCATAGCGTGGCATCGAGTGCCACACAATGAGCTTGTAGATCTGCTATTTTAGAAGAATCGTGACATTTTTTGCAAATCTTTGAATAATTAAAGCGAACATTTTAACTCAAATCTTTGCTTCTGGGGATTCTACTTAATGACTAAATCACTTCTAAAACATTTTTTTTTTTTAAACTTACAGTATCTTGCTATAATATCAGTGGTTCTCAAACTTTCTCATGTCAAGGACCCCCAAAATTATATGTATTTGGCACAGATGCTTTCGCGGTTCTTAATGGGTTAAGTAAAAAAAAAAGAAAGAAAATAGAAGCACTTCTTCCACCACTGCGGGCAAACCTATTAATTTCAAAGTCATTTCATCAGTGCATGGAGGTACAAACTCCCATTGACTTCCACAGGCTGCGCCATCGACATGCATCCTCTCTCTGGGCAACGAACGCAGCTCAATCTCTGCCGCCGCTCGCTGCCGCTCCAAATGAGTCGTAAAAACCTTTTGAGAGTGCAGGGAGTTCCTGCAGTGTAAGCTGTTTTCAAAGGATGCCAGAGCACCGCCTTCTCCCCGGGTAGCCGAGACTTGACTACTAATGGTCTCTCGGTGGCACTCTGTTTCTTTTTTCCCCTTATTTTTCTCGCCTTGTGTCGCACAATGCACAGTCACCTCCATCAGAAGGCCCTTCTTTTTACCCCCCGAGGTATTTAGAGCTGTCTCTCTGCCTCTCCAAACCCCAGAATCACAATCAGACAGCCCTGAGAGGGTTTTTGAAGCTAAAGCCTGATTTATACTTGTTGATTATTGTGTCTCTGCACCGAAAAAAAATGGCCGATCTAAAGTCTCCACTGGTGCACAACTAAGTATAAATCAGACTAAAGCCTTTAAGTTGTACTTAATTGCCTGACTTGCCAGAGATGCATTTATCGCTTAAAATCTGTTAATTAAATGTGATCTATCTATCTATCTATCTATCTATCTATCTATCTATCTATCTATCTATCTATCTATCTATCTATCTATCTATCTATCTATCTACAGTATCTATCTATCTATCTATCTATCTATCTATCTATCTATCTATCTATCTATCTATCTACAGTATCTATCTATCTATCTATCTATCTATCTATCTATCTATCTATCTATCTATCTATCTATCTATCTATCTATCTATCTACATGATATATAGATAAACTGCCCACAAAAAGTTTGTCAATGATATCTCCCATTTAAAAATACCAATTGGTATTGTGTTTCATATCATTTTTATCGTTGATTAGTCACCTTAACAACGAGGTGAATAATTGTAAGGATCAGGCATTCGTGGAATGAGCAACACAGCTAAACGTGTGGGTAGCGGCCCCAAAACATTTGCCAAAATCCTCCAATATGCTTCTGTTGGTAATGACTCTTGTTTTGAGCGACCTGCCAGGTCGCTCAAACTGGCACCTGAGCATGGGTTCTGCAACTTTGTTGAGTTTGTGCCCCCATGGAAAGATGCCACGTTTGTCCCTTCAGGATAAAGAGGCCTGTGCAATAGGAAGCAAGTGGAAGCTGGTGTTCCGTTATGCAGAGTGGCAGCATTATTTGCTGTCAGGCCTTGGCCTGGTACCACTTCCAAACTTAGGACCAAGTTCTATGAGACTGGTAAAGTCAAAGGAAGACAACAACCGAAGAAGACCGGTTGTTTCCCTTGCTTCACTGAGGAACCATAGGTTTTCTTCCAGAGATTTACACACAAGATTTGCACAACGGTACCAAAGACAGATGTCAAAGTTGCAGGACCCATGCTCAGGGGCCAGTCACACAGTCACCTGTGACTGGCACACACCTGCCTGCAAATGCCAGGGGGTACCAGGGCTCACATCAAATAATGCGTAATCTGCGTAACGGAACACCAGCTTCACTTGCCCTATTGCACAGGCCTTAACCTGAAGGAACAAACGTGGCATGTTTCCATGGGGGCAGCGTTGCTACTTGGAGCATCACACAAGCAGATCTATAAGGTTGTAGATGTGCTATTTTGCCAAATGTTTACCTATTTTTGCGGAATGTTTGCCTGTTATTCCCAGAATAGAGATGCTAGGGTTCATCTGGTTTAAAAAGATTTCAAGGTATTAAAGGTAGGGTAAGTGATTTTCTTTAGTTAAAATAAGTGTTAAATAGCTCTATATTCTGATAGTACTCATTGATATAGAGTGTTTGTTCAGTAAAAGGAGTCTCCTTGTCTCTCCAGCTCTTTATTAAACAGAAAATGCATTTTCGTTTCAGTTTCAGTTTCATTTCCAATTTTATCCAATCAGGATAGATAACTTAATCAGGATATAGATTAAACTAGTGAAATTGGAAGTGATGACACTAAGAAATGAGCAGACAAAATTGGAACCGGAATACTATAAAAATAAAGCTTAAACATGGGTACATTCTCCTGATTGGCTGAGATTTTGACACCTACCGGAAAATGTATTTTCTGTTTATTAAAGAGCTGGAGAGATGGGGAGACTCCTGTTACTGAACAAACACTCTATAGCAATGATTACTATCAGAATATAGTGCTTTAACCTTATAACAAAATACTTTTTGTTTTAACCAAAAAATATCACTTACCCTACCTTTAAATCAACATTACATGCTTCAAGGTTGACCCTGATGATCAGCTTGAAAACAAGCCAAATGTCTGAACATCACAGTTTTTTCCCCCCAGGTGCTCTCTGTCCTACCTGGCTGGTAGAGTGGTCCATGCTGTGCTGGCTTTGGCCCGGAGGACCCCCGCCGGTCACCACCACTCTCCTCTGGATGGGCAGCCAGCCTATCTTGACCGCCGTCAGACAGCTGAGTCTAGTGTGTTCCTCCTTCCCCGGGGCCTGCATGATGTGGGCCCTCTCCCAGCTCCCCCTGCGCTCAGCGGAGGAGGCTCTCATCAGGCTCTCCTGGCTGCCCAGTGAGCTCCCCCCCCACTGGCTGAGGCTCCCGTTGCTGGAGTTGAAATCCCTAGGAATGACAGAGCCCTTGGTGACCTGCAGCGGTGGAAAGTAACTAAGTACATTTTACTTAAGTATTTGGTAAGGCATTTGTACTTTATTTGAGTATTTCTAATTTCCAATATACTTTTACCTCTACTCCACTACATCTCAGAGGCAAATATTCCACTACATTTACTTGAGAACTTTAGTTACTAGTTACTTTTCAGATATAAACTATGATATAATCAAACATACATTAACCACTTTAGCCCTATTTTATACCTATAGGCTATTTGAAAATAGCCGATCTACAAGCTCACAACGTGTCGCATCGCGACGCGTTGTGAGCTTGTAGATCTGCTATTTTCAAACATTTTGCACTTTTACTTTTGGTACTTTAAGTACATTTTGATGCCAATACTTTTGTACTTTTACTCAAGTAAATGTTTAATTCTGGACTTTTACTTGTAACAGAAATATTTTTATATCGCAGTATTGGTACTTTTACTTAAGTAAAGAATTCAAGTAGGCCTACTTGTTCCACCACTGATGATGACGTGCGGGTTCTTTATTGAGCGCCGGCATGGACGTGGTCAGCTCGTTGAAATAAGGAGGCACCATCGCCTGGTCACCACGGACGGGGTCTCTGAAATAGCAGGCCTGTAGGCTCTCCATCTGCTGCGTCCATCCTCCCCCCACCCTCTGGCCGCGCTCGATAGCACTGTGGGGCCGCGGGCCGCGGACATGGGGGCGAGAGACATGGGGCCTCACATCAACCTCCACCTCCTCCTCTGCAGATCTTAGCCTCGCCCAGTTGGACTCCTCATCCCCCCCTGATCTCCTCCAGCCCGATGGGGTCCTCCTGCTCAGGTGGGGGGCAGCTGGCCCTCGGAGCGTCATTACTAGCTCAGGGGGGGCTCAGGTAACCGAGCCGCACACACAGCTCGGGTTTCGCCCACCACGATAAAGAAGGCCTTTTTACGGTGAAGGTATTAATGAGAATCCTCTCTCAGGCTCTCAGCTCTCCTGGTTACCAGAAAGGCCCGTCGTCAGGCATAGCCTACAGCTGGCAGAGAGGAGAGAGAGTGGTCGATGCAGAGTGCTGCGGTTCAAAACCGTCGAGGACCTAGAGAGTAATTGGAAGTTTTATCACAAGAAAGTATATCAGAATCCTGTCAAGAGTGAGAAATTATACATTATGTATAATATTAGAGTTTAAATGAAACTTTTTTAATTTCAAAGACCCCCCCAGTTTGGTGTGTATTAGGCCAGTGGTTCTCAAACCTTTTCATGTCAAGGAGCCCCAAAAGGATGTATTTGGCCACTGACCCCCATCTCAAATATTGTGTTACAGGGACCCCCCCCCCCTCCCAGAAGCAAAGATTTGAGTTACAAATGTTGCACAAATTTTCAAGTTTTAAAAAAATAGCAGATCTACAAGCTCATAGCGCGGCACTCTGTGCTACGCTATGAGCTAGATCTGCTATTTTTCAATAGCCAAAGTATAAAAGTTAAAGTGGTTAAAATTATTGTGATGCTATATCAACACATTTTGCTGGGGACCCCCTGGAACCCCCCCAAAGGACCGCTGGGGGTCCCCGGACCCCACTTTGAGAACCAAACAGACTAAACACGTACTTACCAGAGATGAAACATGTTGGGGAAAAGTCAGGGATATCAAAAAAAAAATAATAATCAGATGATTCCAAGTATCTTTTTCCCCCTTGGTGAAACGGCTCCTGTTGCTGCTACGTGTTGAAGTAAGCTGGGTGCTACTGTAGGTGCTGGTGGGTGATGTCTCCAGTGAGGCATGTAGCAATGTGAAGGATGTTTTGACCAACAAAAGAGCTACTGAACAGCAAGCTGC
Organism: Gymnoscopelus microlampas; assembly: GCF_963454915.1. NCBI lineage: Eukaryota > Metazoa > Chordata > Actinopteri > Myctophiformes > Myctophidae > Gymnoscopelus > Gymnoscopelus microlampas. The sequence goes on from NC_139951.1 coordinate 39,469,194, forward strand.
TGGGCTGAACATCCACAGAGAGGGAGAGGGAGGGAGGGAGTCAGAGAGAGAGAGAGAGAGAGAGAGAGAGAGAGGGGGAGAGAGGGAGGGAGAGAGAGAGAGAGAGAGAGAGAGAGAGAGAGAGAGAGAGAGAGAGAGAGAGGGAGAGAGAGAGTGTGTGTGAGGGGGGAGAACAAGAGAGAGTGAGCAAGTTAGAGCAGTGGTTTTCAAACCTGAGGACAAGAGAGAGTGAGAACAAGAGAGAGCGAGCAAGTTAGAAAAGTGGTTCTCAAACCTTTTCATGTCCACTAGACAATGACCCCCAAATTAATATGTATTTGGCCTCGAGCGCCCATCTGAAAATATTTGGAGAATATAAACCCCATACAAGATTTGTGTTGCTAAAATGTTTTATTAAATTCAATTGTGAAATTATTCACATCTGGCAAATCTAAAAGCTCACAACAACTGATCTACAAGCTTGTGAGCTTGCAGATCGTCTATTTTCGTATGTACAGGGTTAAAGTGGGAAAACTGATTTTGATTGCCGATAGGACCCCCTCGAGCCCCCTCAAGGACTGCTGACCTCACTTTGAACCACTGAATAAGAGTGGGAAGAATATGAATAGAGTGAGCTCAAGAGAAACAGAATGAGCCAACTGTGGATAAAAAAAAAAGAAGAAACAAATACGTCACAGTATCACAGCCACAGTCGTGTGATTGTATTAATCTTGTCTCTTGAATGTAACGACATGCTATGAAAACAAGAGATCCCACAGCACAGGGACACATGTGGTGCTAGAGGGCGACATTCATCCAGGCAGATAAAACCATCCCTGACATCTAAAGGGATGTCTCTGCTAACAGGGCAGATCTAATTAGCTGATTCCCCCCCATGTTATTCAGTGACTACTGTAGGTCACACCGCTTCAAACGTCCCTTTTGTGGATCATCCCCCTTGTTGCCTCTATATCCCTTCTGTGATCTCGTGGTTGGTGGCTGATGATGAGGCATTGCTTATCCTCAAGGCCTCTGTTCCAGAGCCATGTGATATCTGCAAGACCAGCTGTGGAAAAAAATGGCCTTGTGTTGTTGTGCGTCTGCTTGGATAAGTAAGCTGTGACTCGCCGATGCACGGCGTACCAAGATATGCATAGTATTTATATTACCGGCATGCACATAAAAACCAGTGGTGGAAGAAGTACTCAGATATTTGTACTTAAGTAAAAGTAGCAATATCACAATGTAGAAATACTCTGTTACAAGTAAAAGGCCTGTGTTCAAAATGTTACTTGGGTAAAAGTACAAAAGTATTGGCATCAAAATATACCTAAAGTACCTAAAGTAAAAGCACTAAAATGCTAGAAGCTAGAAGGTCCTGGGTTCGATTCCCACCGGGGACGCTGTGGGCGCTAGGGGCGTGTGACGAGTGTCTTCTCCTCCGCGTCATTAGCGCTCATACCCTAGGTGGGGTTGGCGAAAGGGCCTACTCTGTGTGGAGTTTGCATGTTCTCCCCGTGTCTCCTAGGGTAGTTAATACCCTCACAAAAACATGTAGTAATCCTGGTCGCTATACCGCCTCCCCCATGACAGCCGGGGCGCCTGATGGAGGGGAAGGGAACTGGCTGGAATAACGTGTTCCTTCCACGTGATACGTCCTACCGAGGAAACTCCCCCCTGTCAGGTGACAAGAAGGTCAGTTGGCTCTCATGCATTGAAGGAGGCATGAGCTCGGTCCTGGGCTCCCTAGGCTGGTGGGGGGAGTGTAGCGCCCAGGATCACTTCGAAAATTGGCACTGGGTGAAAAAAGGGTTACAAAATCGTGGGGGGGAAAAAAGTGCCTCGCTGTTTTCTTATTTTCTTATTTATTTATTTTGTTGTCATGGCTGCCAGTTCCCACCTGATGTTGTTTGGGAGTCCAGACTGCTCCCTACCATACTGAATAACCGTTAGCTTGCACAATGTCTTGAGACTAGGACTTAAGTCTAAGGCCTGTAAGCAACAACAGACGGGTTGTTGTGTCTGGGTTGTGTATCCAAAGAGGAAGATACGATCTCTCACCATGCAACTGAACATACTACACGTCCAATCCAGGCCTTTCCCCTTGGGCTCAACCTTCTTCCAAGAGAAGGTCTTTGGGTTGAATTTCCACATATCATTGAGTGGATATCCACTGCCCTGGATAGGAGGACATTGCCAAATGACATTGCCGAGGTTGTACCCGCCATATATGTACAGCTCTCCATTATAGGCAAAGGCTGCATGACACTTGCGTTTTCCTGAAGGAAGCTGAGCAGAAGGCATGCTCAGCCAGCAGTTGGTCTCTGTGTCAAACACTCTCATGTTGTATCTGCGCCTCGCGTACCTGTCCCCAAATACAAACATCTTTGTCCCGATGATGGTGGCAGAGTGATAGCATGAAAGAGATGGCCGAGTGCCTCCGGTGTCAATCAAAGACCAGACCATTGTGCTGGTGTCCAACTTGTTCAAGTCATTATTATTACTACCAGTACTGCGACTACCTGTATTACTACAATCAGTTCTTACATATCCATGGATACTATAGGTCATTCCTCCATAAATGTACATGACCTTCCCTAAGACACAAGCCGAGTGGCCCTCTCTCCCCACTGGAACGGTCCCAGAAATATCGAGATTTAACCATCTGTGGGTGTTGACATTAAATGCATAAAGAATAGGGTCCTGGCGCTCCTCCGTGACTTTGTAGTCACTCTCCATCATCTCAAACTTCACTGTTCCCCCCCAGACGTAGATGAAATCCTCTATCAGCACAGCCGTGTGGCCTAAGCGCGGTGAGGGAACCTCGAGGGGCCGTTCTCCTTTTCCATTTGTCACCGGAGACAACTTTGTCCAGTGTGAAGACACTGTGTTGAAGACCTGCACATCAATCTGATCCATGTCGCTGGTCACACCGGCGGGATGGAGCCCTGCAAAAGAGTAAACATTGTCCCCCACTGGCACAACAGCACAATGAATCAGTCTGCTTTTGGAATGCACCAGTTCTCCTTTCAGGGTCAACGACCAACACAGCATCTCTCTCTCTCTCTCTCTCTCTCTCTCTCTCTCTCTCTCTCTCTCTCTCTCTCTGCCTCTGTTTCTGTCTCGTCTATCTGTTTGTGTCTCTCTCTAACACTCTTAGATCTATCTCTCTGTCACACTTGTAAGTAAATGTCTCGATAGCTCTCTCTGATATCTCCGATATCTTATATAAGGCTGTCCAGAGATAATATGATGTCACCCACAACACAACGTGTTGATGCGCATGCGTAACAACGCTGATTTGCGCAGGTGTTCTTATGTCTGCACACATTTCTCTCTTAAACGTGGTGCATTGGTAAAGTACCTGTCTACCATCGCAAAGTCAAGGGGTTAGAATCCACCGCGGTGCATACGGTTTGGCCGAGTGTCTATTCAAACACAATTGGTCGTGTTCGGGATGTGAGCTGGGCAAGGAGGGTGATCTTTGTCACTGTATGTACTCCTCAAGGGGCCAGCTTCTGAGTTGATTCTGTATAGGAAGAGACAGTTCATATGAATGGTCTGTAGTCTCGCTGTTTTACCCCAGCTGGTGTCAGAAAGAATTAGGCTCCATTCAAGAGGATGGGTTGTTGCCGAACTTTACACTTGATTCTATTACCTTAATAAACATTGTCATAAATACTATATGCTTTCAGATGCTAGTTTAAAGTCTTCTTTCAATCACCATGACAAGTGTTTTGGTAAATTATGGTCCCATTTATTTTAAAATTGATGATAAATTAGGGTATGCTGTAGGAGGGGCGTGGTTACCTCGTGATGATTTGATTGACAAGCTACACAACCAATAGCAAAGCAGCTCTTGTCCCAACTAATAGCATTAATTAATTTCCGGTTTCTTATTTGCATATTTGGACCGGATACAGAAAGATTGCGGGTTTGAAATCGTTGAAAAACAGGCTTCATTTACGGTCTGTAGAGTCTATGGCGTGTCAGGATCCTTGTACCTTTATTGTGTAGTATCGTTCCTAGTATTTCCTGTCTGCCCTAGTGTTTGCTACCTGTCTTGTCTCACCTCCCTGTGACTACTCGTTTCTCCACCTGTGTATGGTTAGTCTCCCAGCCAATCCCTGTGTTGATTGTCCTTGACTTTACCTGTGTCTTGTTAGTCCTGTGTCTATTTAAGCCCTGTGTTTATATGTGTTCCTTTTCAGATTATGAGTTATTGTCATCTGTGATATGTCTGTCCCAGTTTTGTCTACATTAGTGTCATTAGTTTAGTGTTTCCTAGTATAGTTCAGTTTTCCAGTTTATGTCCTTGTGTTTCTTGTTCATTTCTTAATAAATATCCTTGAATTTAGATACGGTACACATTATCTCTATAGTCGTGTGATCAAGACGGATCTGTCTGATTCTTCATATTCCATCAACATTGCTGGCCCACAATAACTTACTGTATCTGCCATGGTGGAGACCTGTGCTCCGAGGTATTGAGGGGGTTGGCCCCAAACTTCCCCTTATACGGGTGTGTAACTCTGACAGTGTACAAATAGACATTTGGTTCTATTTGTACACTCTCAGAGTTATGGGGGTCCTTGAAATAAAAACAATTGTGAACCACTGTGCTACACTAAATGGAACAGAGCCTTAATTTGTAAAATTGGTAACTCCTGTGAAGGAAGTAAGGAAGAGGCCCAATTTGTTTCCAATATGCTTGCTGCGCATATAGAGCCGGTTGTGAAAATAGAAGATCTACAGGATCACAAAGCATCGCAGTGAAAATGTTTGATAACCACTGTCCTACATGACAAGTTGGTTGGCTCTGCAGGCCCAGGGTCTTTCATTAAAGGTGCAGTGATTTTTTTTTCGTGTTCAAATAACTGTTAAAAAGTGCTACATTCTGATAACAATCATTGCGATAGAGTGTTTGTTCAGTGACAGGGGTTTCCCTGTCTCTCCGGCTCTTTAGTAAACTCAAAATACCTTTTCAGGTCAGGATACCAATTGCATCCAATCAGGAGAGAGAACTCATACAGAATACAGGTTAAACAAGTGAGATTAGAAGTGATGACACAAAGAAGTGAGCAGACAAAATTGGAACTGGAACACTGCAAACTTTAAAGAGATGGTGCCATGGTTTTGCACTTTTTCTGTTTTTCATGTGTCTATGAGGTTGATAGAACTTCATTAAGCCCCCTGGTGGTGTTTTTATGGTGTTTTATGTCTTCTCTGACTATTTTGAGTTTCTTCCTGGAGGCTGAAACCTTGAGTTCAAACGTGCCAATAGAGAAACAGCACTTTAGTGACTTAGTAAACATATACCCTCCCCCTCATTATCATAGCACAACAGGTGTGGGCATGAGGAGGAGGAGGGACTAGGACAGGTGAGTGGTGCTAAGGTGGTGGAGGAGGTGCTAAGGTGAGAACCAGGTATACTTAATGAACTGGAGGCGTGTCCACATAAAAACATACTTTTAACAATTTCTGTACACTTTTTTGAAAAAAAACTTCCTCCTAGTATAACCATAATACCTGATGATTATGTTATGGGGGGGGGGGGTCACTGAAAATCACGGCACCCCGTCTTTAAGTTCATAAATGGGTACTCTCTCATGATTGGCTGAAATTGGCAACCGGACTGAATATTTTTTTCCTGTTTATTAAAGGGATGTTAAATTGTTTCAAAACTATTTCACATTTTCCATTTTTTTAAATTTTATTCAAGATTTTTTGAAAATAATAAAAACCCTGTGGTAAACAAGAAAGAAAAAACTATAGACCTACTTCCTCCAACAGAGAAAGGCTCCTGCGGTGGACAGTGGTGGAAAAATTACTCAAATGTTTCACTTAAGCAAAAATATCAGTACCTCGATGTAGAAGTACTCTGTTACAAGTAAAAGTCATGAATAAAACACTTGACTTGAGTAAAAGTACAAAAGTATTGGTATCAAAGACTTACTTACTCACAGCGAGCTTGTACATCTGCTATTTTTGAGCGGTGTAGCCGCTCCATAAGTGGGGTTGGGACACCTCATTAGTACACCCTTCGCTGTACTGTGATTGGCTCATAATAGCACACCCCTCTACATTAGTACACCCCTAGCTGTACTGTGATTGGCTGACTCTATTGGCTGACTCTATTCAGCACTGTGATTGGCTAGCGAGACACATGATGAAATTAACTTAAAAAAAAACATTTTTTTTTTATTTGAGCCTCCATCACTGTGATGACCACTGTGATGACCACACCGCTCACTTCACACTGGGTGTGATTTTAATATATATATTATTTTTTACATAATTCTTCTCTTTGGGGGTCCCTGGCACAACACCTTTTCAGATGGGGGTCCCCTAGCCTGGTAAACCAGCCCGGTCGCGTCTTCTGCATAGGACACATGAAAATGTAAATTCATGCGTTTACCAGGCTAGGGGTCCGCGGTCAAATACAATTCGGGAGTCCTTGGCATGAAAAAGTTTCAGAACCACCGAATTAGTTGGGTTGCGTTTATTTTATTGGCCTCTCTGTTTTCTTATTTTAACATTTCTTTATTCTGTTGTCATGGCTGCCAGTTCCCACCTGATGTTGTGTGGGAGTCCAGACTGCTCCATACCATACTGAATAACTGCTAGCTTGCACAATGTCTTGAGACTAGGACTTAAGTCTAAGGCCTGTAAGCAACAACAGACGGGTTGTTGTGTGTGGGTTGTGTATTCAAAGAGAAAGAGACGATCTCTCACAATGCAACTGAACATATTACACTTCCAATCCAGGCCTTTCCCCTTGGGCTCAACCTTCTTCCAGAATAAGGTCTTTGGGTTGAATTTCCACAGATCATTGAGGTTATTACTGGCCTGGACATAAGGACAGTGGCTATAAGGACCAAGGTTGTAGCCGCCATATATGTACAGCTCTCCATTATAGGCAAAGGCTGCGTGACGCATCCGTCCCCCTGGAAGAAGCTGTGCAGAAGGCGTGCTCAGCCAGCAGTTGGTCTCCGTGTCAAATACTCTGATGTTGTTGTGGTACTTCACCATCCCTTTTCCCCCAAATACAAACATCTTTGTCCCAATGATGGTGGCAGAGTGAATTTGTGAATCAGATTGCCAATTGCCTCCGGTGCCAATTGAAGACCAGACCATTGTGCTGGTGTCCAACTTGTTCAATTCATTTAAGTGTTCGCTGTAATTCGATATGAGGGAACTATAGATAACTCCTCCATAGATGTACATGACCTTCCCTAAGACACAAGCCGAGTGTCCCTCTCTCCCCGCTGGAACGGTCCCAGAAATCTTGAGCTTTAACCATCTGTGGGTGTCGACATTAAATGCATAAAGAATAGGGTCCTGGCGCTGCGCTGTCATATTGATCATCTCAAACTTCACTCTTCCCCCCCAGACGTAGATGAAATCCTCTATCAGCACAGCCGTGTGGCCCAAGCGTGGGGAGGGAACCTCGAGGGGCCGTTCTCCTTTTCCATTTGTCACCGGGGACAACTTTGTCCAGTGAGAAGACACTGTGTTGAAGACCTGCACATCAATCTGATCCATGTCGTTGGTCACACCGGCGTGATGGAGCCCTGCAAAAGAGTAAACATTGTCCCCCACTGGCACAACAGCACAATGAATCAGTCCGCTTTTGGAATGCACCAGTTCTTCTTTCAGAGTCAACGACCAACACAACATCTCTCTCTCTCTCACTCTCTGCGTCTGTGTCTGTTTCTGTCTCGTCTATCTGTGTGTGTCTCTCTCTAACACTTTTAGATCTATATCTCTCTGGCACACTTGTAAGCAAATGTCTTGATAGCTCTCTCTTTCTGATATCTCCGTTACCTTATATAAGACTGTCCAGAGCTTTGGTATGATGTCGCCCCCAACAACACGAAGTGCTTATACACATGCGTAACAACGATGATTTGCGCAGGTGTTCTTATCTGCACACATTTCTCTCTTAAATGTGGTGCGTGGGTAAAGTACCTGTCAGCCACCGCAAAGTCTGGGGTCTAGGAATGCGACGCGTTGTGAGCTTGTAGATCCGCTATTTTCAAATAACTTAGGTATAAAACAGGGCTAAAGTGGGCACGGTGGCGCAGTCGGTAGCGCTGTCGCCTCACAGCTAGAAGGTCCTGGGTTCGATTCCCGCCGGGGACGCTATGGGCGCTGGGGGCGTGTCTCCTCCTCCGCGTCATCAGCGCCCATACCCTAGGTGGGGTTGGTGAAAGGGCCCACTCTGTGTGGAGTTTGCATGTTCTCCCCGTGTCTCTCAGGGTAGATAATACCCTCACAAAAACATGTAGTAATCCTGGTCACTATAACTCCTCCCCCATGACAGCCGGGGCGCCTGATGGAGGGGAAGGGAACTGGTTGGAATAACGTGTTCCTTCCACGCGCTACGTCCAACCAGGGAAACTCCCCACTGTCAGGTGACAAGAAGGTCAGTTGGCTCTCATGCATTGAAGGAGGCATGAGCTCGGCCCTGGCCTCCCTAGGCTGGTGAGGGGAGTGTAGTGCCCAGGATCACTTAGCAAATTGGCACCGGGTGAAAAATAAGGGTTACAAAATCGTGGGATAAAAAATGTAGAAAAAAAAAACAGGGCTAAAGTGGTTAATGTATTTTTTATTATGTAATAATTGATACCTGCAAAACAACTATAGCTAAAGTTTTTAAGTGATTGTAGTGGAGTAAAAGTACAATATTTGTCTCTGAGATGTAGTGGAGCAGAAGTAAAAGTATAGACAATTGGAAATTAGTAAATAGTAAAGTAAAAGTACCTCACAATTGTACTTACGGTAAGTACAGTACTGGAGCAAATGTATTTAGTTACTTTACGCCACTGGCGGCGAAGTAATACACATCACACAGTACAGTGTGAGGACCAGAGCATTCCCCTCACAGCCACATTCCCGCCACTATTCAAACTGACTGATTGACTGACTGTGAACACAGCTCGAGAGAGACCAGCGATTTACAGGAGAAGAACAGGCGCGTGTGTGTGTATGTGTGACGAGGCTCATGTGATAAAGAAAGGCCACAGACAACATTGGAACTGAATGGAACATCATAAACATTGAAGCTGATAAATGGCCACTCTCTCTCTCTCTCTCCTAATTGGATGAAATTGGTGACCCACCTGCTCATGTATTTTGTGTTTTATTAGAGACAGCTGGAGAGATGGGGAGCAGTCCCCAGATCAGCTGTTAGCCTACTGAACAAACACTCTCTATGTAGCTGCATGAATATGGAGCTTTTTACCTTTTTACAAGACACTTTTTGTTTCATAAAAAAAAACATAGGCTACACCAGTGGTTCTCAACCTATGGGTCGGGACCCCCAGGGTCCACATGTTTTTGGGGGGGTTCCAGATGACAGTTAAGTGACAATTTAAGGACTTTTAGGACCTTTTTAATGCCTCAAAAAAAGAAAAGAAAAAAAGACTAAAAAAGCACATTGCTGCTTCAAAAGTAATCAACAAACTATATTATAAAAACTGGTCCAACATTGGCCAAAATGTCAAATAATACAAGAAAGAGACAAAAAATCTGAAAATATTCGCATTGTGAGCTTGTAGATCTGCTATTTTCACAATATTTATCTGTAGAGCCGAGTCTAACAAAATGTAATGCCTCAACTCCTACAATTCCATGTGCTTGTCAGGGTGGGGGGTCCCCAGTTCAAATATGATTATATTGGGGGGTCCCCAGCTCAAATATGACTATGGGGGGGTGCCTGAAAAGGTTGAGAACCACTGCTCTATATAGCTGAATATTATATAGAGCTTTACCTTTTTACAAGACACTTTGTTTTATCCAAAACATAGGCTACACCACCTCACTCACACACGCACACGCACACACGCGTACACACACGCACACGCACACACAACCTTTTGAAATACGAAAAGAGATTCACAAGAAAGAAGAGATTCCAATAGTTTGGCTTTAGAGTCCCGAGGGTGTGATGTCAACGCGAGGCTGTCCTCTGCTGGAGAGACATTGTAGATGAACGTATTGTGAGCTTGTAGATCTGCTATTTTCACTGCTTTTGTGTGACACTCTTGTATTGATTGATTGATTGAATATTTTATCAGATAGAAACGCAAACGGCACGAGTACAGTCAAACACTTGGTCTAAAAGGATAACACCAAAAAAGTCATTGCGGTCTTGTTTCCATTGGGGTCCTATGTATTCAATTCATCAACATAACCAGGCCTGGGATTTCGTCATTTTAGGGGCAAGGCCACTTGGCCTTTAGTGTTGTAAATTTCTTTGAGCTCACAAAGGCCATTCCAGGGCAGGAAGGCCATCAAATAAAACAAGATTTAAGTCCATTGAAATCATTCATTTAATTAATTGATTTTAAATGTAATATGAGACGATCTGCAGTGAAATAAATAAATAATGGTATTTACAATCTGATCCATGTTCAGCCCTGCACCAATCAAAGTTACTGGATTGGTTTAAAGATGGGGACTCAGAGGAGTTAAGAATTCAGAATCTCAACAAAAGACACTGGTGTCTACATGACAGGAAAGAGACACTGGCGTCTACATGACAAGAAAGAGACACTGGTGTCTACATGACAAGAAAGAGACACTGGTGTCAACGTGACAAGAAAGAGACACTGGTGTCTACATATTGACAAGAAAGAGACACTGGTGTCTACATATTGACAAGAAAGAGACACTGGTGTCTACATGACAAGAAAGAGACACTGGTGTCTACATATTGACAAGAAAGAGACACTGGTGTCTACATGACAAGAAAGAGACACTGGTGTCTACATATTGACAAGAAAGAGACACTGGTGTCTACATGACAAGAAAGAGACACTGGTGTCTACATATTGACAAGAAAGAGACACTGGTGTCTAGATATTGACAAGAAAGAGACACTGGTGTCTAGATATTGACAAGAAAGAGACACTGGTGTCTACATATTGACAAGAAAGAGACACTGGTGTCTACATGACAAGAAAGAGACACTGGTGTCTACATGACAAGAAAGAGACACTGGTGTCTACATATTGACAAGAAAGAGACAGAGGAGAAAGTGGTACAGTCAGCTGGGGCATTAAGACCACTGCCTCAGGGCATGCCATTTCTTTGAGGGGCACAAGGCCAAACTGAGGGGCAATGACAGCCATGGCCTTCGTGGCCTCCCTGAAATTCCTACCCTGAACATAACATAACAAATAATACATATGATGAAGTAGGGCATTGATTTAGGCTAACAAAAAAAAAACACAAAAAAAGCATGTTGAAATATGGAGATACTGTATGATTTAAGTCAGTGAATTCAGGCTCGGGATCATAAGTTCAGGAAGAGGTAAAAGTTTCATTTTCTGACAAGTTGGAATGTGATTTACTTCTTTATTTTATTTTTGCGAGAGACTCATCTCCTCATGAATAAACACGAGGCAGTCGGTTCACCGGTGCATTTCTCTGTGATGTTGTTCGGTGCTTTCAGCTCCGAGGGATACATTCTAGCGTCAGTCAGATCACATCAACACTCCATTGTTGTTTAGCACACACTACAGCTTCATTAGATGATGATGGCAATAAGTGAAGGATGGAAGTGTGTGTGCGTTCAGACGCGAAGGGGAACCTTGTGTGTGCGTGTGTGTGTGCGTGTGTGTGTGTGTGTGTGTGTGTGTGTGTGTGTGTGTGTGTGTGTGTGTGTGTGTGTGTGTGTGTGTGTGTGTGTGTGTGTGTGTGTGTGTGTGTGTGTGTGTGTGTGTGTGTGTGTGTGTGTGTGTGTGTGTGTGCGTGCGTGCGTGCGTGCGTGCGTGCGTGCGTGCGTGCGTGCGTGCGTGCGTGCGTGCGTGTGTGTGTGTGTTCCTCCCCACACACATTTCTGTATTGTCACTGCTCTTGTATCCTACTGACTCACCTGCCAGTGAGGAGCCCCCACCTCTCAAGGTGCCCACTCGTCCAGGTGCCCAGTTATCCCCACCCCTAAGTGCCCACTCGTCCAGGTGCCAACATGTCCCTGGTGCCCAGATGGTTTTGGTACCCAGATGTCCCTAGTGCCCACCTGTCTTGTATTTTTGTGTGTGTGTGTGTGTGTGTGTGTGTGTGTGTGTGTGTGTGTGTGTGTGTGTGTGGTGTGTGTGTGTGTGTGTGTGTGTGTGTGTGTGTGTGTGTGTGTGTGTGCGTGCGTGCGTGCGTGCGTGCGTGCGTGCGTGCGTGCGTGCGTGCGTGCGCGCGTGCGTTTGTGTGTGTGTGTGTTCATTTAGATGCCTGAATAACTTGTTCAGCAGCAGACAGTGCAGTTTATTCCAGGTGGGAGTGGAGCGGAAATAGATGTTCCTGCTTCTTGAATCATGCTCCCACGGTCACCTAAATGTAATTAATTTGAGCCTTAATAATTTCCCCCCAGAGGGCTGATGGTTTCACAGATAGAAACTCACCGAAATGTCTCATGCAATCTGCCTGAGAATTATAATAAGTTTCACAAACGTATGAATTTGGAGGCGCGCACAGCAAAGCCGAGCAATATTAAAAGGTATATACCGCTACCTGACATAATCCCTAAGATAAATCCTGCCATAAACCAGGCAACCTGTTTCTCTCTCTCTCTCCAGAATTTAAAATGTACTTGAATAAAAATACAAAAGTATTGGCATCAATATATATGAATGTACTAAAAGTAAAAGTACCCATTATGAAGAATGTCCTATTTAAAGGTTTTCAAATGTATAAAATGTATAAAAGAAAACTTTTGAAAACAGCAGATCTACAAGTTCAAAACGTGTCGGGATGCGACACCTTGTGAGCTTGTAGATCTGCTGTTTTCAAATAGACAAAGTTTAAATAGGGCTGAAGTTGTATATGCTTTGTAATAATAATCAAAATCTAACTAGTGACTAAAGTATTTAAAGTTTTCAAATAATTGTAGTGGAGTAAAAAGTACAACATTTGACTCTGAGATGTAGTGGAGTAAAAGTAAAAGTATAACAAATTGGAAATACTCCAGTAAAGAAAGCCTTACAAAAGTACAGTACTTAAGTAAACGTACTTACTTTCCACCACTGCAACTTATGGCTTTCTAAACTGCTCAAAAAAAGTTCGGAAACTTAACTTCGGTCAATTATATCTCCACTTTAATAATACCAATTGGTATTGTGTTTTATATCATTTTTATCGTTGATTGGTCACCTTTACAACGAGGTACAGCTTGTAAGGATCGGGCATTCGTGGAATGAGCAACACAGCTAAACGTGTGGGTAGCGCCTCCAAAACATTTGCCAAAATCACCCAATATGCTTCTCTTGGTAATCGCTCTTGTTTTGAGCAACCTGCCAGCACACACCTGCTAAGTGGTGTGTGCCAGTAGTCACAGGTGTGTGACTGCCTCACAGGTGAGTGACTGGCACCTGAACATGGGTTCTGCAACTTTGTTGAGTTGGAGTGTGTATGCTCCAAGCAGCAACACTGCCCCCATGGAAAGATGCCATGTTTGTCCCTTCAGGATGAGGCCTGTGCAATAGGGCAAGTGAAGCTGGTGTTCGGTTATGCAGAGTGACAGCATTATTTGGTGTCAGCCCAGGTACCATTTGTAAACTTAGAACCAAATTTTGTGAGACTGGTGAAGTCAACAAGGAAGACAACAACCCAAGACCCCTTGCTTCACTGAGGAACCATAGATTTACAGGCCAGATTTGCACAACGGAACCGAAGACAGATGTCAAAGTTGCAGGGCCCATGCTCAGGTGCCAGTCACACCTGTGACGGCACACACCTCCCTGCAAATGGTACCAGGGCTGACATCAAATAATGCGTAATCTGTGTAACGGAACACCAACTTCACTTGCCCTATTGCACAGGCCTTATCCTGAAGGGACAAACGTGGCATCTTTCCATGGGGGCAGTGTTGCTGCTTGGAGCATACACACTCCAACTCAACAAAGTTGCAGAACCCATGTTCAGGTGCCAGTCACTCACCTGTGAGGGAGTCACACACCTGTGACTACTGGCACACACCTTTCAGCAGGTGTGTGCTGGCAGGTTGCTCGAAACAAGAGCGATTACCAACAGAAGCATATTGGGTGATTTTGGCAAATATTTTGGAGGCGCTACCCACACATTTAGCTGTGTTGCTCATTCTACGAATACCCGATCCTTACAAGCTGTACCTCGTTGGAAAGGTGACTAATCAACGATAAAAATGATATAAAACACAATACCAATTGGTATTATTAAAGTGGAGATATAATTGACCGAAGTTAAGTTTCCGAACTTTTTTTGAGCAGTTTATAATAAACGGCCACTTTTATTGTGTGTCTCACAGTGTTGTGATCCATTCTACCCCCTTGTGGAGCAAAGAGTCACTGAGTGGAGTGTTGGTGGAAATATTGTACTTTTACTCCTCTACAATTATTTAAAAACTTAAGTTACTAGTTACTTTGTAGATTATTTTAATTATTATTACAAAACATTTAACCATTTCAGCCCTATACCTTGGCTATTTTCTGAAGTACTTTTACTTTTAGTACTTTAAGTATATTTTGATGACAATATTGTGTACTTTTACGCAAGTACATTTTGAATACAGGACTTACTATACTTGTAAAAGAGTATTTCTACATTATGGTATTGACAGTGGGGGCAAAGGTACTCAAATCTTATACTTAAGTGAAATTATCAATACTGCAATGTAGAAATAATAGCCTACTCTGTTACAAGACAAAGTCCGGAATTCAAAATCTACTTAAAAAGTGCACAAGTATTGGCCACAAAATGTACATAAAGTACCAAAAGTAAAAGTACTCATTATGCAGAATATCACATTTCAAGTTTTCAAATCCTTTGAAAATAGCAGATCTAAAATTGTAGATCTGCAATTTTCAAATCATTTTTGATGATTTTTTAATTTTATTTTTAAGTACATTTGTATACCAATACTTTTGTACATTTACTCAAGTACATTTTTAATTCCGGACTTTTACTATTAACAGAGTATTTCTATATTGCAGTATTGATACTTTTACTTGAGTAAAAAAAAAAAGAAGTACTTTTTCCACCACTGCTGGGAAGTTCCATGTTTGTAAAGGTGAAGCAGGGCGTGGCTGAAAAGGAGCATTAGTGCTCAGCCAACCTCCTCTGGGTAAATGAGGGGGAAAGGAAAAAGAAAAAAAAACGACAAAACATTGCACACCATATGAACTTTAACCAGCGACAAAAACAGTTTGTTAGTTAGTTTGTTAATTAGTTCAGCGGTTCTCAAAGTGGGGTCCAGGGACCCCACCTTCGGGGGGTGGGGGGGTCCCAGTAAAAGTAGTTAATACAGCATCACAATCATTGTAGCCACTTTATCCATTTATATGTTGGCTATTCAAAAATAGCAGATCTACAAGCCCACTGCAAGCTTGTACATCTGCTATTTCTGGACATTTTTAAAGAATATCAGAAATGTTTGGAAAGTTTTGAAGATTTTTTTTTTTACATAAATCTTCTCTTCTGGGGGTCCCTGGCACAACACCTTTTCAGACGGGGGTCCCCTAGCCTGGTAAACCATCCCGGGATGGTTTACCAGGCTAGGCGTCTGCGGTCAAATACAATTTGGGGGTCCGAGTTTTCTTATTTTATAATTTCTTTGTTTTGTTGTCATGGCTGCCAGTTCCCACCTGATGTTGTGTGGGAGTTCAGACTGATTCATACCGTACCGAATAACTGCCAGTTTGCAAAGCGTCTTGAGACTAGGACTTAAGTCTAAGGCCTGTAAGCAACAACAGACGGGTTGTTGTGTCTGGGTTGTGTATCCAAAGAGGAAGAGGCGATCTCTCACCATGCAACTGAACATACCACACTTCCAATACAGGCCTTTCCCCTTGGGCTCAACCTTCTTCCAGGAGAAGGTCTTTGGGTTGAATTTCCACAGACTACGGTCGTATCCGCCATATATGTACAGCTCTCCATTATAGGCAAAGGATGCATGACGCATGCGTTCCCTTGTAAGAAGCTGAGCAGAAGGCGTGCTCAGCCAGCAGTTGGTCTCTGTGTCAAACACACTGATGATGTTGCAGTTGTCCCTCGTGAGGCCCCCAAATACATACATCTTTGTCCCGATGATGGTGGCAGAGTGACCTGTTGAACCAGGTGGAGGTCCTCTGGTGTTAATTAAAGACCAGACCATTGTGCTCGTGTCCAACTTGTACACTTCATTACTAACAAACGATCTATAAGTCCTTAATGATGATGGTCTATGATCACTACGGATTTCTCCTCCATAGATGTACATGACCTTCCCTAAGACACAAGCCGAGTGGCCCTGTCTCCCCACTGGAACGGTCCCAGAAGTCTTGAGATTTAACCATCTGTGGGTGTCGACAATAAATGCATAAAGACTAGGGTCCTGGCGGTACTCTGTGATTTTGATTTTGTCATAGTCATTCATCCTCATTAGCATCATCTCAAACTTCACTGATCCCCCCCAGACGTAGATGAAATCCTCTATCAGCACAGCCGTGTGGCCCAAGCGCGGGGAGGGAACATTGGGGGGCCGTTCTCCTTTTCCATTTGTCACCGGGGACAACTTCGTCCAGTGAGAAGACACTGTGTTGAAGACCTGCACATCAATATGATCCATGTCGCTGGTCATATGGAGAGGGAGCCCTGCAAAAGAGTAAACATTGTCCCCCACTGGCACAACAGCACAATGAATCAGTCCGCTTTCGAAATGCACCAGTTCTCTTTTCAGGGTCACCGACCAACGCAACATTCTCTCTCTCTCTCTCTCTCTCTCTCTCTCTCTCTCTCTCTCTCTTAATACTTTTAGATCTATCTCTCTCTCTGGCACACCTGTAGGCAAATGTCTTGATAGCTCTCTCTCTGATATCTCCGATACCTTATATAAGGCTGTCCAGAGCTCTGGTATGATGTCACCCACAACACAAAGTGTTGACACGCATGCGTAACAACACCGGTTTGCGCAGGTGTTCTTATATCTGCACACATTTCTCTCTTAAACGTGGTGCATTGGTAAAGTACTTGTCCACCATCGCTAAGTCTAGGGGTTAGAATCCACCGCGGTGCATACGGTTTGGCCGAGTGTCTATTCAAACACAATTGGTCGTGTTCGGGATGTGAGCTGGGCAAGGAGGGTGATCTTTGTCACTGTACGTACTCCTCAAGGGGCCAGCTTCTGAGTGGTAAATTGAGGCTGTATAGGAAGAGACAGTTCATATGAATGGCCTGTAGTCACGCTGTTTTACCCCAGCTGGTGTCAGAAAGAATTAGACTCCATTCAAGCGGATGGGTTGTTGCCGAACTTTACACTTGATTTTATTACCTTAATAAACATTGGCATGAATACTATTTGCTTCCAGTCGCTAGTTTAAAGTCTTCTTTCAATCACCATGATATGCATTTTAGTAAATTATGGTCCCATTTATGTTAAAATTGATGATAAAGTAATACCCTATTGGGTATGCTATTGGGTATGCTGTAAGAGGGGCGTGTCTACCTTGTGATGATTTGATTGACAAGCTACACAACCAATAGCATAGCAGCTCTGATCCCAACCAATAGCATTCGTTAATTTCCGGTTTCTCATTTGCATATTTGGACCTTTTATACAAAGATGGTGGATTTGAAATCGTTGAAAAACAGGCTTCATTTAAGGTCTATAGAATCTATGGGCGTCACTTTGTCCATTTGTTCTTTCTTTTTTTTTTACAGTCTATGGAATGTTGAGCGGGAGGAGTAGGACGGAGACACAGTCATGTCATTGGACATGAATGTACAATTAAATGAACTTAGTGGCCTCATAGACATGTAGATAGCAGCATACCAGACCCATAGAGAGAGAGAGTTCTGACACTAGCGTTCACTTCTTCGGGCCAGGTCTTCTACATCGTCGGTTCTCAAAGTGGGGTCCGGGGACCTGACAGGAAATGGGGAGAGAAATAGGGGTTGACACGCAGCAAAGGTCGTCGGGATCGGGAGTCGAACTCGCGACACGCTGTCAGGCTGGCATCGCAGCCTAGGGTGCCTGGACCGTCACGCTACGGCCCATGCCATAAATCTTCTCTTCTGGGGGTCCCTGCCACAACACCTTTTCAGATGGGGGTCCCCCTAGCCTGGTAAACCATCCCAGTTGCGTCTTCTGCAGATTTGGGGGTTGGCATGAAAACTTTTTAGAACCTCTGAATTAGTTGGGTTTACTTTATTGGCCTCACTGTTTCCTTATTTTATTATTTATTTATGTTGTTGTCATGGCTGCCAGTTCCCACCTGATGTTGTGTGGGAGTCCAGACTGCTCCCTACCGTACCGAATAACTGCTAGTTTGCACAGCGTCTTCAGACTAGGACTTAAGTCTAAGGCCTGTAAGCAACAACAGACTCGTTGTTGAGTCTGGGTTGTGTATCCAAAGAGGAAGAGGCGATCTCTCACCATGCAACTGAACATACCACACGTCCAATCCAGGCCTTTCCCCTTGGGCTCAACCTTCTTCCAGGAGAAGGTCTTTGGGTTGAATTTCCACAGATCATTGAGGTTCAGATCAAAGTTGTCGCCGCCATATATGTACAGCTCTCCATTATAGGCAAAGGCAGCATGACACTTGTGTCCTCCTGGAAGAAGCTGAGCAGAAGGCGTGCTGAGCCAGCAGTTGGTCTCTGTGTCAAACATTCTGATCGTTGTCGTTGCAGTGGCCCCTCATGTACCAGCCCCCAAATACAAATATCTTTGTCCCGATGATGGTGGCACTGGCAGACCGACCTGTTTGAAAAGGTCGACTGCTATTGTTAATTAAAGACCAGACCATTGTGCTGGTGTCCAACTTGTTCAAGTCACTATTAGAACTGTATCTACCACTAATACCTCTTATTGATTTATGGTTACTATTGATTTCTCCTCCATAAATGTACATGACCTTCCCTAAGACACAAGCCGAGTGGCCCTCTCTCCCCACTGGAACGGTCCCAGAAATCTCGAGATTTAACCATCTGTGGGTGTCGACATTAAATGCATAAAGAATAGGGTCCTGGCGCTCCCCTGTGATTTTGTAGTCATTCTCCATCATCTCAAACCTCACTCTCCTTCACTACTTTTGGTAGGGCATTCCACATTTTTGTTGCATAGCAGGAGAACAAATTCAACCCCTTGTTTGTGACAAATCTGGGTTGGAAGTGATCAGTGCATGGAGCTGCCTCTGGTGTTGGTGTCTCTGAGATGTAGTGGAGTAGAAGTAAAAGTACTGAAAATTGGAAATACTCCAGTAAAGTAAACCCTTCCATTGCATTAACAATGGAAGGGTTAGGGGGTATACAAATCTTTTGGTCGGTGTCCAAAACTCACTTATAGGGGGCGGCTACACCGCCCCAAAAATACCTCAACATTGTGCTGAAGTTAATTATTAACCTGAGTATTATGTACTTAGTTACTTTACACCACTGGGTGAAGGTGAAGCAGGGCGTGGCTGAAAAGGAGCATTAGTGCTCAGCCAACCTCCTCTGGGTAAATGGGGGGAAAAGGAAAAGAAAAACTGAAAAACATTGCACACCATATGAACTTTAACCGGCGACAAAAAAAGTTTGTTAGTTAGTTTGTTAATTAGTTCAGAGGTTCTCAAAGTGGGGTCCAGGGAATCCACCTTCGGGGGGCCCCAGTAAAAGCAGTTAATACATGCATCACAATCATTGTAGCCTCTTTATCCAATTATATGTTGTTGGCTATTCAAAAATAGCAGATCTACAAGCCCACTGCAAGGTTGTACATCTGCTATTTCTGGACATTTTTTTTTTATATCAAAAATGTTTGGAAAGTTTTGACAAATTTTTCTTTTACATAAATCTTCTCTTCTGGGGGTATCTGGCACAACACCTTTTCAGACGGGGGTCCCCTAGCCATCCCGGGATCGTTTACCAGGCTAGGGGTCTGCGGTCAAATACAATTTGGGGGTCCTTGGCATGAAAGGGTTTTAGAACCACAGAATTAGTTGGGTTGTGTTTATTTTATTGGCCTCACTGTTTTCTTATTTTATAATTTCTTGATGTTGTTGTCATGGCTGCCAGTTCCCACCTGATGTTGTGTGGGAGTCCAGACTGCTTCATACCGTACCGAATAACTGCTAGCTTGCACAGCATCTTGAGACTAGGACTTAAGTCTAAGACCTGTAAGCAACAACAGACGGGTTGTTGTGTCTGGGTTATTGTGAATCCAAACAGGAAGAGGCGATCTCTCACCATGCAACTGAACATACCACACTTCCAATACAGGCCTTTACCCTTGGGCTCAACCTTCTTCCAGGAGAAGGTCTTTGGGTTGAATTTCCACAGATCATTGAAATTCAGACCAAGGTTCTTGTAGCCGCCATATATGTACAGCTCTCCATTATAGGCAAAGGCTGCATGACGCATGCGTTCCCATGTAAGAAGCTGAGCAGAAGGCGTGCTCAGCCAGCAGTTGGTCTCTGTGTCAAAAAAACTGATGATGTTACAGTTGTCCCTTGTGAGGCCCCCAAATACAAACATCTTTGTCCCGATGATGGTGGCAGAGTGACCTGTTGAACCAGGTGGAGGTCCTCTGGTGTTAATTAAAGACCAGACCATTGTGCTCGTGTCCAACTTGTACACTTCATTACTAACACACAATCTATAAGTCCTTAATACTGATCTATGAGCACTATCGATTTCTCCTCCATAGATGTACATGACCTTCCCTAAGACACAAGCCGAGTGGCCCTGTCTCCCCATTGGAACGGTCCCAGAAATCTTGAGATTTAACCATCTGTGGGTGTCGACATTAAATGCATAAAGACTAGGGTCCTGGTGGTACTCTGTGATTTTGAATTTGTCATAGTCATTCATCCTCATCAGCATCTTCTCAAACTTTACTGATCCCCCCCAGACGTAGATGAAATCCTCTATCAGCACAGCCGTGTGGCCCAAGCGTGGGGAGGGAACCTCGAGGGGCCGTTCTCCTTTTCCATTTGTCACCGGGGACAACTTCGTCCAGTGAGAAGACACTGTGTTGAAGACCTGCACATCAATCTGATCCATGTCGCTGGTCGCACCGGCGGGATGGAGCCCTGCAAAAGAGTAAACATTGTCCCCCACTGGCACAACAGCACAATGAGTCAGTTCGCTTTTGAAATGCACCAGTTCTCCTTTCAGGCTCACCGACCAACACAACATTCTCTCTCTCTCTCTCTCTCTCTCTCTCTCTCTCTCTCTCTCTCTCTCTCTCTCTACGTCTTTGTCTGTCTCTGTGTGTGTCTCTCTCTAATACTTTTCTATATCTCTCTGGCACACTTGTAGGCAAATGTCTTGATAGCTCTCTCTCTCTGATATCTCCGATACCTTATATAAGGCTGTCCAGAGCTCTGATATGATGTCACCCACAACTCAAAGTGTTGACACGCATGCGTAACAACGCTGATTTGCACAGGTGTTCTTATATCTGAACACATTTCTCTCTTAAACGTGGTGCATTGGTAAAGTACCTGTCCAACATAGCAAAGTCTAGGGGTTAGAATCCACCGCGGTGCATATGGTTTGGCCGAGTGTCTATTCAAACACAATTGGTCGTTTTCGGGGATGTGAGCTGGGCAAGGAGGGTGATCTTTGTCACTGTACGTACTCCTCAAGGGGCCAGCTTCTGAGTGGTAAATTGAGGCTGTATAGGAAGAGACAGTTCATATGAATGGCCTGTAGTCTCGCTGTTTTATCCCAGCTGGTGTCAGAAAGAACTAGACTCCATTCAAGCGGATAGATTTACGCTTAATTTTATTACCTTAATAAACATTGTCATGAATACTATATGCTTCCAGTCGCTAGGTTAAAGTCTTCTTTCAATCACCATGATATGCGTTTTGGTAAATTATGGTCCCATTTATACTCAAATTGATGATAAAGTAATAGGGTATGCTGTAGGAGGGGCGTGGCTACCTTGTAATGATTTGATTGACAAGCTACACAACCAATAGCATAGCAGCTCTGATCCCAACCAATAGCATTAGTTAATTTCCGGTTTCTTGTTTGCATATTTGGACCGGATATAGAAAGATAGGTGGATTTGAAATCATTGAAAAGCAGGCTTCATTTACGGTCTGTAGAGTTTATGGGCATCACTTTGTCCATTTCTCTTTTTTTTCTTTTACAGTCTATGGTACTCCTTCAGGCTGTCAGTGGGAATGTTGAGCGGGAGGAGTAGGATGGAGACACAGTCAT
The DNA here is from genome assembly GCF_963454915.1 of Gymnoscopelus microlampas. NCBI lineage: Eukaryota > Metazoa > Chordata > Actinopteri > Myctophiformes > Myctophidae > Gymnoscopelus > Gymnoscopelus microlampas. Next base: position 39,491,340 of record NC_139951.1, read on the forward strand.
GTTATTGGACATGAATGTACAATTAAATGAACTTAGTGGCCTCATAGAAATGTAGATAGCAGCATATAGGTACCAGACCCATAGAGAGAGAGAGTTCTGACACTAGCGTTCACTTATTCGAGCCAGGTTCTCAAAGTGGGGTCCGGGGACCCCCAGGGGTCCTTGGGGGGGTTCCAGGGGGTCCCCAGCAAAATGTGTTAATATAGAAACACAATAGTTCTAACCAATAGCAGATACAAGCTCATAGCGCGGCACCGAGTGCCGGCTAACAGGACATGGGGAGAGAAATAGGGGTTGACACGCAGAAAAGGTCGTCGGGATCGGGAGTCGAACTCGCGGCTGGCATCGCAGCCTAGGGTGCCTGGACCGTCACGCTACGGCCCATGCCATAAATCTTCTCTTCTGGGGGTCCCTGGCACAACACCTTTTCAGATGGGGGTCCCCTAGCCTGGTAAATCACCCTGGCAAACATCCCAGTCGCGTCTTCTGCAGATTTGGGGGTTGGCATGAAAACTTTTTAGAACCACTGAATTATTAGAACCACTGAATTAGTTGGGTTGAGTTTACTTTATTGGCCTCACTGTTTCCTTATTTTATTATTCATTTATGTTGTTGTCATGGCTGCCAGTTCCCACCTGATGTTCTGTGGGAGTCCAGACTGCTCCATACCATACTGAATAACTGCTAGTTTGCACAGCGTCTTCAGACTAGGACTTAAGTCTAAGGCCTGTAAGCAACAACAGACAGGTTGTTGTGTCTGGGCTGTGTATCCAAAGAGGAAGAGGCGATCTCTCACCATGCAACTGAACATACCACACGTCCAATCCAGGCCTTTCCCCTTGGGCTCAACCTCCTTCCAGGAGAAGGTCTTTGGGTTGAATTTCCACAGATCATTGAGGTTCAGACCAAAGTTGTCGCCGCCATATATGTACAGCTCTCCATTATAGGCAAAGGCAGCATGACACTTGCTTCCTCCTGGAAGAAGCTGAGCAGAAGGCGTGCTCAGCCAGCAGTTGGTCTCTGTGTCAAACACTCTGATGATGTTGTAGTGGTGTCGTACCGTTGTGTACCTGCCCCCAAATACAAACATCTTTGTCCCGATGATGGTGGCAGAGTGACCTGATAAAGAAGGTTGTGAATATTCTCTGGTGTTAATTAAAGACCAGACCATTGTGCTGGTGTCCAACTTGTTCAAGTCCCTATTAGAAGCGAGTCTAATACCAGAGCTTCTTACTGATCTATGGGTACTATTGATTTCTCCTCCATAGATGTACATGACCTTCCCTAAGACACAAGCCGAGTGGCCCTCTCTCCCCACTGGAACGGTCCCAGAAATATCCAGATTTAACCATCTGTGGGTGTCGACATCAAATGCATAAAGAATAGGGTCTTGGCGTTCCCCCTTGATTTTGTAGTCATTTTCCATCATCTCAAATTTCACTCTTCCCCCCCAGACGTAGATGAAATCCTCTATCAGCACAGCCGTGTGGCCCAAGCGCGGGGAGGGAACCTCGAAGAGCCGTTCTCCTTTTCCATTTGTCACCGGGGACAACTTCGTCCAGTGTGAAGACACTGTGTTGAAGACCAGCACATCAATCTGATCCATGTCGCTGGTCACATGGAGAGGGAGCCCTGAAAAAGAGTAAACATTGTCCCCCACTGGCACAACAGCACAATGAATCAGTCTGCTTTTGGAATGCACCAGTTCTCTTTTCAGGGTCACCGACCAACACAACATCTTTCTCTCTCTCTCTCTCTCTCTCTCTCTCTCTCTCTCTCTCTCTCCCTCCCTCTCCCTCTCTCTCTCTCTCTCTCCCTCTCCCTCTCCCTCTCCCTCTCTCTCTCTCTCTCTCTCTCTCTCTCTCTCTCTCTCTCTCTCTCTCGTCT
>NC_139951.1:39498226-39546842 GCF_963454915.1 Gymnoscopelus microlampas
GGAGAGAAAACTGAACAATCTCACCCCAAAAAAACACACCACAAACAACCACAAAGAAGGCCAACAAACTGTGGGACTAATAACCGAACAGACAACATTAAGTGTGACGCTGTGCCACTGAGGAGGATGGGCTCTCGCTGGGTGCCCACCAAGAAGGAAAAGTATGGAGTTGGTAAGTAGGATAAAAAAAAAAACTTGCAATGGAACCCTAGCATCGCGTTAGCACTGTGTGTCTGCATTGGATTTAATGCACAAGTTTGGGAAGATTTGGCGATTTTGTGGTGTAAAAACTGAACCCCCAAACAAATCACTGTGCCCCCCCGCCCCCCGGGGAGGTTTTGGTTTCAGGAGGATCAGATAGAGCGATATCTAGGAATGCAAATCTCCAGGTGAAAGTTATTTGCCAACTATTCATGCAAAACAAGAAGGGATATCCCAGTCAGTGTTGCCATGTCGGCTTGTTATAAGCGACTGGTGAAGTTGTTTGTAAACATTGGTGGTTGCGGCGGTTTTTTCTGGGCTTGTTGCCAAAGTTTGGGCTTGTATCCTAATATTTGTTTTAATTATTGTTTAAGCAAGTGGTTCTCAAACATTTTCATGCCATGGACCCCCAAATGAATATGTATTTGTCCCTATAACCTCCCCATCTGAAAATGTTTTGTGCCAGGGAAGCACCATACCAGATTTGTGTTGTTGGAATGTGACTCTTGAAATAAAATGTGTATTATTTGGAAGATTTTTTTGAAAAGGGTACATCTACAAGCTCACACGTTATAACGCGACGCGACGCGTTGTGAGATTGTATATCTGCTATTTTCAAATAGTTGACGCATATTGGATTTAAAGTGCTCATATGGCCTTGCCTAGTAGTTAGTTGCTTGTTTTCCTAGACCTGCATGGCTGCTTTCACTCACACAATCTGGCAACACTGATCCCAGCCTTTTGTGAGGGAACGGACACTGTGTGTGTGTGTGTGTGTGTGTGTGTGTGTGTGTGTGTGTGTGTGTGTGTGTGTGTGTGTGTGTGTGTGTGTATTGGGAATTGTTGAGGCGCGCCTAGTCCTAACAGTGTTTCCTGTGTTAAGAAGAGAAGAGGGCCCTGGGTTTAGGAATTGTCACTTTGTATCCGTTTGTGTTCATTTTGTTGCCAGTTTGGCGGGTTGTCTCAGAAGTTACCGCATTATAGCCTATACTCTTCAGTACAAAGTGTTGCCAGAACTGAACTGATGTACAAGCTATCGCGTTGTTTGCTTTGTGTAGGTCTGTTTGTTTTTTTTGGCGGTAGAGAGTATAGTAGGCTATAAATTAAGCATTGTCTCACATTATAATGAAGCAGGCCAGAGGGTCTATTCAATGAATTGGATGTGATAAAGAGGGACTATTTATTTGTGCCTATTCTCTACTATTTGGTGGGGTCACTCTCATCATGTCTCAGATGATGTGCTTTGTGCTAACAGTATTTGTCGAGATTTGTTGTCTTTTGTAGTCTTTACTCTTTCTTTAGGCTACTTTCTATACCTAAAACTGAACCAAAACAACTCAGGCTGATGTATAGTAAACAGTCTCAAATTATACACGTGTTCTAGGGAGGAGGAGGTAAACTTGCAGTGCAGTAGGGCTGTAATTTACATGCTGCAGATAGCAGTGGTTTAAAGTAACTAAGTACATTTACTCAAGCACTGTACTTTAGTACAATTTTGAGGTATATATATTTTTAGTTTACTAGAGTATTTTCCATTTTCAGTACTTTTACTTCTACTCCACTACATCTCAGAGGCAAATATTGTACTTTTACTCCACTACAATTATTTGAAAAATGTTGTTACTAGTTACTTAGCAGATTTAGATTATTAACACAAAACATACATTAACCACCTAATAATATACATTTTGGCCATTTGAAAATAGCTGATCTACAAGCTCACAATGCGTCACGATGCGACGCATTGTGAGCTTGTAGATCTGCTATTTTCCAAAGATTTTTTATACATTTGAAAACGTGAAATGCGACATTCTATGAGTACTTTCACTTTTTTGGTACTTTAAGTATTTTTGTACAGCACACCATTGTACAACAAAGCATAATACAGGGTTAAGTGGTCAATCAGACCAATCGATTAAGTCGATTTATAAAAAAAAATCTATTAGACATTTTCATGTCGATTCATTGATGTAAAATAAATCAAATCTATACATATATTGATCATTCAATTAACCTACATGAGCAAGATTAAAGTCTGCGATTTTGGTTGATTTTCCCAGCCCTACTTATGACAAGACAAGTAACAATGTCCCACAGGAAGCAGCATTTCCTTTACTGACCAAACCTGCAGCTGAGAGCCAGGCTAAATGACTCCAGTGCTCGGTAGAACGGAAAAGCCTTATCCAGGGCAGTTTGTGCAGTCACAGCATTGGTTCTATTCTGAGTTGTTATTATGCTAAATTAATATAAGCGAAAATTACAAAGGTTGCTGCATGCTGAGGGATGGAAAGCATTTATCATGGGTACACTGCGTTCTCTGACTGAGGGCATGTTTATACTTAGGCCTCCCACAGAAAACACTGTGTAAGTATAAGCCTGTTGATCAGTGTCAATGGGATGCATTGCCATGACTGAAAACAAAATCAACAAGACATGTGATCAAAAGGGAAGGATTACCACCAATTGATTAATCAAACAGCTGGAAAATGGCCAAAAAGAATACAGGGTTTGTCAATCTCTCCACGACACAAAGAGCAAAGGCCCTTCAAAATCCCTCCTTTGGCTCCTGTTATTAAGGCTTTGTCGGTTGGCATTTGACAAGACAAGATTGATTTATTGACCATCTCTTTGGGTTGTTTGATCATTTGACTTGTCTGGGAACATGGGTCAGATGAAAAGTGAGTCCTTGAATCAAGTACCAAAAGTAAAAGTACTAAAATGTTTGAAAATAGCCGATCTTGTAGATCGTCTATTTTCAAATAGCCTAGGTATAAAATAGGGCTGAAGTGGTTAATGTATGTTTTATAATGTAATACTTGATATCTGCAAAGTAACTAGTCATTAAAGTTTTCAAATCATTGTAGTGGAGTAAAAGTACAATATTTGCCTCTGAGATGCAGTGGAGTAGAAGTAAAAGTATAGACAATTGGAAATACTCCACTAAAGTAAAAGTACCTCAAAACTGTACTGAAGTACAGTACTTGAGTAAATGTATTTAGTTACTTTACACCACTGTGTGTATGTGTAGATTTTTCACTGATGATGGCATGCCAAACATAGGCCAGATTGAAAGTGGTTAACCCTGTAATACTTGAGTCATTTAAGTCCATTTTGAAGAGTTGAACTGACACTCAGGATTTAGCTGTGTAATCAATCATCAACTTAGAAGTGCAGCCGTCAGTCTCACCATTGCAATATCTGTCGAGTCATTAAACCCGCCTCAGTTTGCCTTAAAACGCAGGCTGGCAAGCAGCATGACAGGCATTCTGCACATTCCAGTGGAAGTTCAGAAAGGTATTCCCCCAGATCTGGGAATTTGAGCTCCAGCCTCGGGGGGGTTAAGTGGCGGTTACCCGTAAACAATGCCAACGAGCAACGACAATGCACTGACAACGAGGTTATTTTTTAAAAACATTTCTCTGGTTAGGTTGGATGCCAGAGGTATCGAGAACGGGGAGTTTCGGGTCACAGGCGGTCGTCACCTCGATCCGCCTGCGTATGAAACAATCGCCTTTATGAGCGGCAGAGTAATTTCCTTGTCCTCTCTCACTTCCCCTCCATTAAGTACACTTCAGAGAATAGATGAAAGCTGACATGCAAGAGGGACGTGTCTACACCAGAACTGTGATCGTATAGCCCTGCTGCAGTGATGCAACATGCAAAAAAACATCTAATCTCTGATCATAATTGTGGTTTTCTCTGGGGTAATGTCACAGCACGTCATCTCCGCGTATGAACCGTGGGAGTAACCACTTAAACCTTACATAATTATTTGACCGGGGTCTCCCCTGGGCTCTGTACTAGGTCTGTATCTTTTTTTCCCTTATCTTTTTACCCTCACTTATACGAAAATAGCCAATCTACAAACTCACAACGTGTGAGCTTGTAGATTGGATATTTCCACTGAACATTGGCCCTAGAATACGGACGCTAGTGTTCATCATGTGCTTAAAGCGTGTAAGTGTCCAAGTCAGCTGTTTCTACAGTACACAGAGCCCCCCAAAAAATGTAATTTAAACCTGCTAGTATCATGACAAATGGCTTTATTATCACAGACTAGATGTCATAGATATTCACTAACAATGCACTTGAGTTCTGATAGCTAATGGCACTTTGAATTGAAAAAGGCACCAGGGGGAGAGGAGAGGAGACACAAACTGTCCCCAACACTTGGTAATGAAGTCATTGGAGTCAGTGGAGAGAGAGTAGTATAGCAAATGACATCGTGACAACAAAACGTGGGCGACAGGAAAAGGTTTCACCCAGTGGGTGCTGTGAACACAAGAGGTCTCCCAGGCTCCTCATTAGCACCGATTGGTCACCACGGGATATTTTCAAACGGGCTGTGTCTGTGTACACCCCCCCCCCCCCCCCCCACCCCCGTACCAATGCTTCCACGCCACTGATGTGGTGGCTGGCGTGGCGGCTTCTCTTTTCACCCATGACTCATCTGCGCCGGCGTTCCCTTCCCTTCCCTCCCTCCATCCATTCATCCCCCATGAGATTTTTTTTTGTTTTCTGAACCTTGAGTCGAACCTCTGCTTTTCCCCCCCAAGACCGCCTGAAGATATTCGAAACCTATACTCAGGCGATCATTATCACCGGGATAATATGAAGTATGTGTTCTCTTAGGTTAATGCACAGTTTGCAAACACTTGTGTGCAGAGAGAGAGTGGGAACCGTGTATATGCCACATACTAAAAGCCCCAATGCGACTACAAAGCCCACCCGAGGGTGATCACGTTGGGCGGGGTGGACCCGGGCTGGAAATGACAGAGTTTATCAGGAAGCGGGATGGTGGTGGTGAGGTGAAAAGTGACACCCCCCAAATAATCATATTTGTGGGACCCCCCACTCTGACAAGCACTTGGAATTGTACTAGGAGTTGAGGCATTACATTTAGCTTGACTCGGTTCCACAGATAAATAATGTTAAAACATCTACAAGCTTGTAGATCGGCTGTTTTCAAAATATTTGCCTCTGTCTTCTATTATTTGACAATTTGGTCAATGTTTGACCATTTTTTATAGTATAGTTTGTTGATGACTTTTGATGCTGAAATGGTCTTTTTTTTTCTCCAAGTACTTAAATTGTCATTTCATTGTCATCAGGAGACCTCCCATCAGACCCCCAATCATGCGGGGACTTCCCTGGGGGTCCTGCCCCACAGATTAAGAACCACTGACCTAATTTATCAGCAGGCCAACACCAGACCCTCTGCTGGTGCAGGGCAGGGAACAGTGGTGGACAAACCGGAACTGTCTTGGAAGATTGACTGGACTTGTTTTCCATTGCAACAACAGGTTGCAATTGAATGACACATTTATGAGACGGCCAACTTCGTCTACTAACTGCCTCGGCCCCATAAGTAATAATGTGTGAAGCCCCCGCCCTGAAGCAGAAAGAAAACCATCTCCCACCCACAAAATGCAGTAAGCGAGGCAAAATGTGGTAGCAATTAAAACTCAAGTCTCAGTCTACTACATCAATTCTCTCCATGTGTTTTTCCTATTCCCCTGCCTAGCGTTTCACCCTCTTCCCCACACAACGCAATGAATGAAGCTATTTGGTGTGAAATAATAGGCAAACAACAGGAGACTGGTGGATCTGAGAGAGTGGTGAATGAGTCATCTTTATTGTGTTTTTTATTGTATACGATGATGATGGCAGATATTCTCAGGGGGGGATTTTGATTCAGTAAATGGAAATTATGTTTTTGAATGCTCTGTCGCCGGTCTATTGTCGTCGTGTGTTGTTTGTTACACAGACACTTCTATTACGCTTCTCTCTGCAGACATTAGCAGGCGTGAACTGAGAGAGAGAGAGAGAGAGAGAGGCCCAGCGGCGTTGCTATTAATTCCGACATCAGAACGCTTCCAGCGGCACGATCTAGTCTACACACAGCGCTGAGGAGGTTGTGTGATGATGACAGCACCTGTCTCTACCTGTATGTACTTAACCCATTAAGACCGGGAACGCACCTGTCTAAGCACTTTAACCATTATTTTTTAAACTTGGGCTATTCAAAAAATTGTTATTTTTTTTGCAAATCTGGAGTTTTTTAAAGCAAGTATTTAACTCAAATCTTTGCTTCTGGGGGGTGCCTGGAACTAAATATTTTGAGGTGGGGGTCCACGCACAAATACATTTCATTTTGGGGGTCCTAGACATGAAAGAAGTTTGAGAACCACTGATATTATAGAAACTTAAGTTTTTTTTCAATTTAGAAGACATATGTAGAATCCACAGAAGCAAAGATTTGAGTTACAAATCTTCACATGCAAAAAAAACAAGATTTTTCAAAAATAGCAGATCTACAAGCTCATAGTGCGGCTGTGCCGCGCGAGGAGTTTGTATATCTGCTGTTTTTGCATAGCCAAATAAATGTAAAAAATTACACACAGATGCGTTCCCGGTCTTAATGGGTTAAATATAGTCCGAGACAAGAGCTGAGCTGACAGGAATTGGGAGACAAAGGGCTTTCACTGAAGTGAAAATCAAACACCTGATTTAATGGGAAGGAAAACCTGGGTGAGAATGACGGAGCGGCAGAGAACTGGGTAGACTGGGGCACGAGAGAGATGGTTTGTTTTAGTTTTTTTTTTCCTCTGACAGGAGGGGGTTGCTGCAAATAGTTTCATCTTCGTTTTGTGTAAAAAGTCAGGTGTTTTCTTTTCTTTTTAAGATCAGCCTTGTTCCTTTGCTCATAAATACAATACAGGCAGAATACAGAAATTGTTTTCCTGTCAATGCAGTGCTGTATGATCAAATAATAGCAACATGCACCCAGTCACATACTACTGTAGCTGTGTTTACTTTTGTTTTTGTAGCATTTCTTTGGTTCACTGGCCAGTTTGTGTGAACTTTAGTTTTGATACCTGAAAGAGGAGAATTTATATGACTGCGATTCTCTTGGGTGATCACAATAACAATATGATTTCATTAAAGGTAGGGTAAGTGATTTACTTTGGTTAAAATGTGTTAAATAGCTCTATATGTGTTAAATAGCTCTATATTCTGATAGTAATCATTGCTATAGAGTGTTTGATGATCAGTAACAGGAGTCTCCATGTCTCTCCAGCTCTTTATTAAACAGAAAATGCATTTGATGGAGAACACAGACAGGATACACAATGAACAAGTGATACTTGGAAGTGATGACTCAAAGAAATGGGCAGACAAAATTGGAACTGAAACACTATCAAAATTAAGCTGATAAATGGATACTCTCTCCTGATTGGCTGACATTTTGTCACTTACTTGAAAATGAATTTTCTGTTTATTAAACAGCTGGAGAGACAGGAAGACTCCTTAATGAACAATCTATAGCAGTGGTTCTCAAACTTTTTCACATCAAGGACCCCCAAATGCACACTTTTTAGCCCGCGGACCCCCATTTGAAAATGTATGCCATGGATGGACCCCCACAAGAGAAGATCTTTACGGCTCGCAGTGATTTTCAACCATTTTAATTCAAGGACCCCTAGTTTGAAATGCATTAAGGCTACGGACGGACCCCCATTTACTGGCAGTTCTATCTCTGGGACCCCATTTATATTGTAAAATCAATGTTAATTTAACTCTGAGAGTGTACAAATGGAACCAAATGGACCCGTTAGGGTCCATTTGGTTCCATTTGTACACTCAGAGTTACAGACCCATAAGGGTCCATTGGATTCCTAACTATCCATTATTTAGCTGGGGACCCCCTGGAACTCCCTCAAGGACCCCTGGGGGTCCCCGGACCCCACTTTGAGAATCAATGCTCTATAGCAATGATTACTATCAGAATATAGAGCTTTAACCTTTTAACAAAAACCTTTTTGTTTTAATTTAAAAAAATCACTTACCCTACCTTTTAATCAAACCTATATTTCTTATTGACATAATATTTGCTGAGATAATTCTATTATCACAGATCGGATATCAAACTGATCCCAATGCAGTTTCTTGGTTTTGAACTATCCAAAATCCACTCGCATACAGGGATTTAAAGTTTTGAACACTTGGGCTCTATACTAGGGCCTAAATGCTAAACGAACACCATGCATTTCTGCTTGGAGGGCGTTGAGAATTTCCTTTTCTCTCTTCTGCCTACAGAAAAATGCACAGCAAAATCGTGCAGATCTACTGTATAAGCGACGCGTTGTTGTGACCTTATTGAATGGCAAATTTTCCGTCCCGGAACGCCGTCACATGCGTCAAATATAAATCGACTCAGCTGTGTGTACACTCTCCCCCCACGTTCCTCCCGTGTTGTACTGCTGTGTTACTGTGTACACAAAAGATGCTTCCTCTTTCTCTGTGCTGGCCGTGTTTACGAGACGGCATGGTGTACTCTCAACACACAACAGCCCCTGTGTAAACCGGACCGCTCTAATTACGCTGGTATTTAGATGACATGCCGCCAATTGGCTTTCACTGGGATCATCATCATTTAGGCCAGTTACACAATGTACCCTGAGATTCATTATTAATATGGATTTCTTTGGCTTCCAACATTGTTGATTAACCTTAACCCATTAAGACCGGGAACGCATCTGTGTCATTTTAGATATAGCAGATATACAAGATATACAACAGCAGATATACAAGCTCATAGCGGGGCACTGAGTGCCGTGCTACGAGCTTGTAGATCTGCTATTTTAGAAAAATCTTGAAAATTGGTTCAAATCTTGGAATATATATACTTTTAAAGCAAACATTTGTAACTCAAATATTTGCTTCTGGGGGTCCCTGGAACAACATATTTTGAGATGGGGTCCACGGCTAAATACATATAATTTTGGGGGTTCTTGACATGAAAAAGGTGAATGAGAACCACTGACAGCAACATGTTTTCTTTAGAAAAAAAAACTGTTAGAATTTATAAGATATTTTGTAGAATCGGTCTCAGGTCTTAATGGGTTAAATATGGATTTAGTTTTTGTGTGTTTGTGTGTGTGTTTTTAGATTTCACGTTATTTTATTGAACTTGAATGGGCAGTTTAGGTTATTTATAGGTATATTTTAGTTTTTACACGCACCCACGCAAGCACGCGCGCACACACACGCACACGCGCACACGCACACGCACACACGCACACACGCACACAGACAGACAGACACAGATCTCTAATAGGCTTCAGTGTTCATTTTGGCATTCATTCGTCATGGTCACTTTTGCTTTAGCCATCTTTCTCATCGTCTCTGTTTGGAGGTCAGGATGACACAGTTATTATTCATTTTGAAAGGGAATTAGGCATTACCTACGAGCCGCGCTGCAATTTCAAATAGTACAGAGTCCCTGCATCTCTCGCTGCGTGATGGCTGCGGAGAAAAAAATGACAGCCTGCTTATTTATTTAATCAGTCACACAGGCATATATTTTGGGGGTTGTTGAGATGGCCTTGAATCGTCCCCCCAATAACAGTGTGCTTGTGAAAAAAGAAAAGACATAAAATAGAAACAAATCAGATTAAACTATCTACGTGACATTATTGGATCAATGAAATGATTTGTTAAATTAATTACCAGTAGGTGGAAATAAATTAAGTCGGTGATTGTCAAACTTTTTTTTGTTTCAAGGACTCTGTTTGATATTCATAAGCAGTCGGACCCCCATAACTCAGACAGAGACCCCCATAACTCAGAGTGTACAAATAATGGAACGAATTGGACCTGTAAGGGTCCATTTGCTTGCTTTTGTTTTTACACTTGGAGTTACAGACCCGTAAGGGTCCATTTGGTTCATAATCATTAATTGTATTTTTGGAGAGACTATGCAATCCCCTTAACCCATTTTGGGGCGGGAACCCCTATTTGTATACCTTTCTGGATGGGAACCCCTTTTGGGGTTCCTGTTGCTATGTACAGTATATAGCAACATACATTTGTTGTCATTTTTAGCGGCGCTAGCTGCTCTATACCTTTAGGTATAGAGCGGATATTAGCCCTCTATACCTGGCTTTTGCGTCAACGTTCTGATTGGTCAGGCTCGCCAAGGTTCTGATTGGTCAGGTCCGTCAACGTTCTGATTGGTCAGGTCCGTCAACGTTCTGATTGGTCACTATTCATGACATCACTATGTTACTATTCATGACATCACTATGATGTCATGAATATAGAATTAGATGTCTATATAAACAATGACTAAATACATTTTTTAGGTACCCACTCTATCAGCTATGACAGATCAGTTTTTGCCACTTACCTTGGAATGCATTTGGTGATTCGCTTCCAATGGCACTATTTAGTGCCACTGGAAGCCTTGAAATAAATTTACAGAGATTTAATATTGTTTCTCTAGTAGAAACACATATCTATGACAAAATATATCAAAGGCGCCGCTACCTTCACACAGGTGTGATTTTTGAATAAATATTTGAAGTTTTTCAGAAAACTATGGTCAGGATTTAGAAGGCGTTTTTTTAGAATCGGCCTCAGGTCTAAATGGGTTAAGGACACCTGGGGGTCCCCGGACCCCACTTTGAGAACCAGTGGTGTAAGTTGCAAGTTAGGAGAGATAAAGTCTTGTGAAGAAGATATTTTTGGGGGCTTTTGGGGCTTTTTTAAAAATAGTTCGCAGTAGAGACAGACAGAAAACAGGTAGAGACGCGCTGCAAAGATCGTCAGGAACGGGACTCGAAACCGTGATGCTCTGTCAGTCTACATTGGAGCCTAGGTGCCCGAACCACTATGCCACTAGGCGAACAGAAGTGTGAATGTTAATTCTTTGTTTCCTCAGATGGAAGCTCTGGCTCTGTACTCAGGGACCATCGCCATGCTGGCTTGCAGTGGACATTTTTGTCAAAATTCTATCTTTGCCATGGACATACAAATGAGCGGACTAATAATATTACCAGAAACACATAAAGAGCTATAGCCTTAAATGACCCTTTGCAGGTCTGTAACTCTGAGAGTGTACAAGTGGAACCAAATGGACCCGTACGGGTCCATTTGGTTCCATTTGTACGCTCTCAGAGTTATGGGGGTCCATGAAAATAAAACGTTGGAGAACCACTGCCCTAGTGGACTCCTGATGTTCCATAGTGACATAGTAAATCAGTGTCATAAAGTTTTTATTCAGTAATTGGGTCTTATGAATGATCCAAATTTTAATATGATATAATATATAAAAAACAAACGAACAAGGTCAAAGTCTTGCCACGGACCCATTTGTCTGTGTACGGACACACATTGATGTCCCCTACTGTACGACCAAACTGGATTTGGGGGTGAGCGAGCGGGGGTTTGACTCTCAGGGTTTTCAGGGTTATGAATGGCGCTGCAACTATCGATTATCTTCTTAGAAATTATGCTATAATCAATTACTTTTTCCATTAATTAAATAATAGTAATTAATTCATAATTTGGTTAAGGTGCTTATAAAAGCAACGGCAATTCTCTTGGATTCCTGTGGTGCTTGCTTGGTGCGTGGATCGCAGGCGAAAGCTCTATGGGTTTCCCTGATGAATGCGTACAGTCCGTATATAATGAGAGGTAGAGATTCTCGAGGAAGCGAGTTATCAGTGTCAGGCTTTTTGATCTGTGAGTTCTTGGCTGCCTGCAAGCGACATCAAAAGCCATTTCATTGTGCTTTTGTATATAACCCCCATATCATCCTGCAACAGAGACTGATTGAAGCATTTACTGTAAGTACTTTGTTGTACTTATAAGATAAGAAAGTAAGCCTACTTAACGCTTAGAATCATGTTTTTTATATTTATTTGTGTTTGCTCTTAAGTCAGTTTTACGCCGCTGGGGTTACAGCAGAGATAATATGGCTGAAAATGTCATGCCATAAAAAATACATCTAAGCAGCATGCTAATCCAACCACTTAAACCTTATATACAGTACTTCATTGGCCCGGGGTCCCCCAGGGGTCTATACTTGGTCCCCTCACAATTTCAGTCTACTCACTCTGCATCTCATTGGTGGGCTATTGACAGTTCAGAAACCTGCCTAGCGATGACATCGTCAATGGGGCCTGCCTAGCGATGACATCATCAATGGGGGCCCTGCCTAGCGATGACCTCATCAATGGCGATTCCAAGATAATAGAAACTACAGCCCTTCTCTTCCTCATAGACGTCTGACGTCACATCATAGATAACTGGTCATATGAAGTCTGAAATCCACATTTGGAGCCATGCCGTTCCCGTGAGGATCCCAATAGGCTCTATGCACAGCAGCCATATTGGAAAGAAATTGTGCCTCTTCTTACTTCCTTCACAGGTGTTACCAATGATACTAATGAAGGCTCTGTTCCATTCTGGTCAAACAGAGTCAGGGTTGCTGATATTATGCATGTTGGCTCACTGGAAACACTCTGCTACACCAGTGGGTCTCAAAGTGTGGTCCAGGGTCCCTCATGGTTCCTTGAGGGGGTTATACATGGCCCCTTACATGTGTGTAACTCTGAGAGTGTACATATGGAACCAAATGGACCCTTATGGGTCCATTTGGTTCCATTTGTACGCTCTCAGAGTTATGGGTGTCCTTGAAATTAAAAGGTTTGAGAACCACTGTGCTACACTAAATGGAACAGAGCCTTCATTAGAATCATTGGTAACACCTGTGAAGGAAGTAAGGAAGAGGCCCAATTTCTTTCCAATATGGCTGCTGCTGTGCATAGAGCCTATTCAGATCTTTAAATATTGAGAATTTGATGAAATCGAACCTAACAGTATGTAGTACATACTTGTGTTACAATCAGTTCCGTTTTCGGAAAAAAAAAACAGATCAGGGAAAGCGTGGGCTCTCATATTTTGAGGAAAGTCACAGGGGGGGAGGGTCGTTGTGTTTCACTTCTACATATACGTTAATGTAGAAGTGAAACACACACCTATGTGCCCATAGAGCTATGCTTTTCCACTCTATTCCTCCACGGCTCAAAACAAAGTTTTACAATAGTAGAAAACATCTTGTTTTAAACCCACGCCGTCACACAGACTGGTGCCCAAAGAAGAAAGTTAAATGAAAGTCTTTTTCTGTTTATTTTTT
The DNA here is from genome assembly GCF_963454915.1 of Gymnoscopelus microlampas. Classification (NCBI taxonomy): domain Eukaryota; kingdom Metazoa; phylum Chordata; class Actinopteri; order Myctophiformes; family Myctophidae; genus Gymnoscopelus; species Gymnoscopelus microlampas. The sequence continues at coordinate 39,511,413 of NC_139951.1, forward strand.
ATATTTACGCATAATAGAAAAGGTGTATCTATATGTTCTGGTTGTCTTGTTTTTATACATTCAGCAGAGAATAGTGTTTTTTGAATCATTTGGGATTAATGGAATAACGGATGAATTCCGTTTTTTCATGTTTTCAGGTTGACGTGTTTCATTAACTTCTGCCAAAAACACACCGAAAAAAAAACAGTTGACAGTTTAATAATTGTAACAAAAATATATATCATATTTTGGGAAAATGCACTCTCGATCCGACTTGATGCGGCTCTACTCTTTGCAATGAGACACATGGCTGGCCGGCTGCTCAGTAATGTTGGATATGATTTGGTGGTGGCGTGTGGGGAGACAGTGGCAGACATTGTCGCGTCTCGACAGACAAAGCGCCTTTTGTGGCGCAAGTTGACACATAATGTGGGTGTGAGACTGTGAGCGTGTGTCCTGTGTGGTCGTCTGTGACAAGCCCAAGAGAAAAAAATGGTGACGGCGTGACTAGTCTTCCTTTAGCGGCCTGTCAGGGGCAACGAGGCAAATTGTCAACATGTCACCTGGCTTAGTGGCAAGGGCGGGGCAATGTGGATAAAGTCAAATTAGGGATGCAACAGTTTAGCATTGGTTCCCAAACAGCGGGCGGGTCGGGACCCATTTTTGGGTCAGGAGACCTATTTTTATGGCTCACGAGTAAATATCCCCTTTTTTTGTTTAAAAAAATCCAAAATCCCATAACATTTAAAAACTTTTAAGAAATAGTGAAAATAGCAGATCTACAAGCTCACGTGTCCGGCTTAAGTTATCGATTCATAATGGGTCCCAGGGAGAGACAACGTTTGGGAACCACTGGTTTAAAGGAACAATTCCCACATTTTCAAGGAACAATTCCCCCAAGGAACAATTCCCCCATTTTTAACCTATCTTCATATAGCTGCTCCTCACTTAATGCTTGTTATTTCTGTCTACTCACTGTGTGTCTCAATGAGGAGGACTGTGGGCGGTTCAGAAACCTGCTTACCAGTGACCTCATCGCTATGCAGGTTTGGTCGTTTCAAATTAGATTTCAAACGTCTTTTTTTTCCAAAGTACAATGGCTTCTATTTCAGCATTCTAACTTTCCAGGAAGAGAAAGGCTGCAGTTTCTATTAGCTTGGAATCGCCATTGATGATGTCATCGCTAGGCAGGGCCCATTGATGATGTCTTTCCTAGGCAGGTTTCTGAACTGTCAATAGCCCACCAATGAGATGCAGAGTGAGTAGACTGAGAGGGGTCCATGAAGTACTGTATTTAGTAGGGATGTCCAAAAATATCTGTATCGGTTTCTGAAAGAAAAAAAAAAGTTTACTATTTTAAATGATTTTCTTTGGGAGGAGTTCTTATTGTATGGTGTGTGTGTGATATGAAATGGGAGTTTACCATAATCACAATAATCCTTAATCATATTCCATCATATTCAAGGGCTTTAGGAGAGAAATTAGACAGACTCCATACCAGTCACTTTCAGTTTAGTGCGCTGCAGAGGGTGTGCGTGCGTGCGTGCGTGCGTGTGTGTTTGTCTGTGTCCATCTGACTTGTTGACGCTCGCTAATGTTATGCATCAAGGCAATTATGCTTCTGCACTGTCAAATAGGCCAATATAGAGTTGGACAATATGAGATCACAATTATTTGTATGACAATTAATTGTCAAGTAATGACAGCCGTGCGTGTGCGTGTGTGTGTGTGTGTGTGTGTGTGTGTGTGTGTGTGTGTGTGCGCGCGCGCGCATAGTGTAACATGTGTATTTGTGGGTATGTATGGTGGAAGTGGAGGAGAGACCCCTTAATTGTCCAGGCCTCCACCCCCACCCCCCCTCCTCTCTATCATGGACGGTTCTGCCAAGAAGCAGCTTGGGTATTGTCCGAACAGAGTGCCTGCTGGGATGGCCCTCCGTGACCTCACAGATGGCTAATGGTGTGTGACATGTCACGGGGAATCTAAGGTCACCGCACACACATCGACGTGGGTCGCTACATAATTAACAGTTTGGGCCTGCCGTAATGAAATATTTAACCTTTTTTTCGTTGCCTGAACACTAGTGTATTAAGTAGGGGCGTTTACATGCGGTAGTAGTCGTTTTTTTAATGTTTAATTTACAGCTGGGCGCGCGAGGCATAACCGATGGTATTGGCTCCGCCGCAAATGTCTACACTGAGTATATGAGGTGTCGTACATTTAACCCTTTGAGGCCGGGGAAAGCATCTGTCGTTTTTTAGATTTTAACCACTTTAAACCATTATCTTAATATACTTTGGCTATTCAAAGAATAGCAGATCATACAAGCTCATAGCGCGGCACCGAGTGCCGCGCTATGAGCTTGTAGATCTGCTATTTTTGAAAATAATGCTAATCTTCTAGTTTTTACAAATCTTTGAATATATATATTTTTTTTTAAGCAAACATTTGTAACTCAAATGTTTGCTTCTGGGGGATTCTACAAATGTCTCTAAATCCTAACATTTTTCCTTTTTTTTAAAACATATGTTGTTATAATATCAGTGGTTCTCAAACTCTTTTTTTATGTGAAGGAATGAAAGAATGAATATATATTTAGCCGCGGACCACCCATCTCAAAATATGTTGTTCCAGGGACCGCCAGAAGAAAATATTTGAGTAAAAAAAGTTAAATTAAATAAGAAATAAGAAAAAATTATAGCAGATTAAAAAAATAAATAAAAAAAATAGCAGATCGACTGTTGCGCTATGAGCTTGTATATCTACTATTTTTTAATAGCCCAAAGAAATGAACACAGATGCGTTCCTTCCCGGTCTCAAAGGGTTAAGTCACGAGTGACAGATTGGGGCCATTCTATTAGACACACCTAACAAAGTTTGCGGTCGCCCGTGGGCAATTAGAATTTTTATTGTCCCAATATTGTCACACGTTCCCGGGGTGGTGCTATGTCTTTGCTACGAAGTCGTATATATATCGGGGGTCGGAGGAGGAGGAGGACCCAGTGAGTTCTATTGCCCCGGCACTATACCGAGTTTGAAAAGTAATTATTAGAGGCAGGCCTAATGGCCTATTCACGGAGGAGATGGCTGAGTGGTGTGTAGATTAAGTTTAATACCCGGCGTGATTGCAGGCTTTCCTCCCAGCAGATGGAGGACAGTTGGTTGGCACTGGTGGCGAAGGTGGCAGCTGAGCTTCCGTCAGATCGGTGCCAGCCAGGCCCGCCACCAGTGGGTGGAGCCAGCCCACACCGCGTGACCCCTCTAGCACTTCCACGGGTCAACTGACGTGGGCCTAAAAGGACCAGTTCTGTGGGAAAAGTCCCTTCATAATTACTGTGTCTCTCTCTCCAGTAGACCAGTGGTTCTCAAAGCAGGGTTTGGGGACCCCCAAGGGGTCTTTGGGAGGGTTCAATTGATCATAACATCACCACAGCCAAAAATGTATTTCCAGGTAGATATCGCCGGCAGCATCACATTGGAGCAGTATTATACATTACCCTTATTTCTGGAAGAGCATGACACTTATGATATTGTGATTATGCGGTAGAGCAGGGGTCTTCAACAGGGGGTCCGGGACCCCTAGATGGTCCTCAGAGTTGCTACAGGGGGTCCGCCAAATCTCTGTGCGATAGGATCATTGTTTTTTACATTAACCACTTGAACCCTAGCATCCCTATTCTAAGGACGACTTTAGCCGAAAATAGAAGATCTACAAGCTCACAACGCCTCGCAGCGCGAGGCGTTGTGAGCTTGTAGATCGGCTATTTTCGGCAAAGAGGGGAAGAAAGAGCAGACCAAGTACAGAGTGAAAGTTTACTAAGTATTGACGGTTTAAGTCGTTAAATGTCTGAAAATACACATCCCTACTTCATCTCTCGAAAAAGGCAGATCAACATGTGATATGAGCTTGTAGATCTGATATTTTAGAAAAATCTTTGAAAGTCTTAATATTTTTTTAAGACGTTTTATATACAAACCTTTGCTTCTGGGGGTCCCTGGAACAAAATATTTTAAGTTGGGGGGTCCGTGGCCAAATACGTATGATTTTGGGATGGCAAAATCCTCAGTGTTAATTTAACTTGGTGTACAAATGTAACCAAATTGCAAGAGTTACACAAGAGTCACAAATGTATAAATTAACATAAATAAATCATGCAATTCCCTGTCATGGGAATGTAACCTCTCCCTCTTGTTAACGCGGAATTTAATTCCAATATAAGTGACTTTTTAAAGTTTGTCATTACGCATTGCATTGCCCAAGACCAGTCTTGCCAGGTCTGCTTATTATAATTTCCCCCCAAGATTTTATTTGAAAATAGCAGGTAGGTTGTAGGTTTAAAGTGCTCCTGTGGCCCATAGTCGCTTCTTTTGGCCTTGTTTTCCTAGACCTGGTTGCTTGTTTCTCTCACAGAATCTGGCAACACTGCCGCCGTGGTTTTTGAGGTATTTCAACCCAGATACCATCATTGTCCTGTCATTTCCGGTAAATGGAGAATGTATGGTCCTACTGTGTTATTGTTATTATTATTATTATTATTATTGTTATTGTTATTATTACTGACGTTATTATCAAATTGAGGCCAGTGTCATAATATTATTACACATTTTAAATGGTTTGGTGGACGTGGTGGAGGGAGGGAGGCTACTGATGGCTTGCTTTTTGGGCCTAATAATTGAGGAGTCAGTCATTGGTTGCGGGCTGCCACTAATTGGCCAAGGATTGGCGTGACGGTGCAGCCATTCAGTGCGGCTGGCATTTGATGAAATAGCCTTTTGTGTGTGTGTGTGTGTGTGTGTGTGTGTGTGTGTGTGTGTGTGTGTGTGTGTGTGTGTGTGTGTGTGTGTGTGTGTGTGTGTGTGTGTGTGTGTGTGTGTGTGTGTGTGTGTGTGTGTGTGTGTGTGTGTGTGTGTGTGTGTGCGTGCGCGTGTTCAGCTGAATACATGATCAAGTCAAAGCTCAGCTCAGAGCTGAGCCCTAGAGGTGTTTTTTGAATTTTAGTGAGTGACAGCTCTGTTAATGTACCTTTTAGTTTAGAGATGAAGTCGCTCTTATCTAACCCCATGTAGCTGACAGACATCTCATACCTTCACCGATGCATCTTTACCCTTTTGTCTCAGAAACAAAGAGGACAGGTGGCATTTGTTTTTTTTACCTGGGCTTTATAAAAGCCCTTCTCTTTTAATTCATGCTTATCTTAACGATTGAGATAATTATATCAACATTCAATGCTCTCTAGATAGTGGTGATTGTGCTATAGTCAGTGTATGTGGATTTTGACTATACAATCACCAACCAATACATGCACAGTTAAATCCTCTAGTTTGAAGTCTATTTGTAACTCTTGAGGGAGCACAAATGTAACCAAACGGTCTCATTAGATTTGTACTCTCTCAGACATATACACGACTACAGGAAGAACCAAATTACAGTTCTTGTGATGTTCTCTATCGATCACAAGGCAGAGACATGTCGTTGTTGTCGGACAGAAACCTTGCATATCCGTAATTCAACTTGTTTCAATGTTAACGCCCTACTTCGTCATACTAGAAGTGTCATACAAAAGTAGCACGACACGTAAAACGTCTAAAGCGGTTAAGTGTGTCTGTGGGTTTTATAAACATCAAACCAATGAAAAGTATTGACAAGAGCTTGTGACTAAAATAATATCAGATCCATTGGAACACACAGGTTCCTTTTCTTTTGTACATTTCCTGAAAAGTAACAGTTTTGGACATATGAGGTTTCCTGGGAGGTGTCCGCCCGACAGTGACAATATGAAAGCCCTTCAGCTCAGTCAAAAAAAAGAGTCAAAAGTGTCAACGATGAGGAAGCAGAGCATCAATAATCATACGCCGCAGTGCAGAATCTGGTGAAGAAGGATGGTGGCTGGTTCAATGATATAAGACACGGCTGACTCCATTCACCCGTTTGCTTCTAAGTTCCTATGTCGTACTGGAAGCGTCTTCAGAGGGCCAGGCGTACAGGCTTTTACCACACAGCTCCATTAATCAGTCTCTCAAAGAACATTGCAATGACAAGGCTGCCTTGATTGGTGAGAAAGAGCAGACGCACCGTCATGGCTGAGCCCGGGCCCTATTTGTCTCGGGGATACCCCAGAGAAGAACCAACCGCCCCGTTTTTAACATTAACCCATAAACTAGGGGGTGAGGGAGGGGGGAATCGATTCAGCATTTTGTCATGATCTGTATCGATTCTCTGATGACAATAATCTTTTTTATTATTATTATTAATAATGCATAATAATTATTGTTCATCTTATATTTAATACTATACTATATATTATGGTGGCTAGCATTTTTGCAAGACTGCAACTTTTTTATGGCAGTCAACACATTTGGTCAAAATGAATTGCAACATATTTAAGAACTTATTGAAACGTGGGACATGATTAAATCAAAACGTGGGTTCTCTGGTGATTCCGGCCGCAATGCGGCGCATTGTGAGCTTGTAGATTTGCTATTTTCAAATGATATTTACATTAGCAAACTTGTGAAATGGGACACTCTGCATAATCAATGAGTACCTGCTACTTTTGGTACTTTAAATACATTTTGAGACCAATACTTTTGTATTTTTACACAAGTACATTTTTTATTCCAGACTTTTACTTTCAACAGAGTATTTCTACATCGCAGTATTGATACTTTTACTTAAGTAAAACATGTGAGTACTTTTTCCGCCACTGGTTCGGAAAGACAATTTTTCTATATTTTTTATTAAGTGAAAGTGGACAGTACTTGAGCTCATCCAGACTGCCAATAAAATTGTGTGTTAAACAGCCGAGATGGATGGTGGCAATTAACCTCCACTATAATCCTGCAGCACTGTTAACCCTTTAAGACTGGGAAAGCATCATTTGTGTAATTTTAAGATTTCTTTGGCCATTAAAAAATAGCAGATCTACAAGCTCATAGCACGGCACCGAGTGCCGTGCTATGAGCTTGTAGATCTGTTATTTTTGAAAAATTGTGAAAATGTGTGCAAATCTTTGAATATATATATTTTTAAAGCAAACACTTGTAACTCAAATCTTTGCTTCTGGGGATTCTACAAATGTCTTCTAAATCCTAACAGTTTAAACAAAAAAAAACGTATCAATTTGAGTTAAAAATGATTAGCACACTTTTTTCACGATTTTTCAAAACATAGCAGATCTACAAGCTCATCGCGCGGCACTCAGTGCTTGTATATCTGCTATTTTTGAATAGCCAAAGAAATCTTAAAATGACACGGATGCGTTCCCGGTCTTAATGGGTTAAATGACCATGAGGAACCTCTGTGCCATCTGAGAATAGACCCAGACTGGTTACTGACCCACCGGCCACCAAGATCCAATAATCCATTTGGCCTTCAGGTCCTAAGACCTTGAAATTAACTGACATTCTCCTCCTCTCTCCTCTTGACTGGCATACTTCTTCTTTTTACTTAAAGGTCTTCTACTTTATCCTCACTGTCTTGGGGCGGAAACCTTGTATGTATAAAAAACGGTTACTTTTCAGGAAATGTGTGGACAAATAACCTGTGTTCTGATGGATGCAATGTAATTATTTAGTCACAAAGCTCTTGTCAATGCTCTTCAGTGGTTCAATATTTATGAAACCCACAGACCAACTTAATAGTGGTCGATTCATAGATTAATTGCGATGCGGACATGGACGATTATGAATCGATTCACAAATGTCAAAAAATGATTTTGAATTAAAATAAATTATAAAATAAAAATTTATTTTATTGTATTACTTTATTATGTTGCTAATTGCACAGAGCAGCAGCCAGATGTATATGTTGTTCAGTATATCTGACTGTTTGTATTGACTGATGTAAAAGTTGTCATGTTGTGCAGTAATATAGAAAAGTGTGACGCATCGCGATGCATCGTCGAATCGAATCGAATCGAATTATTACAAGGATAATCGTAATCTAATCGAATCGTTACCTGGTGAATTGTAATCGAATTGAATCGTGAGGGCAGTGCCAATGCACACCTCTACCACTTAACCAGTTTCACTTTCACTTTCAAAATTGTTCACAAACAGCGGAAATAGCCAATCTACAAGCTCACAACTTATCGCTTTGTGAGCTTGTAGATTGGCTATTTTTTGCAACTTTTGCATGACGCACTTGTACGACGAAGTAAGGCATTAATTTACAAAAAAAAAAAAAAAAAACATTACAAATTTAATATGGAGATACAAGGTTTCTGCCCGACAGTGACGTCAGACGACTGAAGCACTGGCAGAGGGGTCCTTTGTAAAAAGCCCACATGGGCCTTGCCAGAGTGAAGTGGCGAAGTGATCTTGTCTATTTGAAATGCACATTCCTAATTAGGCAGAGGACCTTGGGCTTATTGCTTTACGCCACAGTTGGCCATCGTGTAAGACTGTGTTTGATCTAATAGCTGTTAACCCCTTCAATCCGGGAAAACGCATCTGTGTCATTTCAGATTTCTTTGGCTATTCAAAAATAGTAGATTTACAAGCTCATAATAGTGCGGCACCAAGTGCTATTTTTGAAAAATGTAGAAAATGTGTGCAAATCTTTGAATATATACAGTACGGTATTCTACAAATATCTTCTAAATCCTAACCGTTTAAAAAAAAAAAAAGTATATTGCTATATCAGTGGTTCTCAAACCTTTTTCATGTCAAGGACCCCCAAAATGATATGTATTTGGCCGCGGACCCCCATCTCAAAATATTTTGTTCCAGCGACCCCCCAGAACCAGAAGCAAAGATTTGAGTTACAATGTTTGCTTTAAAAAAAGATATATTCTAAGATTTGCACACATTTCCAAGATTTTTCAAAAAATATGGTATAAAAAATAGCAGATATACAAGCTCATAGCGCGGCACTGAGTGCAACGCTATGAGCTTGTAGATCTGCTATTTTTTATACCATATTTATACCGTATGGATAAAGTGGTTACACGGATGCTTTTCCAGGTTTGAACGGATTAATTCAAATCCGCTCGCTGGCTGTGTGACTTATAACTTTAGAGAAGGCTAGTACACAGAGTCCATCTCTAATTTGGTTCCACAATGCATTGAATAACAGCCGGGGCATTAAAAGTGCATAATTGAACTCCATTCCACCCCCTTTTTAAAGAAGGGGGAAAAAAAGCAACGGTACAAAATTAAATGTATTTCGCACATCAATATTTAATACCATTTAGGCTACTTCATATTCTTAGCCTTAAGCCTGTTAATACAGGGAGTGATTTAGCCATACCTGCCCGCGTTAATCATTTGCCTTAATAGTTAGGCATGTAGGCTTTATTTAGGTTTATTATGGAGCCTCACAGACTAGGTGGAGAATAACTTTGCAGAGAAAATGTAATTCTACTTTTAATTCCTCTATTTGCAGTAGTTCAGGGGTGATGCAACTTTGATGATGGAGAGGGCCACTATATTTCCACACTCGCTCCAGAGGGCCACATTGCATATACTGACACCTTTTTTATCACCGTATTTTCACTTTTTTTGTAAATTAATGCCGTACTTCGCCATTCTGTCACATAAAAGTAGCAAAAATACGCGTTCTGAGCTTGTAGATCTGCTATTTTTGCTATTTTTGAATTGGAATTCTGAAAAGTAACATTTTTATTTAATTTCAAATACATTTAGTTATACTTATGTTAACTTTATGAACTTAAATACAAATACATTGGACATAAATAATAATTAAAAAAAGACAATTGAATTTTAATACTAGTCATTAAGCTACTGATATAGACTGTAATTAAGCAATTAAAGCGAGTCATGCTGAACAGCTGAAATCAATAATATATCAGTATTCCGATATTAACCTGTGGGCCGCATTAAGTGAAGGTGAGGGCCGCCAGTTGCCCATGTATGCAGTAGTTCTTCAGAGTGGGGTCCATGGAGGGAGTGACCTCCTTGAGTGGGGCCAAATAGACCCTTACAGGTCTGTAATTCCGAGGGTGTACAAATGGAACCAAATGTACCCTTGCGGGTCCATTTGGTTCCATTTGTACACCCTCAGAGACAGTTACAGGGGTCCTTGGAATTAAAAGTTTCAGAACCACTGCTCTATTGTTTATAGAGCTTAAGTTTTAGTTGCAGTATCTCACAGGCTATGGGAGTGGAGGGGTTAATGTATGTTTTTTGATAATATTCAAATAGAACTTACCGGTTAATTTGGTTCCATTTGTACACTCTCAGAGTTAAAGGGATATTTCACCATCAAACATGTTTTGGGTCATTTTAACGTCTACTTGGGCTTTTGTGAACACCCCAGACAGTTTTTAATTTGATATTAATTTTATTCATTTATTTTTAATACATTTTTGGGAAAATAAAAAATAAAAATAATGAAAAAAAGTGGTCTCCTCACGCATTAGAAGGACAATATAATAATCACCAGAACCAAGGACGGGTGTTTTAGATTAATCTAACATGGTTAAAATAGAATTTGAAGTTAAGATGGGTTTGTATAGGAAGGGGGCGTGTCTGTTAAAATGAATATCAAATATCTAAATACTGAATCAGGCAACTTATAAACTGTCTGTGGTGCTCACAGAAGCCTGAGTAGACGTTAAACTTAAAATGACCCCAAACATCAACATGTTTGAAAGTGAAATATCCCTTTAAGGGGGAACCTTGAAATTAAAAAGTTAGAGAAGCACTGCTCTATAGGATCATGGTAACTTAACTTCAAGCAGTCTGTTCCCAGCTCGGTGTTGTTGGTACCTCCAGGGACCTCACCCTATCCCGAGACCTTGTCTGGTAATTACTAGAACGCCATGTAATGAGAGATGTCAGGTAATTAGGTAGCATATTAACGATGGAGTTACAAACATTACAGGAGAGCCTGATGTGCTCCAAACAGATTGAAACTTGCAGACTCGCTGAGTCGGTTCCAAAGATTTGAAGGTCGTTTTTTTTGTTGTTGCCCTCATTAGAGCTAATTACACAACAGATGTAATACCGAGCGCTAATGCATTAATTGGCATCCTTGCTGTGCAAAAGGTCAGCCATATGTCAGTGGTGTAAAGTAACGAAGTAGATTTAGATTTACTCAAGTACTGTACTTTTAAAGTACAATTTTGAGGTACTTTTACTTTACTGGAGTATTTCCAATTGTCTATACTTTTACTTCTACTCTACTACATCTTGGAGGCAAATATTGTACTTTTTACTCCACTCCAAAACCACTGAAAACTTTAGTTACTAGTTACTTTGTAGATATAAATGATTACATTATAAAACATACATTAACCACTTTAGCCCTATTTTAAGCCTAGGCTATTTGAAAATAGCAGATCTACAAGCTCACGTGTCGCATTGCAACGCGTTGTGAGCTTGTAGATCTGCTATTTTCAAAAATTGTAATACTTTTACTTTTGGTACTTAAATATATTTTGATGCCAATACTTTTGTACTTTTACTCAAGTGACAGTTTGAACACAGGCCTTTTGCTTGTAACGGAATATTTCTAGATTGCAGTTTTGATACTTTTACTTAAGTAAAACATTTGTGTACTTTTCCAACCACTGTTTTTTTGTCAAGCAAAAACCCTGTGGAGAGATCCAGAACCTCTGACCCCTTTGCACTATCATGTGTATACTCTACCATGGTGCCCATATCTACCATTGTGTCCATATCAACCATTGTGTGAAAAGCCTCTTTCTGATTAAAGCTCTCATCACTCACTGCTCTATAAATGAGCCGTTGTTTACGGAAGGGAATTTCCAAACACACAACTCTGTGCCCTCTGTACACTCTGTCCAGGTCGGCTCTGTTCCTCTAAATACATTGACATTATATGTCAATGTATTTAATTTTAAATAAAATGCATAGGCCAGATATATGACAAAAAACTGAGATACACAAAGAAAGAAGTGACAATGATCGGTACCCATAATCTAAATGCATAATATACTTTTGATGCAAATAATTTTGTACTTTTACTCCACTACATTTTTATTACCGGACCTTTACTTGTATCAGAGTGTTTCTTACTTTGCAGTTTAGCTACTTTTACTTAGTAAAGAAATTGAGTACTTTTTTTCCCACCACTTGGTTAGTGTCTCATGCACCTGCTATACCTCTCCTTCCATGCTCCTCTATCACCTCTCCCTTCTCCTAAGCTTCCTCTCACCGACACTGCATTACAATGTGTGTGTCCTGTTTTTCTGGTTTTATCTAATCTGTGCTTTTGTTGATGTCTGCCACGGTCTCTTCCTGTGTGCTGAGAAAAGACATGTGTGTTTCCTCATGGACTCCTGGAAGCAGTGGAAGGGCCCTGTCTCTCCACATAGCGATGCGACGAGACAGACATCGCATATTGTTTCCTGCTTCGTTCCCGTCAGAGGGAGGATTTATAAAACCGGTGTAACGGCCCGGGCAGTGATGGAAGAAGTACTCAAATGTTTTACTTAACGGGAACACATCTGTGTCATTTTCAGATTTCTTTGGCTATAAAAATAGCAGATCTACAAGCTCATAGCACGGCACCTATGAGCTTGTATATCTGCTATTTTTGAACATTTTAAAAAATGTGTGCAAATCTTTGAATATATATATATATTTTTAAAGCGAACATTTGTAACTCACATTTTTGTTTCCGGGGATTCTACAAATGTCTTCTAAATCGTAATTTGAAAAAAAAAAACGCATGTTGGTATAATATCAGTGGTTCTCAAACTTTTTCATGTCAAGGACCACCCAAAATGTGTATTTGGTGAACTTGTAGTATATATGGTTGTGTGGCCAATGTTTTGTGATGATATTCAAAATCTACAAAGTAACTGTTCATATAATTGTAGTGGAGTAAAAGTATATCATATTTTCCTCTGGAGTAGAAGTAAAAGTAGGCTATTTTCCTCAAACCTGTACTTAAGTACAGTACTTGAGTAGATGTACTTGCTGTTACTTTCCACCATTGGTGGTGACGGGATAGTATTCTGGGCTGGCTAATATACCTCGGCTTGCCTTTCCGATTAATTTTAGGGTAATTGTGTTTTTTTTCCGCTATCTCTCCCTTCCAACAGCAGATAAACCCCCCCTAAAGAGATAAACCCCCCCTAAAGAGCGTTGTATCAAATTGGTTTCGGGGGAGACCAGGGTGATCCGTTAGGTCCCTGATGATGATCCGGGGTTCACCGTCTGTGATTGCCTCCGAATTAAAGCCATCACGCTCCTGTCTGTGCACCTAACCCGGCCTATTAAGTCTCATTAGGGAGGGACTGGAAATTAATTACTGTGTTTTTTCCTGCCTCGCGCACGTCGCCAACACTGACAAAGCTCTTCCTCCCGACGAGTATTACAAGCACACATTATAGTTGATTGCATTGTTTCATTAGGCACGCTGCTTACTGGTACAACTGTGGAAATCTGTCACCTTTAATGTGGCATCTCAATGACAAGCACTTTTTTTTTTGGAGCATTGAAATGTGCCCAGTGATATAAAGTAACTAAGTACATTTACTCAAAGTACTGTACAATTTTCAGTGTCAGTTGAATGTAGGTGTTTTTCGCCAAAAAGCAACAGAAAGCAGAGAAAAGGCCATTTTTCCAAATCCATTAGAATGGCAGTGAATGTGGCTGTTTTTCTTTGCGAGCACATCTCCTGCTTCACTGTGGGAGTCAAATGGTGACTCATAGGTTAGTGAAGAGCCCCATCTAGTGTAAACACCGAAAACACCCGTGCACGTCAAAACACGTCATTGGCAGTCAATGAGTTAAAGATTGCCCCGACCCATTGTTTGGGAAACACTGGCCTAAAGGTATAGAGCACCGAAGTCTGACGTAATTTACACATCCTACCTGGTTCGCGGTTTTCCACCCCCGTTCTGAATCCCCATAGACGTATTTAATATCGCGTCAAATAAGAACTGTGTTCCAAAAATAAACAAATGACCCCGGCGGTTTCACTCTTATGGATATGAAGCGAGACAGTTTGTTTATTTTTGGACCACAATTCTTATATGAGACGATTCTAAGATGACCCAATGTTATTCTCCATAGAGAAATTACTTTACGAACCAGGGGATGAACGAGTGACGTCAGGACTTCTGTACTCTATTGGAGGTGATCCAAAATATCCCAGCATTTCTCAACAAATCCTACTCGGGGCCAGAGCTGGTGGTACCTCTGTGCCTGCAGTGTATAGTTGTGTGGCTTACTGAAGCGTGCTGACCTGGCATACTTACAAATTACAACACGGTGTCAGTGAGGGCGGCTGCCCCTTGTTCCTTGAGGTCGTGCCTCAGTGGGTCCATACAGTACAATATGAATCAGTAAGGGGCGAATGAATGACACCTCCGTTTTGTCAGAAACAGTAGTACAGTGTTTCTCGCCTGTTGAGTTTGTTCCACCTCAGTTTGGGAAGTTATTGAAGGTTGAAAGTGCTTCCTATACCTTGGAACTTTTATCCTTCCATTGATGGAAGTGAAGTGGGTCCATTCCTCAACTTTTTAATTTCAAGTACCCCTCCCGTAACTCTGAGAGTGTTGGAGCACATGGTTCCATTTGTGCACTCTCAGAGTTACAAAGCTGTAAGAGTCCATTCGTTTCCTACCTAACTATAAATACTTTGATTCACAAGTTTTATGTGCGTGACTGCGGCTCGCAACGTAGTATAAATAAGGCATAATGCCCTGTTGCTTCCTCTTTTCTGAAATGATTAAAGTTTCTGAACATTTATATTGGAAAAGGTTTAACCGTATAGTTGGGGCTCTTTGTAGATCGCTTCTTCCCCCCCCCCCCCCAGAATAGGGAAGCTAGGGTTCAGAGCGGTTTTAACATGAGTCAGTAGACCAATTATTTGTTTACAAATATTGAGACTGCACACGCAGATATCCTGTGTTGCATGTAATCAAATCCCAACAGCTTCCCAAAACCTGTTTGTTGTTTTTTGAGGAGCTCTGGTTTCGGGTCATTCAATGTCCTGGCTGTGTGTAGGTTTGGTGGGGGCTCTCTCCAGAGGGAGATGATGGACAGGCTAGCGAAGCCTGAATAGCAGACCTACAAGCTCACAGTGGGTCCAGTCCACGCTGTGCACTTGTAGATCTGCTATTCTCTGCCATTATCAGCGCGCGACGGAGCATAACTCACGCTCGAGTGCCTGTTGCGCAAGCAGTTCTCCGTGTGGTCACAGAGCGCTCCCTCCGCGCGTATCGCGGCTAATGACAAGTTTGAGAATCTCTATTAGCGCTTACACACAACAGTAACCAAGCGAGTATATATTTCAAGAGGTAGAGTTCACAGTAAACATTCCAAGCATACTATTTTCCTGTTCCAGTTCATTTTCCCCATACTGTAGCCTTTCCTTTTGTTGGTTTGGCTCAGCAGCAGATTTGAACGGGCAACGCGTGAAGCTGTCATGTTTCCTGGTTAGTTTCCGCTGCTGAGACAATCAAACAGAGATATGGGAAACTGAACTGGAACAGGAAACTATGGATTAAAGCACTTTTAAGAAACGTAATGTTCAAGTTCATGCCACGGCTGGATGTATCTGCAAACGGCATCATTGTGGCGTTGCTCTCAAGCCCCAAAATAATGAGCTGTTCACAGGTGGGCAACCTTGATGATGTAGAGAGGGCCACTATATTTCCACACTCACTCCAGAGGGCCATATTGCATATACTCGGGCAGACACCTCGTACTTAACTTCTACAGTATGTCACACAAAAGTATGACATTCAAAAGAAACAAAAATAGCAGATCTACAAGCTCAAAACGCGTCGCACTGCGACGTGTTTTGAGGTTGTAGATCGGCTATTTTTGCAACTTTTGAATTGGAATCCTGCTTATTATTATTTTTTTGCTGTTTGTAACTTTATGAACTTAAATACAATACATTGGACATAAAAAAAGACAATAGCATTTTATACTAGTCAATAAGCTACTAACATAGACTGAAGTAATTAAAGCGGGTCATGTTTGGAATTGTAACAGCTGAAATCAATAATAATATCAGTATTCTGATATTAACCTTGCGGGCCGCATTAAGTGAAGGTGGGGGCCGCCAGTTGCCCATGTATGATCCAGACTAAGGGTATACTGGCTGAAGAGCCTGTTTGTACTTGCCTGTGGATTCAGTATTTACCTTTTTAAATTATTTTATTATCCTGTCTTGATTTTGTATGCATTTCTATGGACCTGAGTCGGCTAATATAAAAGACTGAATTGAATTGAATTGAATATGCAGTCAATTCAGCGAGCCAATTGAATCTACCAGAATGCTGGGCCCGGGCCCGGCGGGGCGGGGGGAGCCCAGGCCGGGAGCGTAGCGGCAAACATTGTGAAACAAAGAGCACAGAGTGAAAGGCAGTGGAGTGATTCCACACACACACACACACACACACACACACACACACACACACACACACACACACACACACACACACACACACACACACACACACACACACACACACACACACACACACACACACACAGTGACACAAAAGGCAGCTAACAAACAAAACAAACCAAAGGGAGGAGGGGGATTAATCCACTCGCTGCCATCAGAGAGAGCGAGGCTATTCACCAGACAGAGGGGCTCAATTAAACCATCATTAACCCATGGAGACCGGGAACGCATCTGTGTCATTTTTTAGATTTTAGCTAAAAAAACATTATTTTACACTTTGGCTATTCAAAAATAGCAGATCTACAAGCTCATAGCGCGCCACCGAGTGCCGCACTACGAGCTTGTAGATCTGCTATTTTTGAGAAATTGTGAAAATGTGTGCAACTCTTTGAATATATTTGAATAACATTTTTGACTCAATCTTTGCTTCTGGGGGTCCCTGGAACAACATATTTCGAGATGAGGGTCCGTCGGCGGCCAAATACATATCATTTTGGGGCTCCTTGACATGAAACATTTTGAGAACCACTGATATAGAAACATGCGTTTTTCAGAAAACTGTTGGGATTTTGAAGACATTTGTAGAATCCCCAGAAGCAAAGATTTGATTTACAAATATTCTCTTTAAAAAATATATATATTAAAAGATTTGTACACATTTTCATGATCTTTCAAAAATAGCAGATCTACAAGCTCATTGCGCGGCACTCAATGCTATGATGCTTGTAGATCTGCTATTTTTGAATAGCCAAAGAAATCGGAAAATGGCACATATGCGTTCCCGGTCTTAATGGGTTAAAGAGCAGCCAGAAAGGCTTGTCCACACTGCTGTCTGTGTGTGTGTGTGTTTACACACGTGGTGTGTTTGTTTTTTACGGGATGGTGGGTGGGTGGAGCGTTCCAGCTGATTCGGCGTGTTGTGCATGTTGTTGTTGTGGTGCAGGTGGATGAGACCGTGTGGAACAGAAATATAACTTTGATTTATTATGTCCCAGCGTTCAATGCCAGTTAAAGTTTTATGATGTTGAACAGCCCTAAGAATAATAATGATGTCCCTGCTGTGATCGCTTCCAACTCAGTCTCAAGCTACTACTGGGAGGAGCATGCGGCAGCTGGGAGAGTCTCAGCGGGCAAGAGTTGCAATTAAGAAATGAATAAGGAAAGAGGCGATGCGCCGTTCACGATTGATTCGTTCAAAATAACTAGTTCTTTGGCTACGTGAACGAACCCGTTCACTTCCTGAAACTCTTTTACGTTCACGCTTTCGTTCATTACCCCCCGTCCCCTCCCCCCCCCCCTGTACACAGGACGGAAGGGCGGGCTGTATGCACGCCGTAATATATATTTTTTTAGGGCTTTTTCTGCCTTTATTTGAGAGGAAAGTAGGCTGACAAGAAATGGGGAGAGAGATAGGGGGGTGACACACAGCAAAGGCCGTCGGGACCGGGAGTCAAACCCGCGACAGGCTGTAAGGCTGTAAGATTACCAGGCTATGTGGTACGCACCTGGACTGCTAGGCCAGCGGGCGTCCCCTCGCGCGCGGCGTAATAATAACGCTCCCACGATAGTGTTTTTACACTAGACAATTCAGCGCTACTTAACAGTGAACGTGAATGAATCGTTTGAACGGATCATTGCCGTGAACTTGAACGAAATAGTTCGTTCACTGAAATGAATGTTTTTTTCCCACCACTACCCCCAACTCCCCCGACTGTGGGGTTAGGGGGGCTGGACGCAGGTGGAGAGGGCAACACAGATATATGTGGGGAGGTTGGCATTCATAATTTGGGAGAAAAAAAACGAGGTAAAACATGTTTTTTGATATTCTAAATTAAAAGATAGAAAATGACAGCCATCAAACGTGGCTGTGACACGCTGAGCCAACGGTGCTGTTGGGGCTGTAATACTGGAACCTGATTTCAGATTATTCATCAACTTGCATTTGCATTACCTAGGAGGAAGTGAATGTCAATCAGTGAATGGAGGGAGGGAGGGAACACTTCAGAGGAAAAGGAGGCCGGGCAGAGGACAATATTCCGGTATAAGTGTGTGTGTGTGTGTGTGTGTGTGTGTGTGTGGGGGGGGGAGTTTGTTACAAGAGCTTGTGACCAGACCCACAGAGAGAGAGAGTTATGACGCGCTTTGCTCTTGCCGCAAAGCGGGCCATAGTTCCAAACATTGGAACTATGTCATTGAGCATAATTTCCGCATTCCATTCTTACAATGGGAGTGAACACTACTAGTGTCGTCACTCTCATATTAGAACACGCTGCTTGTGACTACATAATAGCTACAATGGATTCACTTGAACACAGGTTATTTAGTTTTCCCATTTCATGAAAAGTCACGGTTTTTGGACGTATACTAACACTTCTAACCAGACAGCGAGTATAAAGTGAGCAGTCAGATTATGTAGACCCAGACACTTTCAGTAAACCACTTAGAGTCTCGAACGTCCCTTTTCCCCTGCAATTATAAAAGCAGCCCTGACTACACACTGGGGCTGATTGTAATTCCACACTCCGGGTCTCACTAATAACCTGCACTAATCCATGCCGGGGTACAACATATCATTAAGTCTCTCAGGAGAGGAGAAGATATGGTGGAGAATGTGGCAGCAAGAGAGGAGAGGACCGTTCTCTGTTGTGCCCAAAGTACAGGGACGTGCACAGATAGACTCTAGGTGGGGCTAGAGCACCTGCCCTTTGCCCTCTTGACTAGAAGTGCCCTTTTGAAAAAAAAAAAAGTTTTTTTTTTTAGTTTACAGTAGGGCTCTTCAACAGGGGGTCCTCAGAGTTACTACAGGGGGTCCGCCAAATCTTTATGTGATGAGATTTTTCTTTTTACCATAACCACTCGAAACCTAGCATCCCTTTTCTGAGGAGAACTTTAGCCAAAAATAGCATTTTTTTGGCAAAGAGGTATAGGTGTAGAGGGAAAAAAGAACAGACCAAGTCAACAAAAAAAAGCATAATTTACTTGAGCACCTGCCCCTCAAAAGGTCTGTGCACGCCACTGCCAAAGTATAAGAAGACGTAAGGGCCTCCTTTTCAATGAGTTTAAGTACAATCCCAGAGGAATTGCCCCAGAAGGGGGACAGAAAGACTACTAGAGGGAACAGGGGGGAACGTGTCCTCCTCCTCCCTGGGGAGGGAGGTACAGGCAGAGTGGTGGAGGTGCTCAGGTCACTCTGCACACACACACACACACACACACACACACACACACACACACACACACACACACACACACACACACACACACACACACACACACACACACACACATACACATACACATACACACACACAGTGGAGTGGGATGGCTCCTCTGTCACTCCCGTCCCCCGCTATGGGTGGAGACATACAGGAAAGGCTATGCTGTATGACGCACCCAGCAGCCAAGGAAACACCAAGGAAACGTCATCAGTGGTGGAAAAAGTACTCAAATGTTTTACTTAAGTAAAAGTATCAATACTGCAATGTAGAAGTCCGGAATTCAAAATTGACTGGAGTAAAAGTACAAAAGTATTGGTATCAAAATGTACTTAAAGTATCGAAAAGTAAAAGTACTAAAATGTTTGAAAATAGCAGATCTACAAGGTTAACAACGCGGCGCGATGCGACACGTTGTGAGCTTGTAGATTGGCTATTTTCAAATAGCCTATTTATAAAATAGGGCTAAAGTGGTTGATGTGTGTTTTTATAATGTAATAATTCATATCTGCACAGTAACTAGTAACTAAAGTTTTCAAATAATTGTAGTGGAGTAAAAGTACAATATTTGCCTCTGCGATGTAGTGGAGTAGAAGTAAAGGTCTAGAGTGACAATTGGTAATACTCCAGTAAAGTAAATAATACCTCAGAATTGTGCTTAAGTACAGTAGAGTACATGTACTTAGTTACTTTACACCACCACTGCCTGCCTGGCATGAATCCCTGTCTGACCTGCCCATGTCTCTCTCTCTCTCTCACTGACCTAATAGAGCGTGGGAGTCTCAAAGAGCAATAAAGAGAGACAGAGAGAGAGAGAGAGAGAGGGGAGGAAAGCTAGACAGACTGAGGTGTGGTGTGTGGTGTGTGTGTACCCGCCATGAGTGAGGGAAAAAATGACACAGAGTGGGATATAATGGTAATACAGAGCAATGCAGAGAGAGAGAGAGAGAGTCAGAGAGAATTAATTTAATACAGCGCTTAAGCTGGATGATGGGAGTTCAATAGGCACCACGGCACAGTGTGAAATGCCCTTTTCCAGGGCGGCGGGGATTGAACAGCAGTGATCATTACTCTGCGGTGGTACTACCCGCCAGGTCTCTCCCACAAGGCAGAGGCTGGAGAGAAGTCAGCCAAAAAGAGACTTTTTTAGTAACGCTGTGAGCACACGCTGGGATCTGCGCGGTAATGTCCTCACTGTCTCTCCCAGCAGTGGTGGAAAGTAACTAAGTACATGTACTCGAGTAGTACTGTACTTAAAAAGTACTCACTCCTGTAGTGACAAACATCTGACTAGCACTGGTCCCTCTGGGGTTTTTGAGGACTATTCTCATTGCATCATTTTTATGCAACTTGTTGTAACCTTTGCCTACTAGATTTGTTTTATACCATGACCACAGGTAGAGCAGTATAGAGCGTTGTGCAATATGCCTTTAAACAAAGACACTTTCACTTTAGTAGAACATTGAACTCAACAGTGTTTGCTTTCGGCATTGTCTCTTTATATCATCATCAGTAATCACACGATGAATGCAATTTTTTTGAGTTTGAAAGTGTTTGAAAATGTACGTTTGCAAATTTTTCAACAGATTTAATTCATGCAGATGAATGGAAATGATTCTGACCATTATGCAAAAAAATGTTGTAATTGCCATCAGGTGATTATGTAATAGTTGTAGCAGGTCTACCACTACACACCAGTAGTAAAACAAAGTTAAAGTAACTAATAACATTACTCAAGGATTTTTTACTTTACTGGAGTGTTTCCGATTTTCAATACTTTTAACTCCACTACAATGATTTGAAAACTTTAGTTACTTTTACTTTGTAGATTTTCATGATTACAAAACATGCATTAACCGCTTCGGCCCTATGCATACTTAGGGGTTTTGAAACCCTTTTTGTGGTGTTGGTACTTTTACTTAAGTACAAAATGTGAGTACTTTTCCATCACTGGGAAGATGCCACTGCTACACACAGTGAACAGCTGATACACAGCGATGCAGTAGTCTAAACATGCATGCAGGCACACGTGTTCGCTCACCACAGTTTTCTTAACTTATCTCACTCTCTCTCTAATACTGTGTACACACACTGGCCTCAGAGATAAACGCTTTCACTTCTTCTGGCTTTCTCTATAACTCTGGGCCGTGCTCTCTGTTCTGGTTTCATGTGTGTGTGTGTGTGTGTGTGAGTGTGAGTGTTTGTGCGTGCACGCGCACTGTGTTAGAGGGCCCTTCCTGTTGTTCGTACAGTGTTAAACAATAGCTCTCACAAGGAAGTGAGATGAGGTGAGTGGTCTGGAGACTTGGCCTCCCTTGTATCAGGTGAATTGTACATTATATAGTGGCAATCTGATTGGACTGTTAAGAAACTGATAATTCAACAGCCATTCACTGATTTGGACAAAATCTGATATCACAATATATTTCTATCTCTATCGATACTGTGATGATAATGATAATTTTTTGCTATTTTTGAAAAAGAAATTGACAATGTTTTGTACAATTTTCTGAGGGACTTTGAACCGTAGAACCCTACATTTATTTGGTGGGCTTTTATGCCTTTATAGATAGGATAGTACTGACTGACAGGAAAATGGGGAGAGAGATGGGGAGTGACACGGACCAAAGTTCGCCTCGAACCATAGGCATTGCAGCCTAGGGTGCCTGTACCGCCACGCTGCGGGCCAGGCCTTTTTTTAATTTTTTTAATATAATTTATATAGCAAAAAATAGCAGATCTACAAGCCTGCAACCCGTTTTGAGCTTGTAGAGTGGCTATTTTCGCCGCATGGTGTTGCGTATTATTGTGAGACTGAAGCCAGGTGAGGTTAGCATGCTGCTAATGGCTCCATTACCTTTTAGTAAACCTTGAGTTAAATTAATTATACTGTCATTCACCTTGTGGAACCCACTGTGACGGCACCCCACATGCTCTCTCCCTCAGACACACACACACACACACACACACACACACACACACACACACACACACACACACACACACACACACACACACACACACACACACACACACACACACACACACACACACACCCCCAGCTGTCTAATTTCTACCCCGCAGGTGTTTTCTTAACACACGCTTGCACACACACACACACACACACACACACACACACACACACACACACACACACACACACACACACACACACACACACACACCTAGTATGTCACCACGGGCCACCTGTCACCTTGGCTCTCCCGCTGGCTTGTCTTCTCTGTATTTCAGGGCTGTAATATACAGTAGTATAGACCTACATGGTGTGTGTGGGTGTGTGTGTGTGTGGGTGTGTGTGTGTGGCGTGTGTACACACACGTGGGTGTCATTTCTCTCACAGACGTGTGGGTCATGGCTGGTTAGGCAGCAACATGCTGTTCACAAGTGGCTGATGAGGGAAAGCGTGTCACTGTGTTGTCGTTACCGCTTGACCTTGGACACGCCAGAGGAGACGCTGACAATACATTGGAGCTGACGGTAGTTGAACATACGCCAGTGGTCGAAGAAGTACTCGGCATGTTTTACTTTTAGTAAAAGTATTAACCCATTAAGACCTGAGGCAGCGTCTAAAAAAAATCTAAATCCTAACAATTTTTCAAAAAAAATAAAATAATAATTTTCACGATTTTTCAAAAATAGCAGATCTACAAGCTCATAGCGCGGCACTCGGTGCCGCGCTATGAGCTTGTATATCTGATATTTTTGAATAGCCCAAAGACATCTAAAGTGACCAGGTCTTAATGGGTTAATAACATATTGAATAAAATTCTCTGTTACAAGTAAAAGTCTGGTATTCAACATTTACTTCAGTAAAAGTACAAAAGTATTGGCATCGGAATATACACCGAAAGTACCAAGAGTAAAAGTACTCACGCAGAATGCCACATTTCACAGCTTTACGAAAGTAGAAAAACTATTTTCAAATAAGTTTTTCTACTTTTACCCTTGGTACTTTTACTCTTGATCTACAAGCTCACAACGCGTCGCGATGCGACGCGTTGTGAGCTTGTAGATTGGCTCTTTTCAAACTGCTGGAAATATATGTAGGGCTGATGTGGTTAATGTATGTTTTGCAATAATCTCAATCTACAAAATAACTAACTAACGTTGTCAAAGGGAGTCCTAGACCACTGATTACCATTGTTTTGACCGATATTTGGTCGAAATCTACTGACATACTGACTGTCTACTGACATAACAATATGCCCAAAATAGACACCAGGTTGAAAGTGGTTCAAATCGGGACATGTCGGCTCCATAATTGCCAATACAGATGTCATCCAAAAACTCAAACAATGTCCGATATGTCAGCCCAGCGGCTATTTGGGTTTGGCTCTAGTTAGTACACAGTGGAAGCAGCAACATTGCAGAGAGAATAGCCCGCATTCTCCAGATACTGGGAGAAAATGGAGGTCACAGAAGCCATTACTCATTTGCTGTACCCGGCGCTCACGTAGCCAGAGCAGAAGAGAAAAATGATCATGGCCACGCCGAGGTCCAACCAGGGCCAGCTACTTGAAATGTAGAGAACGCACAAATCTGATCTGGTGGAGTTTTTTTTTTTTTTGTCGGACCACCCCTACTCTATGCTCGTAGGAGTTCTGGGGAAGCAACATCGAAATTAATAACTGAACTTTTCCTGTGGGGAAAGTGCTCAGGACTTGAGCAGCAGTATGAATTTATTATTTTGAATTGGCAACGGCTACATTAAATCAGTGGTTATCAAACGTTTTCATGTCAAGAACCTCCAAATAAATATGTATATTTGGCCGTGGACCCCTCGGAAAATATTTTGTGCCAGGGAACACCATGAAAGTTTTGTGTTTTTACTTCAAAAACGTGTTGTGATGTTTTGAAAATGGCAGATCTACAAGCTCAGACAATCTTTTTCATGTCAAGGACCCCCAAAATTATATGTATTTGGCCGCGGACCCCCATCAAAATGTTGTTCCAGGGACCCCCAGAAGCAAAGATTTGAGTTTAAAATGTTCGCTTTAAAAATAATATGTATTCAAAGATTTGCACATATTTTCACGAATTTTCAAAAATAGCAGATCTACAAGCTCGTAGCGCAGCACTCGGTGCCGCGCTATGAGCTTGTATATCTGCTATTTTTGAATAGCCCAAAGTGTAAAATAATGCTTTTTAGCTCAAATCTAAAAATGACACAGTTCCAGGTCTTAATGGGTTAATCCAGAGCGACTTACAGTAAGCAAGGACAACACGAGGTAATACATCAAATGCATAGAAATAGTAATCTAATATTACATAAGTAAAACCAGAACCTATCATCAGCTTGTACATTGAAACTATACACACCATAGGATGCCAGGTCAACAATGACGTAGCATCTGTCTACATAACATGTAGCCTACTTGTTGTTAACTAGTTGTACGAACTCTTGTTTTATTGTTTTATTGGCTCTTGTTTATTCGATACACGTATTTGTTTTAGCTCGTGCTCATTTGATTTTCCTATTTTGTCTCATCTGTTTAAGAAAGTAGCTTAGCTGATATATTGCACTTTTACTTTAGCGCGCTAGGTATACTCTTAGTTGCTTGTTTTAGAAGACAATGCACTTAATACTTCTGGTGATTAGTAGTTTCGTTCCCTACCTATGTTGAATGCACTTATTGTAAGTCGCTTTGGATAAAAGCGCCTGCTAAATGACCGCAATGTAACATCATGTAATAACATGCTATCTAAGTTACATTTTAGCCTTTGCATAAGCCTGCAAGGTCGTCAAGGCTAGGTCAAGTGCTGCGGCACCCTCTATCACCTGCAAAAGGGGAAATAGAGCTTTGCCATGTTGTGTTGACATTGTGACTGTAAACAGTGTGACATTCGCTGACATCATCGCTCGTCTCTCCATCAGTTTTCTATGTGTTAAGTGGCTGATCCAATGTTGTTGATATCACAGCCCTCCTCCGCTGTGGCTTCTTGGCCCATCCATCCATGAACATGTCAGCTCTGCGTGGGCAGGTGCCACTGCTACCATACTGCAGTCGGGTGGCAGTATTAGTAAGTGGCTCAAGGGGAATAGAGAGAGAGTGGGCACTAGAGACTTGAGATAGATCATTTTCCGCCATAGCGCCCAAACTTTGGAACGAGCTTCCACCCCATGTTAGAGCGTCTTAAACCCTGCCTGTGTCTAACCCATTAAGACCTGGAACTGTGTCATTTTTAGATTTGAGCTAAAAAGCATTATTTTACACTTTGGGCTATGGTGCCGCGCTACGAGCTTGTAGATCTGCTATTTTTGAAAATTCGTGAAAATGTGTGCAAATCTTTGAATATATATATTTTTAAAGCAAACATTTTTAACTCAAATCTTTGCTTCTGGGGGTCCCTGGAACAAAATATTTTGATGGGTGTCCGCGGCCAAATACATATAATTTTGGGGGTCCTTGACATGAAAAAGATTGAGCACCACTGATATAGAAACATACGGTTTTCAGAAAACTGTTGAGATTTTGGAGACATGTAGAATCGGCTTCAGGTCTCAATGGGTTAAATCACGTTTTGAAAACTCAGACAGAGAGTTGCCGTATCCACTAGGCATTGTGTCTATATGTTGTCCTGTTGATTATGTATTGTTTTGCTTTTGTATATTTTTGTATTTCTTTGTTACTGAGTGTACAGCACTTTGGTGCATCACTGTTGTTTTAATTAAATGTGCTCTAGTATAAATAAAGTGGATTGGATTGGATCTTGGAATCTGAAGGTTCAAGGTTCGATTCCCGGCTCCCCCTGGCTGTGTGGCGGAAGTGTCCTTGAGCAATTAGCCACGGAACCCCTAACTGCTGCCGATGAGCAGATCGGTGCCTCCGTCATAAGGGTCCTTCTGGTCGATCGACACGGTCACGACTTTTTTCTGTTCTGGCCCCACAGTGGTGGAATGAACTTCCCACTGATGTCAGGACAGCAGAGTCACTGCCCATCTTTCGCCGCAGGCTGAAAACCCACCTCTTCAGGAAACACTACCCTTCCTCTTTGCCTGGCCTACTTGTTGTTAACTAGTTGTACGAACTCTTGTTTTATTGTTGTATTGTTTTATTGGATCTTGTTTAGTCGATACACTTATTTGTTTTAGCTCGTGCTCATTTGATTTTGCTATTTTGTCTCATCTGTTTAAGACAGTAGGTAGCTGATGTATAGCACTTTTACCTTAGCGCTAGGTATACTCTTGGTTGCTTGTTTTTGCAGGAAATGCACTTAAGACTTCTGGTGATTAGTAGTTTCGTTCCCTACCTATGTTGAATGCACTTATTGTAAGTCGCTTTGGATAAAAGCGTCTGCTAAATGACTGTAATGTAATGTAATGTCATCGTGTGTGTGTGTGTGAATGGGTGAACGTGAAGTACATGGTAAAAGCGATTTGAAGGGTCGGAAAGACTAGAAAGAGTAGAAAGACTCTATATAAATGCAGTCCATCTACCATGTACCATTTACCTTGGCGTTGCCATGTCAGATGATGACACGCATTCGTATCCCGCTACCAAGGGATCCCGCTACTTTATTGCACCTCCCCCCCCGCCGTCCTGTAATAATTGTCTCCTCTCTTCTTCTCTCCCCTCCAGCGATCTACAACTACGACGCCCGCGGGGACGAGGAGCTGTCGCTGCAGATCGGAGACACCGTGCACATTCTGGAGACATATGAAGGTGAGGAGACCGGTATTAACAGCAATTATAAGCACCGACGGTCACACAGGAATCAGAATCAACTTTATTGTCACTTCACAGATTTACAGGTGTGAAGAAGTGGGTGAAATTCTTTTTTTTTGGGCCAGCTCCTCCATCATTCGTAGTTTTCAGGAAAAACGGGAGGTGGACAGAGAGAGGCCTGCCTTTATTGGTGAACATTATTGAAAGCGATTAGCGAAAAATAGCCGATCTACAAGCTCAAAATGCATCACATCGTGAGCTTGTAGATCTGCTATTTTTTTGCTATTCCTTGCCGTGGCAAAGTATATGCTGGATTAAATGGTTAAATCTATATATTTGAAGCTTTCATGTGGTATCTATCACCCTCTGTAAAGTCCTCTCATAAAGCTTAACTCTTTAAGTGTAATCTTTTAGATTTCTTTGGCTATTAAAAAATAGCAGATATACAAGCTCATAGCGCGGCACCGAGTGCCGCGCTACGAGCTTGTAGATCTGCTATTTTTTTTAAATCTTGAAAATGTGTTCAAATCTTTGAATATATATATTTTCAAGGCGAACATTTGTAACTCAAATCTTTGCTTCTGGGGGTCCTTGAAACAACATATTTTGAGAGGGGGGGGTTCGCTGCCAAATACATATCATTTTGGGGGTCCTTGACATGAAAAACGTTTGAGAACCACTGATATTATAGCAACATAAGTTTAAAAAAAAAACTCTTAGGATTTAGAAGACATTTGTAGAATATCCAGAAGCAAATTTTCATGATTTTTCAAAAATAGCAGATCTGAACTTGTATATCTGCTATTTTTGAATAGCTAAAGAAATCTCAAAATGACACGTGCGTTCCCGGTCGTAATGGGTTAGATAATGTTGTGAGGAAACAGACTGCTGTTGTGTGTGCGTGGGTTGTTGAGTGGCCTGTTTGTATTCTGCATATGCACGCTATGTCTGAACAGGTAGCTAACTTTTGACATGTTCTATTTCCGCGCCCAGGATGGTATCGGGGACACAGGCTGAGAAGAAAGTCTAAAAAGGTGAGTGGCTATTAAATTGAGGCTTCACACAGTCAAAATTACTGACTAAAAGGTTATTTTACTCCTTATCGGGGAGCATAAAGTCTCTAGTGTTTGTTGTTTATTTCAGTTCAAAGGAAAATAATAGATAAAACGTCTCATTCTTATGACTCTTTTCGACTACAAGAACTAAGTGAACCTTTACAGTATTTAACAGTTTCTGGATTTGTTTCGAGACACTACGGCTCGGTGTCGCATAAGGTTCGCAGAACCTAATTGGACCCTGCTCAGGAGGTGGCACTAACCATGAGTTCAGTCAGATAACTCAACGAATAGATTGAGAGCAATAATAGCTTGAGAACATTTTATTAATAAAATGTGAATCCAAGTGTGGATATTATATTTGATCTTGGGGTTCAGGCTTTGCTATACATTACTCCCTGTTCAGCACATTAGCAGACAACCATTTAAGAGCAGGTAGATATATAAAACAGAACCCTTAGGGAAAGCAGAGCCTACTGGTGGTGCTGGGGTGGTGGTGGTGCGAGCAAACCAAGCATACACCATCAGTGGCAGCACTGACAGCAGATGAAGTGTCATGAAACATGTGAGCGTAATTAGATCGCCAATTTGGTCAGCTGCTTGACACGTCAGATACAGTACAAAGGGCTGTCACGATTACAAAGTGACGCGTTGTAAGCTTTTTCTGCTATTTTAATGTTTGAAAATGTGTGAACATTTTTCAACATGGAGACGATTATGACGATTATGCGAAAAATAATTGCGATTTTCTCAAATAATTGTGATTAGACGATTATGAAATAATTGTGACAGGCCTAAACCCACATAGTGCTGCACATAAACCTCTCGAGTGTATCTGCCTGAACTAGCCTTGCATAATTTCTGGGAACGCGCAACTTATACTTTAAAAAAAATAGCGGAAATAGCCAATCTACAAGTTCACAGTGCGTGACACTGACACGCTTTGTGAGCTTATTTTAGCTTATCACCTATTTTAGCTTTTCTATGATTTAAATTTTTAATGAACGTACCTCCTCCTCCAGGGTTGGTTCTGGTTATAATGGAAACGTTTAAAACAATCAGACCTTCAAAAGGTTGTCGTAAAGTTTCAGGTTATGGAAAGTTCTGTGTTACCCTTCATAGTGGAAAAGAGACGTTATTGAGCCAGAACAGTTCAGAACAGAGTAATAAATGATGCTTGTCTTGTGTTCTTTTCTTTTCTCTTGCAGGGCATATTTCCAACGTGTTACATTCACCTTAAAGAGGCCTCAGTCGAGGGCAATGGGTCAGTACTTTTCTTATGAGTTATGCCTTGAAATGAATCATGTGTGCAGTGGTGGAAGAAGAAGTGCTCAGACTTTTGTACTTAAAGTAGTTCACCCAAAAAATGACATATTTTCTATCAATTACACACCCCATGAAGCCTTGAATTCATGGATATTTGTAACGTTTTTGTCACATTCCTAAGCCAACAATTTGATGACCGGCGGAAAGATGCTAATTAGGGGTGTGCCGATACACTAATTTCACGAAACGATACGATACGATATTTGGCTCACAACTTCGATACGATTTCGATACGATACGATACGCACTTTTTTTATTATGAAAATATATGGAGGAGAAAAAAAGAAAATGCAAACAAATAATTCTGTTTTTGCATTATTCAGACATGCAAACTTGTAGCTTTTCAGCTACTATAGCCGTTTTGAATCCAAATAGTATGACACCTGACCCGAAAAAAAAACATGTTGTCACTCTTTTCACTTCGGGGCCGTTTGCATGCCTGATTATTATGATTGTAAAAAAATAAAAAAAACATTTTTTTTTTCAAAAACGATATTTTTTTTTCCAAAACGATACATATCGTCGCGAAAACGTATCGCGATATATCGTGGGACGATATATCGGCACACCCCTAATGCTAATGTCTCCAGTAGGAGACTCTTTGGGGGGGCTTTTTCTACCTTTATTGATAGTACCAGTGGAGATTGACAGGAAGCGGGGAGAGAGACGGGGAGTGACACGCCACAAAGGTCATCGGAATTCGAACCCGCGACACTCATTAGATTCCATATGTGGTTTGCGCCTGGACCATTAGGCCAGCGGGTTGTTCACAAAACGTGCCGCATTGCGATGCGTTGTGAGCTTGTAGATCTGCTATTTTCAAAAGAGTTTATACGTTTTAGACCAGGGGTCTCTTCAACAGGGGGTCCGGGACCCCTAGGGGGTCCTCAGAGTTACTACAGGGGGTCCGCCAAACCTTTGTGTTGTTTTTTTTTTCTTTACCTTAACCACTTGAACCCTAATGTCCCTTTTCTGAGGAGGACTTTTGCCAAAAATAGCAGATCTACAAGCTCACAACGCCTCGCAGCGCGAGGCGTTGTGAGCTTGTAGATTGGCTATTTTTGTCAAAGAGGTGTAGAGGGGAAAAAGAGCAGACCAAGAGAACAAAAAAAAGTTTAATCTGAAACACAATTTTATACAATATAGAGGAGGGGGTCCCTGCTTCATCTCTCTCAGCTAGAGGGTCCTTGGTCTGAAAACGTTGAAGACCCCTGTTTTAGACACATGATAACTTTCTGCATAAATGAGTACTTTTACTTTTGGTACTTTAATTGCATTTTGATGCCAATACTTTTGGTACTTTAATTGCATTTTGATGCCAACACTTTTGATTACCGGACTTTTACTTGTAACAGAGTGTTTCTAGATTGTGCTATTGATACTTTTACTTAACAAAAAAAAAAAAAAGAGTACTTTTTCCACCACTGGTGCTATAGCCCTGACTCACTATTATACCGCCGTGGTTTTGATGGATGTCTCCTTCAGTTCCTCCTGCCTGCACACAACACCAAAGAGAGAACAAAATAAAAGCTCAAACGCTACATCACTGACTTCAACTGTAAGCCTCGAGGATCAGACGAATAAGAACAGATACCGTTTTATTATCATTTTGCTCTCAAAGGATGTAGCCATCATGGTGTTTAATTAACCCATTAAGACCGGGAACGCATCTGTGTGTGTGGCTATTCAAAAATAGCAGATATCCAAGCTCATAGCGCGGCACCGAGTGCCGCGCTATGAGCTTGTAGATCTGCTATTTTTGAAAAATCATGAAAATTTGTATCAAAATCTTGGATTATATATTTTTTAAAGCGAACATTTGTAAAATATTTAGTTCCAGGAACCCCCAGAAGCAAAGATTTGAGTTACAAATGTCCACCAACAATAATTCAAAATATTTGCACTTTTACTTTTCATTATTTTTCAAAAATAGCAGATCTACAAGCTCATAGAGAATGCCGCGCTATGAGCTTGTGTATTTGCTATTTTTGAATAGCCCAACGAAATCTAAAAATGACACACAGATGCGTTCCCGGTCTTAAAGAGTTAAGGATTAAGGATTAATTGCAATTTATTCAGAACCCGACTTTTGTAACAAAAAATATATTCAGGCCTCGTTTGAGGATGCATAATATATTGTGTTATTGTAGAATTTGCAGTGTTCATTCGCAATTAATGTTCTTAATTAAGGAACAAAATGGCCCCAAAAAAATGTTAGGTGGATAGATGCAAAGACGTATGATAAATGAATTATACTCCCAAATCACTGAGGCAAAAATTATATTTTTACCCATGGAGCCTTACTTACATTAGTCATCAATCATTGTCGTTGTCGGGCAGAAACCTTGTATCTCCGCTTTTTCAACTTTTAATGTTTTTTTCATAAATGAATTCCCTACCTCGTTCTACAAGAGTGTAGAGCAAAAGTAGGGTTGCATCGCATAGATCTGCTATTTTCGGCTATATCTGAAAAACAATGTACGGTGTAAGTGGTTACCCCATTAAAGGGATAGTTCACCCCCAAAATAACTTTTTTTGTATCGATTAGTCACCCCATAGAGACTTGAATACTTTGGATGGATATTTTTTTGTTTTTGTCACATTCCTAAGCCAATAATTTGATGACCGGCGGCGGTTTCTTTGTGTCTCCTACCGGAACTGCTGCCTACTGGTCCATTGGTCGTCAAATTATTGGCTTAGGAATCATATCACACAAAGATTTGGCGGACCCCCTGTTGAAGACCCCTGTTCTAAATCCTAACCGTTTTCTGAAAAACTTATGCTGCTATATCAGTGGTTCTCAAACGTTTTCATGTCAAGGAGCCCCAAATTGTTTTGCTTGATAGATATAGCTAGCACAATATTCTGGTAGAAGAGATTATGCAGGAGCCAAGAATGTGAATAATACATAGCATCACACTAGAGTGAGATTAACTTTCATAAAGCACATGTTCAGGTGTCAGAATAGTTTTACTACAGAGAAACACACTGAAGCAGAGCTAATTCTCCTCATTTTCTTCGCCCGGGATGTTTCAGGTCTGACAGCTCTTTATAATGACTCTACTGGGGGATGCTAATGACTTGGATGTTACGGGTAGATTAAAATCCTCCATATTCAGCCAATGTCCACCAGCTTTAGCTCATATTGTAACATATAAAAAACGCTGTCACTTTAACTTTGGGGCTGAGAACATCCTGGCCCTTAACCCATTAAGGCCGATTCCACAAAATGCCTTCTAAATCAGCAGCGCTCAAACTTTTTTTGTGCCAAGGACCCCAAAAATGATATGTATTTGGCTGCGTTTGAATGCTGTTCTTCCTGATATGTGTGCTGTTGCTCCTCCAGGCAAAAGGAGACGATCATTCCCACAGAACTTCCTCTGGTCACGGAGGTCACCACCACGCTACGAGAGTGGGCGTCCATATGGAGAGAGCTCTACGTGGTGAGTATACATACACCCGAGCTGAGCTACACACTTTGAGTGTTTCATTTTCGCTCTCTCTCTCTTTCTTTTTTTTTTAAATTTAGAGTAGCCAATTATGTTTTCCCCCCTTTTCTCCCCAATTTAGTCATTATGCCAATTAATTCCTCCCCACACACATTTCTGTGTTGTCACTGCTGTTGTATCCTACTGACTCACCTGTCAGTGAGGAGCCCCCACCGGGAGGACGTAGAGCCTTCGTCCTACTCCTCCCGCCCAACACTCCCCGCTGACAGGTGCCGCCCCCCCCCCCCAGCCCGTAGGAGTACGTGCAATGACCATTATCGCCCTCCTCGTCCGGCTTTCCTCCCCCGAACACGGGCCAATTGTGTTTGTGTAGTGTTCGTGTGTTCGCTCGACAAAGCCGGATGCTGGGTATGGTGGGCAGGGACTTTACCACTGCGCCACCCCGAGCGCCCTTCTCGCTCTCTTTCTGATAAAAAAGTTGGAAAGTAGACCTGCTGGAGCAGACGTGGATCTGATGCGGGACATGTTTATTATTATTCAAATTTTTAATTGACCAATAAGCATAATATTCTGGAGAAAAAAAAAGACTAACTGGGTAGCCGTTGACATACAGTACCTAGTGAGGAGGACAGACAGACAGACAGACAGACAGACAGACAGACAGACAGACAGACAGACAGACACTGCAACAGTGGCAGTCAGATACTGTCTCTATGTTGTGTTGCATGCAAACAAACCGCAGATCATGTGGAGTTGCATGCAACACTCATTTAAACAGACAGCTGTGTTGGTGGATGCTTTGGCGGAAACCACACGTCTACACATCACATATACATTTTGAACTTGTGAAATGTGACATTCTGCATAGTTGGTACTTTTACTTTTGGTACTTAAGTACATTTTGATGCCAATACTTTTGTACTTTTACTCAAGTAACATTTTGAACACAGGCCTTTTACTTGTAACAGAATATTTCTGTATGGCTGTATTGATACTTTTATTTAAATAAAATATTTGAGTACTTTTTCCACCACTGCCAATATGCATAACATTCTGATATATAAAAAAAACAATAGATGACTAACTGGGTAGGCTGGGTAGCCATAGTCTGACAGACAGTGGCAGTCAGATACTGTCTATATGTTGTGTTGCATGCAACCAAACCACAGATCATGTGGAGTTGCATACAACACTCATCTAACAGACAGCTTGGTGGATGCTTTGGCGGAAAGGAAACCACACGTCTCTCAACCACATCTAAATAAAAGCCACTGTGGTAGATCACATCACGCTCACGCATTTGTTTTATACCAGAGTGTGTGTGTGTGTGTTTGTGTGTGTTTGTGTTTGTACTGCATGTTTGTATGTGTGGATGTGTGAGCTGTTCACACACTCTTCCTTCCTGTCTTTTCTTTCTCTGTGTTTGAGTTACTGTCATCATAACTCATGGTGACGATGATTATAGATAGACCTTTATTGATCCCCGGGGAAATTCTGTCTCCTCTGTTTTCCATGTATACTCATGGATTACAGTTCTCTGTCGTCACGAGACTCACGACCGATTTCAGTCGTTTGAATTCCGTAGAAGCCAAGCATGTCTTCTATGGGAGTGGTTCTCAATCGTTTTCGTGCCAAGGACCCCCAAATTGATATATATGTGGCCGCGGACCCCCACCTGAAAATGTGTTGTGCCAGGGACCCCCAGAAGCAAAGATTTGTGTTAAAAATGTTTGCCCTTTAAAAAAAGATTTAAAGATTTGCACACATTTTCAAGATTTTTCAAAAATAGCAGATATACAAGCTCATAGCACGGCACTCGGTGCCGCGCTATGAGCTTGTAGATCTGGTATTTTTGAACAGCCAATGTATAAAACAATGTTCTATGGAAGCATGTTGTGCAGCGAAAATAGCCAATCTACAAGCTCTCATTGAGAGCTGGTGACTTGCTGTCTTGTCTCTGTCTCACTTGTCTCTCTGTCTGTCTGTTTTTTTGTCTTTGTCCATGTATTATATCCCGGACCACTAGGGGGACAAGCGCGAGATGTTCAACTCCGTCCGTGACATGATCTACGACCTGATCGAGTGGCGCTCCCAGATCCTGTCGGGAACCCTCCCCCAGGACGAGCTGACGGAGCTCAAACAGAGGGTCACGTCCAAGATCGACTACGGCAACAAGTACGCCATGATCCCCTATTATTCCAGGGCACATCATAGTAGGCGATGATGATTGAGTGAAAATAGGCCAACAATCTGTAAAAAAAAAGCAGAACTACTGTATACAGACTCATGACACGTTGTGAGCTTGTAGATCGGGGCTGTTTTCTGCAAAGAGATTTGTTGTAGAGGGGAAAAGGCCAG